>NC_035439.2:121705168-122015303 GCF_002127325.2 Helianthus annuus
CTCAATGCTCTTGGCATTGATTCGAATGGGTTTTACCCTTTCCTTTCTTCTCAAGGCATCGGCGACTACATTCGCCTTGCCGGGATGGTACCTGATCTCGCAGTCATAATCATTCAGGGTCTCCATCCAACGGCGCTGTCTCATGTTCAACTCTTTCTGGTTGAACAGGTGCTGGAGGCTTTTGTGATCAGAATAAATCACAAACTTAATACCATAAAGGTAGTGCCTCCACAACTTCAGTGCAAATACAATGGCACCCAACTCCAAATCATGGGTGGTGTAATTCTTTTCGTGCACCTTTAATTGCCTTGAAGCATAGGCAATCACCTTGCCCTTCTGCATAAGCACACACCCCATGCCCGTGTGTGATGCATCGCAGTAAACTACGAATTCATCAGTACCTTCAGGTAATGTCAACACAGGTGCGTTGCTCAGCTTTTGCTTCAGGATTTCGAAGGACTCTTGCTGCTTTGGGCCCCAAATGTACTTTTCTTTCTTCTTGGTCAAGGAAGTCAAGGGCGCAGCAATCCTCGAAAAATTTTCAATAAACCTCCGGTAGTATCCTGCTAACCCTAGGAAGCTACGGATTTCGGTAGGCGTCTTTGGCTCTTGCCAGTTCATGACCGCCTCTACCTTAGCGGGATCCACTTGGATACCACGCTCGCTCACAACGTGACCTAAAAACTGAACCTCTCGTAGCCAAAATTCACATTTCGAGAATTTGGCGTAGAGTTTCTCACGCTGTAGTAATTCAAGAATGCAACGGAGGTGCTTCTCGTGGTCTGCTTGGTTCTTGGAATATATGAGGATATCGTCGATGAAGACTATGACAAATTTGTCCAAATACGGCTTGCAGACGCGATTCATGAGATCCATGAACGCAGCCGGTGCATTTGTGAGCCCAAAAGGCATCACTAGGAACTCGTAATGACCATAGCGAGTCCTAAATGCTGTCTTATGTACATCTTCATCTCTGACCCTGAGCTGATGATAACCCGACCTCAAGTCGATCTTCGAGAAATAGCTTGCTCCTTGCAGCTGATCGAATAGATCATCGATCCTCGGCAAAGGATATCTATTCTTTATGGTCACTTTATTTAGCTCTCGATAGTCGATGCACAACCGCATCGATCCGTCCTTTTTCTTTACAAATAGGACTGGTGCTCCCCAGGGAGATGAACTAGGTCTGATAAAACCTTTCGCCAGCAGTTCATCCAACTGGGTCCTCAGTTCTTTCATTTCCGTTGGAGCTAGCCTGTAAGGTGCTCTAGCTATCGGAGCCGCTCCAGGAATGATGTCTATTCTGAACTCCACTTGTCTATCTGGTGGCAAACCAGGTAGTTCTTCAGGAAAAACCTCAGGATATTCAGAAATGACAGGAAGATCTTCTATCTTTGGCTTCGGTTCTTCAATTATCACCTGAGCCATGTAAATTACACAGCCCCTGTTCAAACACCTAGAAGCTTTCAGCATAGATACGTCTTCGGGCAATCCGTACTGCGTATCTCCTCGAATGGTAAGAGATTCACCACTCGGAGTCTTTAATACTATATGCCTTTTGCCGCAAATGATCTGGGCCTGGTTATGGGATAACCAGTCCATGCCTAGTACAATGTCAAAACCCGCTAACTTGAAGGGAAGTAGAGATAAAGGAAAAGAATGGTTCCTAATGGACATTTCACATCCTTCTAGAACAGTTGAGACGGTTTCTATCGTGCCGTCTGCTAACTCTACTTCGTATTTCGCATCAAGGGTTTTGATAGGCATATTTAGTAGTTGGCAAAATTTCTGGTCTACAAAGGATTTATCGGCGCCAGAATCGAATAGTACTCTTGCAAATATATTATTTACGAGGAAAGTACCTGTGAGCACGTTGTCGTTCTGGACTGCTTCCTTTGCATCCATGCGAAAAACTCTCGCATTTGACTTCTTTGTTTCTTCCGCCTTCTTGGCATACTTAGGGCAGTTACTCTTGATGTGCCCTTTTTCATTACAACCATAGCAGGTTGCATCCTTGATTTTCTTGCACTCCACAGTCTTATGATCCTTGGACTTGCATAGTCCACAGGAAGGTGTCTTTGATTGCGACTGTGAGTTTGATGCAAATCTGCACTTCCCAGAATGGGGTTTCTTGCAGATCTTGCAGTTGGGCCTTTCACCAGTTTGCCCATCTTTCTTCGCCTCCGACCCTCTTTTGCCTTCACCGCTTCCACGGTGCTTCTTCCCTGATCTTCGGGAGGTATCATCCTCACGTTTTCTCTTTTCAGCCTCCTTGTTCCTTAGTGTTCTCAGACGGACAGTGTCTAAGGTGAGAGACAAGGAGAGGTCAGTAACTGACCTGAAGGTCGTCGGCCGAGAGGCCTTTACACTCGCCTTTATTGCGGGCTCCAAGCCCCCAATAAAACGGGCGATTCTTTGAGGTTCTGGTGTCACAAGGTATGGGACCAGACGAGACATTGTATTGAAGCTCGTCAAATATGCCTGGCAGTCCAGGTTCGTCATCACCAGTGACACAAAGTCAGCCTCGATCTTCTCAACCTCATGCTGAGGGCAGTAGTTTTCCTTAATGAGAGCAATAAATTCCTCCCATGTCATCTTGTACAAAGCAGACTTACCAGATGCCTGCACCAACGCCCTCCACCATGCCAGGGCCTCGCCCTTAAATGACTGGGACACATATTTCACCACATCCCTCGCTGCACACCCGCTGATGTCCACTATAGTGTCCATCTCGTCTAGCCAGGTGATGCAATCCACAGCACCTTTCTCCCCTGTAAATACCCGGGGCTTACACGATACAAAGTATTTGTAGGTGCAACCCTTAGCACTGGATGCATCAGTATATTCTCTATCGCGATGAACGCTGTTCTCAGTGGACGAGTGTTTGTCGTCATCTTTCTTGGGTTGAGAGGGTGGTTTGGAGTGTGTCTTTGGTTTAGAGGGTGGTTTTGACACGGTTCTGCCTTGGGACTCAGTATATTGACGATCAAGAGCTGCCTGAACAGCATTGTCAATCAGAGCCTTCAGTTGTGCGCCTGTCAATTGCACTGGCGTATTATCGTAGTCATCTTCATTAGTATAGCTATTCTCTCCGTTGGGATCCGCCATTGTAACTTGAATCTGTTACAGAAGATAACAAAATTTTATTCAAGAGATTATTATATAATTGTCTTTTATGACAATCTGTCAACCATGGTATAGAGACCATATTTGGTTAACTTATTATTTCATTTCATATTAGGATTTGAATATATCCTATTTCCACTATATAAATAGTATTGGCGGCATAAAGCCTAATCACGAGGATGTTTTATAATTTTAGCCGAGATTTCAGAGAATCAAAGGCATAGAGATTTGAACCGTAGTTATTTTATCTCTTTCTGACAGAGAGTCATAGACTACCACTACCTTTTGTCTTTATAAGACAATTATTACGGCCCATAGGCACTACACCTCTAATGGATGTTTTAATATAGTTGGCCCGTAGGCACTACATCTCTAATGGATGTTTTAATATGGTTGGCCCGTAGGCACTACATCTCTAATGGATGTTTTAATATGGTTGGCCCGTAGGCACTACATCTCTAACGGATGTTTTTAATAATACTGGCCCGTAGGCACTACATCACTAACGGATGTTTTAATAATACTGGCCCGTAGGCACTACATCACTAATGGATGTTTTAATAATACTGGCCCGTAGGCACTACATCACTAATGGATGTTTTAATAATACTGGCCCGTAGGCACTACATCACTAATGGATGTTTTAATAATACTGATCACCTTCATTGGTGATTTAACCCATGATTTATAAATCATTTAGTGGGGTTTTGAAATCCTTAAAGGATTATTGTATAAGAATGGCGTGCGTGATTTTAACGAATCACATCTACCATGATTGTTAACATGCGTACAGAGGTTAACAGGGAATCAGAATCTTTTCAATTAGGTCGTACCATCTTGACTGGATCTTAAAAGACACCAAGCTAGGTTTCACCTTTTAAGATTCTTTATCTAGGCAGATCAATATAAAAGGAATGGTTTTGATTTATTTTATACATATTAAAACAAAACTCATAACATACATTCCATAATCTCAAATACAATTACATATTGCCCTAAACGGGTCTTTCAAATAGTACATACCTCCATAGAGGTTTAAAATAAGTGACAAGTCCACGCAGGGACTAATACAAGATAGGTGTCCATGTAAGGACTAAAAGATAAGTCTTTGTAGAGACTGAATACGGTAAATGTCCACGCAGGGACTTATTTCAAAGTAGAAATTACATTAGTACAACTATTAAGGGCTAATGGTCACGTTTCTTCTTTTTGCCCTTTAGTAGGTTCGCCAAGCCTTTGAGAAATCCTCGGTGGCTCTTTTTCTCTTCATCGAACTCTCTCTCCACACGATCTAGTCGATGGAGTATTTCTTCCTGTTCAGGAGGAGAGAAACGTGGTTGTGGCGCTTGATGCGGAACTGGAGGTCTGGGAGGTATTGGATACCCATGAGCTGAGTAGTCCGGGGGTCCCATGTTTCCATGTGCTCCGTCAGGGTAGCGCGCATTATATCTTGCCGACACCACATATGGGTCGCGCTCATAGCCGTAGTTGTATTGTGCTTGTGATGGTTCGAATGGGTTGTAAGCCGTTGGACCCGTGTAAGCAGGTATGGGTTGGTCATACCCAAATGGTGGCGAATTTTGTGCAGCTGGTGCGGAGTTCGCCTCCTGTATAGGACTTGAAGGTCCTTCTTCTTGTAGTGGCGGATAGTGGCTACTACTAGAATGTCGAGGAGTGCTGAAGTGGATACCCCCTCCTCCTCGTGTAGATATACGAGCATTTGTCCTCCTACGCCTTGGCGGATCAGGTATTACTGGTTGCGCCGGTGGCGGAGGTGGTGGCGTAACTGCCTCAAAGCGTGAATCCTCAGAGGGATCCTGTGGATGTCGCGGTTGTTGAGATGTTTGTTGAGGTGGCGTGTAGTACCACTCATGTCGGTCAAACATCGCTTGGAAACTGTCAGGTCCTTGATAGGGCGTGCCATGGAAGGATGACCCATCAGAGACTTCTATCGGATACGTGGGCGTACCACGCGCAGGTTCAGTTGGATCAGTATCTTCATCCATATGGTCCTCGGAGAAATGATCTTGTGGCCCTAGTGGAACAAAACCTGAAGGTTCCTGTATGTAGTCAGCTGGATTAAACTGACCTATGTAGTAGGGAGTAGGGTCGTCGTAATTTCGGTGCGATACCGAACGTT
Source organism: Helianthus annuus (assembly GCF_002127325.2). NCBI lineage: Eukaryota > Viridiplantae > Streptophyta > Magnoliopsida > Asterales > Asteraceae > Helianthus > Helianthus annuus. The sequence goes on from NC_035439.2 coordinate 121,710,435, forward strand.
GTAGAGGTATGAAGGAAGGTTGTGGGTTGTTGGGATCATTTTCTGAATTCGGTCCAAAGGAGTGCCGGTAGGATGGCGTCGAGCTGTGCGAGGTGGAATGCCTCGCGGGTTCGTAAAGATCCCTTCGTCATTGTGGCTCTTCGCTCCGTGTCATCGAAGGATGTCTTGTACCAGATGGTCTAGCTTCGTTATCGTGATGTGTCACGACTTCTCCTCTGCCTCTTCTTCCTCTTCCTCTTCCTCGGAATATAACAGGTGGCATTTTCCTGCTCCAAAACTTATTAAAAAAAAATCAAATTGGAAATAAAGACAAAAAGGAGTATCAATCCGAATTTGTCCTAAGTTCTTGTCTAGACTCAAGTATGTGCAAATTGTGTCATTGAGATTAAACACAATAGGGTAGTGTTTAATTCACTCAATGTTGGCTCTGATACCAACCTGTCACACCCCGATTTCCACGTGTCTCACCGGTGGGCCCGGTGGGGGATTACCGTGACGATGTTGGCAACAATATAGTCAAACCACACAATTATATAATGCACAGCGGAAGCTTAAGATAAATATATAAACTTCAACCTCTGGTTGTAATATCAAATGTATTACAGAAGTTGAATATATCCACAGCGGATCAAAAAGTAATAAATATTGTTCATTCAGATGCAGCATCGAGTTTGCGAGACTATGTACGATGCTTAGGACGCCTATACCAGCCCATTACGTATAGTACCTGCATTTAATCTTTTTGGGGAAAATACGTCAGTTTACACTGGTAAATACATTCAACTGACACATTTGAAAATGTTTGTTAAAATTGATTTGAATGCACAAGGCACAAACTCTTTTATAACTTGGGAAAATTATAATAAAATCTTGTGAACGTTTTACATGTTCTTTTATGCGTTCAGTAGCCCGGGTCGTGCCGGGTTAAAGATTTATAGACACACCACATTGCGTAAAACCGTAGTATAAAAACCAACGGCTACGTCTTTTAATTTAATGTCGACAATATATACCGGGTGTACGCCTACACCGGGATGTCGATGGGCGTGGCCATTTCGTAAAATGATGCCAAGGATATCCGGGACAACGGTCATTAAACCCCCCAAAGGCTTCTAAGAAACAAAACTGTTTAAATGAGCCGATCATATTATTTAATTAACCACCTAAGCGATGGAAGAATATAATGCTCAATCAAGCGGTATTAATATACCGTAACCCAAGCCCATATAGGGGAAATAAGTTAAAGTATTTACCTTTGCAAGTATATTTCCTTAATTTGGATTAAATCACCGATAGCTTTTACTGGGGCTCCTAATCTGGAACGAAGGTTTTAATTAACCTCTTAGAATCCTAACGAGTCGTTATAATGGCCGTAGCCTAGACCGGTTGGTTCTGATATTTATAGATATGGTTTAATCGCGCGAAAAGGCGAAAACCGAGAATGGAGTGTGATTCTGACCGAACAAGTTCAGAGACTTGTTTTAAATGGGTTTATGGTTCACACTCTGGAATTTGGGGTTCAAATTATATTATTTGACCCGTATCGGCTAATTTATGAAAACTAGTTTCATAAGCCGAACCGTGCGCGCAATAGGCGAAACGGTTAACCATGAGAGTCGTACGCTTATTTCCTAAGTCAATATGCCTTAAAAAGGTTGTGGTATCAGTAGGATACCTTCCGTGATGCCCGTAACGAGTTTAAGTTAACATTATGCCCCGTAGGGGCTTTTCGGTCATTTTAAAGACTTTTAAAGAGCTTTTCGAGTTCTACAGGAAATCTGAGTTTCTCGATCAGTTTATAAAGTCTAAAATACTTTATTTATTATTTAAAACCAGTAGCAACTGGAATCGGGTCAAAAGACCTTGTAGAACTCATGTTTTGGCCGAAAAGGGCATATTCGGTATTTACCGAACCGTAGCCATAACCGCAGGTTATGAGCGAGGTAAAAATTATTAAAAATCTTTAAAATTCCCAAAATATTATTTTAATACAGTGGGTACAAGTTTTGGTGACGAAATCTTGGTTTAGATAGGTGTTATGCTAATTGCGCCGTTTATTACAAAAGTTTACTTTAAATGCGCCATTTAGCATAACTCTCATTCTAGACCTCGGATTGACGTGAAACTTTAAGGACATGCTTATAGTTTAATAAGCAAGGTTGTGGTCCGTTCACATGTCCGAAATACTCTTTTTATTTTCAAAAGGCCGTTACGGTCAACTTTTAGGCGATTAACGGAAATGCGTAAAAGACTCGGATAACTCATGAACCGATCACAGAGGTTTATACCATCATGTAACCTGGTCCTAAGAGAGTCTTAAGGTATATTTATACCTCACTAAAACGGGTCAGAACTGAAGTCAAAGCAAAAGTCAAACTTTTGCGACATTCGGCTCCGAACCGGGTCAATATAGCAAATGATCGATTCAAACGAGCGCAAACAGGTTTATATACTTAATATCATGTTTTATAAGTGTCAAAACAGGTTTCATAACATATATATTACAGATTATGCATAAATCGCTAAAATAGCTTTCTGTTGACTTTTTAACCGCACGTTTGACTCGATATTTGACATAGTTAGAGTGGTGATCAGGGGGAACCTTTTTAGAGGTTTATTACCCACATAAATACCAACTCATATCCACTTTTGATTCGTCGTAAGACTGATCCATTACTGAGTTATTTTAAAGTCAAACCGTATTTACGACGGTTTGGTTTTTAGCCATTTACTAAGGAAATGTGAAACCACAAAGGGTTAGATCACTTACAGAAGTTGAGTCTTGCTTATAGAGCAGAGAAGGATGCTTGGGAGCTTCTTAGAATGATCAGTAATTGTGTTTTGAGTTGTGTGAATGTTGTAACCACAACATGGCCTTTTATAGTGAAAAATGAACCCCAAGATCATTCCACATTGGCCTATACTGATCATGGATCATGGGCAGGTGTCCCTAAGGGATATGGGTCGAGTAGGGGGCGCCCATGCTCCATTAATTATGTGTATGATCGTTCACAAGCTCCAAAAGGCAAGAAACTATAACTTTCTGCATCTGGGCACTTTACGCGACCCGCATGGGAGTCCCATGCTTGTTTAACGCGGGTCGCCTGATATTCAAATATCAGGCGCGTATTTTAGGAGGCTCGCGACCCGCCTACACTTAGGCTATTACTTAACGCGGGTCGCGAGAGGCCAGATTTCCAGAAACTTTAAATCTTTTGTAATGATTATCAGAATCCGGTAATTAATAACGAAATCTTTCGTAATGATTTACCTGACCTTTCGGGTTTGAAGGGGTAACTTTGCGGTTTGGCCCTCGGTTATTTACCGATAGGGGCCTCGTGTTATTTACCCGCATTATTAAGTCCCCGGTTAGTTTATTAATTATTTGGAAAGCCTTAACTTTCACTGTTGACGCTTTTAACCCTTCTCATACGAATTTGAGTATAACTCTCTCGTTTTAAGACGGAACTTCGCGGGATTTATACAGTATATTCTAGTGAGCGTATAATACTGTTACGAAGCCTTGGGAACGTTAAAGGGTCACTCAGAGGTGTAATTAAACATGTTGACACAGTTAACCCCTGTAGCTCGTAATCTCTCACTTTCTTCCGCGTTTCGCTTCCGTACGATCTATGATTTATTCGTTTGAAGGTACAAGCGTTATTTAGGGTTACTATACAGTATATTTACCCTTGTTGACATTTACAACCCTCGAATTTATATACTTTCAAGGTTTGTCAAAAATTAGTCCTTTATTTAATTATCAATGCCACGTGTAAACAAATGACACGTGTTAACACATTATTGGACACAAAAATTCGAGGTGTTACATTTCAATAAACACCAAGCAGCTTATTATTAATCATCATAGAGGCGTGCGACAATTAACATGCAGTCCATTAAAGTGTGCGTGCAACCATGTGTGCGATCGAGTTAAACCTGGCGACCCGTGAACAATGCAGGCCCAATAGTTGGGGTACGGCCCAATGAGGTGTGCGAGTGAGGCTCAGTTGTGCGACTAGGCCTCAAGTGTGCGACTGTGCCCAACACTGGTGTGCGATCCATCAAGGTGTTCGGCCCAAATATATTATGCGACTCACCATGGACTGTGCGATCCAGGTTTAACCCGTGGCCTAACCATTCAGCGCATGGCCCAAAACCCAAAATAAATCCCCTAGGCCCATGTATGTGTGCGATGAGGTCTTAATTGTGCGACCGAGAAGGCGTGCGATTGAGCCAGTTAACCCTTCCCACAATTTTCGTAACCGACACTCCACTAATTTCAATCAAATCAATTACACAATTAAATCCACAAGCTTTAATTATCTACCAACAGTTTCATCACCATTATTCATAATCAAATCATATCAATTATCACCACAAATACAATAAACACTCATCATTAGTCTATCCTAGTTTTCGTGTATTGCCCAAGAACAAGAATCATTGTTCTATTCAAGGTAACCACCAACAGTTTATGTATGAACAATCGCTAGACTAACATTATAATTTTTTCAAAACCCTGGTTATCAATTAACACTAACATTGATTAAGCATAACCTATTCACATCGGCCTAAATATCCTATTATTCCATCGCACCCTCATTATCAGGTTGCCAATTCCCTATGTTCGATTATAATTATCATCAAACTGTCAAACCCTTATGTTCATATAATTCTGGTTACACGATATCACCTATGGATTCCAACATACAGTTAACCAGATTCGTACTTATACAACACCTTTAATCATAAGCAATCTAAAACACGAAACATCTTACACTAAGCATCAAGTAAGAACACAATCAAAGAATGATCAAATGCGTAAGGAACACAACCGAAACAATGGATGACACTGACCTAGAGATGTAAAGTGAATGAGTTGAAGGAGATAAGGCTTCGAATGATGATGATTGCCAGCGATTCCAAAGGAGGAGGAGAGAAGCGGTTAGGGTTTGCTAAACTTTGTGTTTGTGCAGCCAGGAAAACCACGCACAACATGTTGTGCGTATATGCTCACCATTGTAGGCTGGGCTCAGCTAGGCTCGATAGAGTGTATGGGCCGAGACCAACTTTTAGGTGAGACAGGTGTGCGAGCCTAACGAGGGTGTACAATCCAGATTTATTGGAGCTTGTGAGATCGTTGATACTTGCACTAGATTAGTTTTGTTATAGTTTGTAGCTTATTTGAAGTCTAGGGACTAGTTCTGTAATTATATGAAAGTAGCAAATCTGACTTGGTGTAGTTAAGATGCCAGCATAAATATAATTTTGCTAGCAAGTCAGATCCTATAAAAACTCTTGTAATGGTTCCCTAGCCAAGCTTTTGGCCAAACTTGATGAAAACTAGTGTTGTTTACAGTTTGATCTCTATTCATAGTGCTTAATCAGATCTCCAGGTGCTTTACTATTCATTTTATTATTTGGAGTCAATACAACACTTATTGTATTCATCATACCATTAGCTTCATCTTCATTCTATGATTCTTCTTAACTTTTTCATAGTGCAAACACCTAATCAATAGGTGTTTTGGACTAAAACAATCAACCACTATGATCCGGATTGATATTAGGATCTACAATTTGGTATCAGAGCCATAGTATGGCTCTTGGTTGTTGTGTTTTTGTTAAGATTTTTCAAAGTTCTGAAGGTTTTTCAAAAGTTTCAAGTTTTTCAAATTTTTGGACTTAAAATGGATTGATTTGGTGTTTAATTGATAGGTTGTTGTTAATCAGTGATTAGGGAGTCATTTTGGACATTTTGATGCAAAGAAACATGGTTTTTGAGTCGTTTTTAGGTGATTAGAGGGTTTTAGTTCGTGTTAAACCTTCTGGTCAGCGTAGATAATCCTGAAGACAGCGAATTTATTTTGAATACAGCGAAATTAATTTGAATATCGCATAATTAATACTTTCACCGATTAAAACACGAGCGAACTTACTAATTTTCGGCGAAATAGTGTCATTGACCCTGTAGTGAATTTATCGAAGGCGGCTTCGAGAACAGTGATAAAGAACCACAGCGTTTTTATCACGGTGTCCGGCAAAATTAGCCAAACTAACGTGTTTGTCTATTGTCTTAGCGGAATTAGCTTTCTTCGCTAGTGTAGGACTTCGCATCATTCCGACGAAGATATTTGATCAGCGAAGATTGTCGGCGAAATTGTCTTGGTCCACAAAAATCATTCAAATTTCCGGCGAATTTAACTATATCACCGGGGAAATTGTTCAAGAACAGTCTGTCAGCAAAATTAGCCTCTGATCAGCTTTCTCAAGTCAAAAACAAGTCAAAATCTCGTTGAATCAACTAAGTCCAATTGCTCAAGCTGAACTTGAGACCAGAACCACTACAAGACCACCAAAGTAAAGGAGCAGAAGATTTCAGTACTTGGAAGACTCGTATCCAATCGTTCTTTGAATACACTGACTACAACCTGTGGCTCTCTGTCATCGCTGGACTCCACATTCCAACGGTGGTTCGAGGAGATGTGATAGTCACTAACAACGACTCCACAACCTTCACTGATGAAGACAAGGCCCTAATCCAACGCGACTGTCGTGCACATGCTGCCTTGACTATGGCTTTGTCAACTGATGACTGCAACATGTTTGAAGAATACAGAACTGCTAATGCACTTTGGCTGGCTTTGATCGAGTATTACGAGGGAAACGAAGAGCTAATTGAGAGCAAAAGAGACATGGTGCAGAAGCAATACGACATGTTCTGTGGAATTAGTGGAGAAAGCCTTTCCGATCATATCAGTCGCTTTCTGAATATGATGACCAAGATGAAGAAGGCAGGAAATCCTGTCACTAAGCGTGCTGCCATAAAGAAGCTTTTGGACTCGCTCCCAAAGGAATGGAGCTTGCAATGCATGATGATCAAGAAGGATTTCCTCAACAATCCAAATCCTGTCACACTGTCCGATTTAGTCAACACTTTGAGGGCTTTTGAAATGGATGTCACCAAAGTCCGCTCAAACTTCTGCTGGACTGAATAATGTCGCATTTCTTGCTTCAGGAGGCGTCGGTCAACATGCTTCCGACATGACCTACTTTAACACTTCCGCAAGCGCATCAAAGGCTCCAGAATCTCGTGAAAAGACTGTCGTGGTTGGGGATGCTCAAGCTTTGAAAGTATCAACTAAAAACGTGGCACTTTTTAACATGTTTCTAAGTAGCTATGAAGCTTTAATGTCGGGAGAACTCAAGAAGGAGATGTTCACTGCTGAAGACATGTATCAGTTTGATCCAGATGACATGGAGGAGATGAATTTGAAATGGCAGATGGCTATGATCACTCTAAGGTTGAAGAGGTTTCAGGACAAGACTGGGAAGCGTCTAGGTCTTGGAAAAGCTGGTTTTGACAAATCCAAGCTGAGATGTTACAACTGCAAGAATTTGGGTCACTTCAAGTGAGAGTGTCCTCTGTTGAATGAGGGAAACACTGAAACTGCTCCTGTTATAAAACCAATCGCTATTGAAGAAAACAAAAACAATGCTGCTCCTAACACACCGAAAGCTCTGGTAGTTGAAGATTACGATTGGGGTGAAGAAATTGCTGAAGCCAAGGAACAAGTCAACAAAGCCCTCATGGTAAAGATCTCAAGCGGGTCATCATCAAAACTGGTTGAGAAACAGGCTGCTGGAATTCCAAAAGAAGATAACATTGCTGACAAAGGTCTGAAAAGCATTCTCACCTCCTCAGATCCTGAGAAAAACAAGAATCTTGAAGAAGCTGAAAAGCCCAAGGAGCAGGTTCTGAAAGAATCACCTGATGAGAAGAAAGAAAAGGGAAAAGCCTCTGCTGCACTTATGAAAATTGAATCCTCAAAGGAAAAGGCTGACAAGGACTTGGTAAATAGCATTCCACACGATTTTAAAGTAATGTTATGCACACAATCATGCGTTGACGTCGTGGCACACTATAAGTATCTTAATCTTGAATTTATGAGGAAAAAAGACAAAGCTTTAAAATTTGATAAATAACTTAAACAAAATGAGGCCGCATATCAGAGGAAGTTGAATTGAACTTTAGCTGAAATGCAAACTCTAAAAGAATTTGTATTCAGAAAAGATTTTATCATCAATGATTTAACAGAAAGACTAGAAAAATCTTTGAACGAAAATAATAAATTACAAATTATAATAGACAAATGGAATTTCAGTCAAAAGGCCTTTACTGACATCAAAAACTGCCAACGACCAACGTACATAAAAGATGGGATCGGGTATAAGGATAGGCAAGGAAATGAAAGAAAACTTTTCTTTCCACCGCATAGCAAAAACTATGTGCCTATGCCAACTCCTCATCCCGACAATGATTTAATTGATGAAAAGGCCACTATAGATCAAAATGTTTCTTTTAAAAACGAAACAACCACTAATATTCCCAAAAGTAATGCAGATCCAGTTGTGTGTAAAGAAGATGTGTGCGATGAGGATGGAGACTACGGCGGTTCAAAAATAGGGATAGGCTATTCAGGCGACAGTTATTCCGCTGTTAACTGGTTCGCCTGGAACTGTTCTAAGAAAAACAATATTCGGGATGAATGTAATAATTTAATTAGGATGGGTGACTGTAATGGTCGTGTGCCTAAATTTAACTCTTTGGATGACTGTAAGGGCTATGTGCCTACATTTAAGACCTGTGATTGTGTACATGCTATGTTTGAATGTCATGATTTAAATTCTGCATTTTGTGATGATAAAAATGTGTGTGAATCTCTTGTATTTGTGCCAGAATTGAAAACTAATAGCTTTGGAAAATTCCTCACCGAGGAAATTCCAAAATTTATTCCATCTTGAACAGTTGTGACAGATTCAGAAAAGAAAGTCACTGAAGAAAGCAGCAAAGAAGATTCAAGCTTTCTTGCCTCAGAAAAGGAAGAAGAAACTTCAAGTTCTGATGAAGAACAAGAATCAGAAAATTCAAGTGAAGGTCAAACAACAGAAGATCAAAGCTCCGAAGATTCAAGTGACGAAGCAATTGAAGATCAAAATTCAGAAAATTCAAGTGAAAATCAGACAACAAAAGATTAAAGCTTCGAAGATTCAAGTGATGAAGCGAGTGAAGATCAAAATTCAAAAAATTCAAGTGAATATCAAACATCAGAAAGTTCATCAGATTCCGACAATGATGAAGACTTCTCAGAAGATGAAAGCCGAGTTGACAAGAAAATGAAGAAAGCCGAGAGCTCAAGATACACCGCATCAAAAGACTCTTCAAGAAGCTCAAGACACTCATCACATACATCATCTTCTAACACCAAAAAGCCCAGACGAAGACGAAAACGATGTTTTTGCTGTGGTCGTTTAGGACATACAGCGAAACATTGTAAAAACAAGAATTTTTCTAAACCAGAATATGATTTTGTTAAAAATTTCACAGATCAGCTTGACTACCTTAAGAAATCTGTCAAAAATCTGGTTAATTCAACAGCTTGTTTTTGGAAACAAAAAGAGGACATTGTGGGACAAAACCACGATAGATCCAAGGTGAAGCAAATCTGGGTTGCCAAATCAAACTAATTTGTGTATATATTTGTATTTTAGAATAAACTCTAGAAATGGCTTCGGATGCTCATGGAATATATCTGGCATGTCGACATCGACTGTTCAAGGCACATGACAGGCTTAAAGGAACTTCTGAAGAATTTTTGTTTTATTGATGGTGATTTCGTGTCATTCGCTGGAGACGAGAAGGCAGGGAAGATCGTTGGAGTAGGAGATGTTGTGTCTGAAGCACTTACGTTAGAAAATGTCAATTATGTTCCAGAATTGTGCTACGATCTTGTGAGTGTATCACAAGTCTGTGATAAAGGAATATCGGTGCTTTTCAACGACATTGAATGTTTGTTTCTCAAGCCTGAATATGTCATTCCCACAGAAATGATCATGCTCACAGCTCCACGACAAAACAACACATATGTGCTCAACATGAAAAATGCCAAGACAAATGATAACTTGACGTGTTTAATCTCAAAGGCTTCAGAATCGAAGTCACTGCTTTGGCACAGGCGATTGGGGCATGTGAATTTCAAAAATATGAACAAACTCTCTAAGTTAAACTTAGTAAGAGGTCTTCCGATAAATGAATTTCCTTTTTCTGAAAAATGTATAGCATGCGCCCAACGAAAGCAACACAAGAAATCGCACAAGCCCAAAGTAGTGAATACGATTACTGCGCCTCTCCAATTAATGCATGGATCTTTTTGGTCCAATAAGTGTTAAGAGTCTCGCTAAAAGTTCTTACTGTTTGGTGATTACAGATGACTTCTCTCGTTTCTCATGGGTTTATTTTCTTGAAGCCAAAAGTGAGACAGTTGATACCCTTAAGTCATTCATACCCTTGATTGAAAACGTGACCAGATTGAAAGTAAAGTCGACCAGGAGTGATAATGGTTCCGAATTCAAGAATCAAACCTTCATATCCTTCTGTGCAGAAAAAGGAATTCATCTTCAATACAGTGCGGCTAGAACTCCTCAACAAAATGGAGTCGCGGAACGAAAGAACAGAACTTTGATCGAAGCTGTGAGAACTATGCTGGTGGATTCAAAGCTTCCAATCATCTTTTGGGCGGAAGCAGTAAATACAGCATGTTATGTTCTGAACAGAGTTCTCATTGTAAAACCTCATGGAAAGACTGCATATGAACTTCTCTTCAAGAGGAAGCCTCTCATTGATTTCTTCAGACCGTTCGGATGTTCTTGCACTCTTCTGAACACTCAAGAGAATCTCATCAAGTTCGAAGCAATGGGTGATATCTGCTACTTCATGGGATATTCATCAACTCAGAAAGCCTACAGAGTCTACAACAAACGAACAAAGATGGTGATTGAATCTTATTACGTCGACTTCCAAGAAGGAAACTACACTAACACTGGAAGTACTCCCGATTGGTTTTACGATGTGGGTGTGATCTTTAACACCTTCGAAATTTCAGAAAATGTTCCAGAAGCCGAACCTGCAGAAGCTGCTCAAGTTGAACCTCTGTTTGATTCTTCAGATATTGCTTTAACTCCTTTCACTATCCGTTTTTCTCCATTCTCAGCTGATCCACTTCTCTCCGTGGATGAAGTAAATGGAGACACTTGGCCTGAGAACACCCCTCAAAATGGTGCTTCTTCTTCACAGGCGAATGTGGATGAACCGACACAGGAAGATGATCCTCCAGTGATCTACGTTGACGAACATTTCACCAATCTTCCTCAGCAAATTAAAACCCACACAAATGCAGGATACAAGACAAATTGAAATCACCCTCTTGAGAATGTCATAGGTGTAGTAGAAGAAGGAGTTTGTACACGTGGTCAATCATCAAACATCAACAAAGGGCTCTATGTCGCTTTTCTTTCGCAGTATGTACCTCATGATATTGAAGAAGCTATTCAAGACTCCAGTTAGGTACAGGCCATGCAGGAAGAACTATCTCAATTTCGTAAACTCAAAGTTTGGGAGCTAGTCGATTACCTGATGGAATGTTTCCAATTGGTACAAAATGGGTTTTTTCGCAACAAAATGGATGATCGCGGAGTAGTGATCAAGAACAAGGCTAGATTGGTAGTGCAAGGTTTTCGTCAGGAAGAAGGAATTGATTATGAAGAAGTTTTTGCTCCAGTTGCAAGAATGGAGGCAATCAGAATATTCTTAGCATACACATCATACAGGAATTTCAAAGTTTTCGAGATGGACATGAAGAGCGCTTTTCTGTATGGCAAGGTAAAGGAAGAAGTCTACGTTTGTCAGCCTCCGGGATTCGAAGATCCTCATTTTCCAAGTCGCTACTACAAGTTGGACAAAGCCCTGTATAGTCTTCACCAAGCTCCACGTGCTTGGTCCGAGACGTTGTCAACTTATCTTTTGAAATGTGGGTACACCAGAGGAAAAATCGACATGACTCTATTTACCAAACGAATCGGAGAAGACGTAATGCTGGTTCAGATTTACATGGACGATATCATCTTCGGGTCAACAAATGAGGAGCTATGCAAGGAATTCGAGACTGTTATGAAGGCAAAATTCGAAATGAGTATGATGAGAGAACTCACGTTCTTCTTAGGATTAGAAGTGAAGCAGAAGGAGGAAGGTATTCTTATTCATCAGGCTAAGTACATTCGGGATATCCTCACAAAGTACAACATGAACGAATGCGAAGTTGCAAGCACTCCGTTCGCCTCATAGACTGAGCTTACTCTAGATCCTCAAGGAAAACAGTGAATAGGTCCTTCTACCGTTCCATGATTGGCTCTCTGTTGTACTTAACTACAAGCAGGCCTGAAATTATGTGGGTCGTCTGCCTCTGTGCTCGCTTTCAGACTAATCCCAAAGAATCACATGAAACAGCTGTGAAGCGCATCTTCTGCTATCTTAAAGGAACTCCGAAACTAGGTCTTTGGTATCCTAAAGATAGTAATTTTGATCTAATTGCTTACTCTGACAGTGATCATGCAGGTTGTAAAGTTGATCGCAGGTCTGTACCAGGAGGATGTCAATTCTTGGGAAATCGTCTGATCTCTTGGCAAAGCAAGAAGCAGACAACTGTGTCCACCTCCACTGCTCAAGCTGAGTACACTTCGGCCTACAGTTGCCATTCACAAGTTCTCTAGATACAGTTGCCATCATGAAGACTCCTATATTCATCGACAATGAGGCATGTCTGGGAATTGTGAAGAATCCCATCCACCACTCAAGAACAAAGCATATCAAGATTCGTATTCACGCAATTCGAGATGCTTACGAGAAAGGATATATTCAAGTGGTGCCAGTGGATACAACACAGCAACGGGCCGACATATGCACGAAAGCCTTTTATAAAACCCGATTCAACCAGCTGGTAACCTGGTTGGAAATGGTTAATTTCCTTGAGTGGAAATGAATCTTGTCGTCTGAAATCGTTCGTAAATACTCTATCTTCTGTCTAAAAAAACGTTTGTTAAAAGTAAAACAAGTATCGTCAAACATTGCCCACCAAAAAGATTTTCTGATCGTTAAAATTTCATTTTCGGGCAATGGACTTTCGAAAATAAAGATTTTAGGGGGGATATTCTAGAAAATCAAAATTTGATGCTTGTGTCTGACTCATGCTTGTGTCTGACTCTTGTTAGAGGAAATGATAGAAAATTGCTAACACTTTGTCATTTTCTGAAAAAACAGAAAGAAATCAAAAGGGATCGGGGTATCAAGCAACGACGTGTCGGTAGATTCAGCAATACCAATGAGTAAACTGCTTTTAGGTAGGCAAAACATAACATCTACACAAGGATTCTGGCTTTCCTCAGGCATTACGCATCATTATGGGTAACACGTTGCGGCATATGGCTTAATGGTCTTAAATCTTGTGTTGACAGATTGCCAAAGTCCGAGATTTCGGGTCTTTATATTGGTTTTTCATTCGGTGATATCATTGTTGGTGCATATTTATGACAACAGCTTAGATTTGGTCTTTGGATATCCTGTAATTAGTTTAAACGATAAACGGTTAGCGGGTTTAGCTTTGTATTAGTGAAATAATTGAGTTTGGGCTAAACAAAACCCACATTGGGTCTAGGGGGACGAATTGGGCTTGTCCATGTAGGAAACCCTAGCCCAAGTAGCAAACCTTGTGTTATATAAACAAGGTTAGGCTTTAGGGTTTAGGTTAATCAGCCAAAAACAGTATTTGAGAGACAGAATTTCGTGAGAGCTAGTGCTTGGACGAAATTGAGTGTTGGTTAGGGTTTTGATTGATTGTAATTCTTGTAACAATTAGAGAGGAATTTCGTGAGAGCATACAGCTTGGACGAAATTGTGTTGGTTAGGGTTTTGATTGTTTGTAATTCTTGTAATCGATAATCAATAGAAACCCTGTTTGAAAGTGAATTGCTGTTCCTACACGTTTTCTGCTGTATTCTGATCAAGAGGATTCCGCACTCTTGATCAGATTGACAATTCTGTGAAAGATCCATACATCTAGGGGACCTACCATTGGTATCAGAGCATTAGGCTCTTGAAGGCTCGGTTCAGAATTGTGCTTGGCAGATTTGGGTGGAAAAATTTCGAAATTTGTGAAACCTTAAATTAGGGTTTCGAAATTTTTGAGTTCTGATAAATTTTCTGCGAATTTGTTAGTGTTTGATCAATTTATTTGTTTGATTGCTGATTTGCAGGTTTTCAGGACAGTATTTGGTTGTTTTTGAAGAGTATTTGGATGGAATTGGAAGACTGTTCTTCGTGTTCATCATACTGTTTTCGAAAATTTACTGATATTTTGCCTTGTGATTTTGCAGAAATTGTTTGAAGAATCCAGAAAATTATCAAAATATTCGAGAAGATTGAATTTCCAAATATACAGACCAGCGAAATTAATACACTGATCTGAATCTACGAAATTAACTGGCCAGCATAATTGTCGGCGAAATTAAATCCAAAGGTGACTTTGGTAATCGATAATTTTCCTCAGCGAAATTATTACGGTTTTCGGCGAAATTAGACAGCGAAATTAACCAGTTCAATGATATAACTAGCGACTTTGTCCAGTTAAACGAAATAACCAGCGAATTTAATCAGTTCAGTGAAATAACCAGCGAATTTAACCAGATCAGCGAAATAACCAGCGAAAGTGACCTGTTGAGGGAAATTAATAGCTTATTTAAAGTGGTGGAAGATTTTTTTGGCAAGCGTAAGGAAAAATTAACGTTTTCGTGAATAGAAAGTGATCTGTAGCTCGTTAGACAAAACCGTTTGCACCTTTGAAATCCTTGCATTTTCGTGAATAGAAAGTGATCTGGAAAATCTCGAATTCGGTTTTTGACACTATATATCATTGGACTCGTCTTTTCGAGACGATCCTAACGGTGTAATTTGGTAACCACTATTTTCGGAGATATTTTGTACGGTTTTACCAGTCTGTTGCGTTTAAAATGTCGAACATGACGAATTTGAATGCACCTAAGATAATGAAGGTGGAGAATTATCTTACATGGAAGGACAGCTTCCAATCCTTCATTGAATCTCAGGATGCACGCATGTGGATCTGTATTGTAGATGGGTACACAAACCCAACACACGATTTTGAGGGCAGACCACGTAGAACAGATTATGTGAACATGCAAGAGGACGATAAGAAGATGTATGAGGCTGAAAAGAGAGCCTTAGCTGCTATCAAGATGTCCTTACCTGATGGCATCAAGCATATCTTTAATAAGTACACTAATACAAAGGATATGTGGGATGCATTACAAAAGCGATATCAGGGAAATGAGAGTGCCACTCAGGCATTCATGGCAGAGATAGTGCCAGTTGATGAGGCTGAAACTACTGTGAGTAATGCTGAATCTGAAGTAAAAAATGCTGAAGCAAAAGTGGATGCTGAAGTAGAGAAAGAAAGTGAAACTGAACAGGTTATTGCTGATCCAACTTCAGAAGTTCATGAGGAAGAGGTACAATCTAATTCTGTGTGTTTAAGATGTCGTGAACTACAGGGTGAGGTTGACAGATTGTCAACACAAAACCAAAGTCTGCTAAGCGAGATGTCGAGCATAAAAGAGTCAAACTTTTTTGCTAAAAGAAACGAATCTATATACTTGAAGAAGATAAGAGGTTTGAAAGTGAAATTGAAGCTTTAACCTGCACACTAAACGAAAAACGCCAAGTCATAGACTTAGCTCATGACATGATGGGTGAGAAAACAAAAGAGATTTCTGAAAAATGCAAAGAGTTGTCAGATGCACAACTCAAAATTGTTGAACTTGAAAAGAAATTAGGTCAATTCAGAGATTTGTCTTTTGTAATGACACACATGATGGGTGGGTTAAAGAAAAGTAATGACAAGACCACTGTGGGCTTCCAGGGCTTTAATGAAGTCACACCTCCTCTTAGTCATGACTATTCTTTCCTGCCTGATGAAGATGAGCTAACAGACTTTATGTCAACTGCACCAAGTAGTTTCGCGTCCACATCAAGTCAAGGTGAGGGGTCTGAGAGTGATGATGCTAAGAAGAACAATAACAAGGAACCTTTGAAAAAGAAAAATTCACCTCCTAAGAGCAAAATCAAACTTTTGTTAAAAACATAAATTTTGTTCAAGGTAGTGATATGAAAAATGAAACCACTATTATTGAAAATGAATCAAATGTATAGTTTGCTAAAAATTAAAACAAAGACATATCTGAATCCAAGCAAACTGAACAAAATTCTTCCAAGGCATCACCATCTGATAAGGGATCTACCTTAGAGACTCCAGCTAAGAAGTCTTTAAAGAGGAGATCGTGCTTCAGGTGTCACATCAAAGGACATGTAGCTAGCTGCTGTCCTAACAAAAAGAGTGAAGCACAAATTAGTGACAAACAGAGAGGGAAATCACCAGAGAAGAAAGGTGATAGTGAGGAGAAAGGCTCAAATTCTCCAAAGAAATGTGCTCCGAAGCAACCAGAGAATGTTGCTGTTGGTGAAGATAAGGCTGAAAAAGGAACTCCACAAGTTCCTCGTTTTCAAAGAAATCAACCAAGATTTCAGCCTAAATCTCCACCAGGCAGATATGAGAAACCTAGAAGCAGTTCACCTAGAATGAACAATTTTAATGGAAATTCAAATAATTTCAGAAGTCAAGGTCAATATCAAAATCGATACAAAAATAATGGTGGTCGAACTTTTTATAACTATGGCTTTAGAAATTATAACAATCAAGCTTCTTGGAATCAAAATTCAAGGTATCAAAATCAAAATTTTCAAAGGTCAAATAGTCCAAACACATATAGGAACCCTCAGGACCAAAGACCTAGTGGAAATCAAAATTAAATTCCATCAACAGGTCTGAGATCCAAGACTCCAGTTAGGAGTAATGGATATTGGATGGATGTTCAAGTGGTTGGTGAATTTGGACGACCCAAGACCATTAAGGCTTGGGTCCCCCAATCTAACTAATTTCTTAGTTGGTGTGTGCAGGAGCTGCTAAGGAGGATTATCAACTTATGGTATGTTGATAGTGGCTGCTCTAGGCACATGAAGGGGGATGTGAGATTGTTGATATATATATATATATATATTAATTGATTTAAATTGAAGTTCAAAGTGCCGAGTCGACACAAAAGATAACCTGGCAGATCTTTATACTAAAGCAGTTGAGAGGGCTCGCTTTGAACATTTAGTCGAACTCAACGGGATGAGGAATCCTGAATAACTGGTTTTTCATAAGAATTTTGTAAAAAGTTACTGCTTTTCTTAAAAATCAAAAATACAAAAACATTAAAAAATCAAAAACATAAAAAAATAGAAAATCAAAAGTGAGTTATCACTGTGTGAAAAAGAAGAAATGATAGTACATCAGCAAGTTAGACTGTCACACTGAAACTGAAACTTAAATTGCTTAAGTGTGATAGCAGCTTCATTATACGATGTACTAGTAGGCAAAAGCATGAAATAATCAACTTACCTATGTGATATAAACCTAAACAAACTGTGTATGAGTGGGGAACACATCAGTGGTGTATGGTTTAATGACCTTAAATCTTGCGTTGATAGATTGCCAAAATCAGAGGTTTTGGGTCTGTATATTGTTATTTCATCTGGGGATATCAAGGTTGTCCTTCTTCTGCATCCAGATACATGCTGACCTAGGCACAACCAGGATATCTTAAAAGAGCAAAAAATGCCAAATCCCATAAATGAAGAAGCTCTCCTAGAGAGTCATTCAAAATGTGCAAAATGCATAAATTCGTACCAAAAAATGGTATTTGTCTTAGCCCTCGTTAGATATTTTGGTCTATTTGCTGTACGGAAGTACTGACCTGTTCACCAATTATGTAAACGTTGAAAAATAAAACGGATGAATTCAGTATACTCACCTACTACGATGAATCTTTGTGAATACCTTGATCACGGGGGTATATCCTGAAGTGGGACACACTAGTATATCAGTAATTAAAATTACCTTAACGTATCATACGGTAATGGTACTTGAAATGTTCATGCATTTTGTTTAAGTGGACAAACATACTGGTAATCGTCTTGGACTGCTTTTCACGAAAAACTAAATAAAGAATTATCTAAATAGTGTGAAAACAGTTTGATGTTGCTGATATGATCTTCTTACCGGTGATTCTCACAAAAATAGAGTGTTTATTGCTTTTGTATTTACTTGCTTTCAGAAAATATAAAAATCCAAAAATAGTGTCTTTTTCTGTTTAAAATTCTTAGCGTACGGAAAACTGTTATTCTTGGAGGAATTGTTACTGATAGGGGGAGATGGTGTTAGAAAGTGAGTTCAAAATTTTAAATCATGCAGGGTCTTGTGTGTTGAACAAAAAGTTTTGCGTGTTGGTGATGAAATTGGAAATGCTTAATCTGTGGTACAGTTTAACTATCTCTTGAAAAATAATAATTTATTTAACTTTGTTGAAAAATTCTTATGGTTTCTCGAGATGTTTGTTTCATAGTATACAGATTGAAGCGGTATGTTGCTGAGAAGTTGCTGAGAAGATGAGAGTTTGATTGTATGCATGGTAGAACCTCCTTTCTACATTGCAGACAAAGATTGAAGAGTTTGAAGATTGCTGTGCAAATGATAAACTGGAGTTTACTCAAGTGCTAACGTTTTGAAGATTTGGTGATTGGATGCATCAGCTTAGGTGCAGTCTGTTGCTGACAGAAGCTGTTTGAAGCTGAAGCTATCCAAAGACCAAAGACAGTGCAAGACTATATGAAGATTGCAAGAAGACTGAAGACAAAGTTATTTTATGAAGCTATTGTCAAAGGGGAGTTTGTTGGTGCATATTTATGACAACAGCTTAGATTTGGTCTTTGGATATCCTGTAATTAGTTTAAACGATAAACGGTTAGCGGGTTTAGCTTTGTATTAGTGAAATAATTGAGTTTGGGCTAAACAAAACCCACATTGGGTCTAGGGGGACGAATTGGGCTTGTCCATGTAGGAAACCCTAGCCCAAGTAGCAAACCTTGTGTTATATAAACAAGGTTAGGCTTTAGGGTTTAGGTTAATCAGCCAAAAACAGTATTTGAGAGACAGAATTTCGTGAGAGCTAGTGCTTGGACGAAATTGAGTGTTGGTTAGGGTTTTGATTGATTGTAATTCTTGTAACAATTAGAGAGGAATTTCGTGAGAGCATACAGCTTGGACGAAATTGTGTTGGTTAGGGTTTTGATTGATTGTAATTCTTGTAATCGATAATCAATAGAAACCCGGTTTGAAAGTGAATTGCTGTTCCTACACGTTTTCTGTTATATTCTGATCAAGAGGATTCCGCACTCTTGATCAGATTGACAATTCTGTGAAAGATCCATACATCTAGGGGACCTACAATCATAGTTGTTCTTCTGCTGCATCCAGATACATGCTGACCTAGACACTATGATATCTTTTCAAGAAAAGAGCCAAAAATGGCCAAATCCCTAAATTGAAGAAGCTTTCATAGAAAGTCATTCAAATGCACAAAAATGCACAAATCGTACCAATTCTGGTATCTGTCTCCACCCTCGGTGGTTTTTGGGATCTCTGTTGTACGAAAGTACTGACCTGATCACCAACTCTATCGTTGAAAAGCAAAACGAATGAATCCAATATACTCACCTGTTATGAGGAACCTTTGTGGATACCTTGAGCGCGGGGGTATGTCCTGATGTGGGACTCACGGGAGTAATGATTCTATTTTCTATAGCTTGTGTGGGGGCCATAGAATTCTTGTCAATATTACCAAAAACATGATAAACACGCACACCGAAAGCTTGTTGAAAGAAGGACGCATGGATTTAAGCGGACAAACATACTGGTAGTTTTTCTTGTGCCTTGATTTGTTAAAAAGAATAATTTAGGATCTGACAAGTGCTAACAATGTGATCTTCTGCAGGTAAGTCGACAAGCATTAAAAGAACAAGAATATCAGCTAAATGGAACCTCCTTGATTTCAAAAATGAAGTTCGCAGTCAAAATTGCCCAAATTTTATCTAGTTTGTGAATATTTTTTATTATTATTTTAATCTAAAAAGGGCACGTCTTTTGAGAAAGTTTGAAATTCACGAGCGTATTTAAGTTTTGATTTTGAAAAAGGATGGGTAACAAATTTGGCGGCGAAATTAAGATTCCAGCGAAATTATTAATTTCGCTGGTCATCTTTTTTGGTTATAAAATAACACAACCGACCTTATTTTCAAATTTTTCAAACACTTCTTATCATCTCCCTTTCTCTTATCGGTCAATATCATCAATCCTGTTCAAGATTCACATTATTCTCACTTTTTGTTCATTGTGTTTGGACAAGATCATAGGTAATACATACTTTGTTTATCGCTTACTGATTATCATGAGTGAAGGTTCCTTTGATTATTTGAGTTTTGTTTTGAGTTCATGTCTAAACATTATAAATCCGAAAATTTTAGGATGTTGTGAGAGAGTTCGTAACCGGTATCACTAATGTTTCAAGACTTCTGAACATATTTGGACAGTTTTTGATCAATGTTAAACAAAGTGGGCAAAATTGCGTAATCTGTTAGGGTTTTAGAGGTGTTTATCAAGAAATGTTTGGGGTCAGCGAAATTACCGATGAGTACAACGATGAATGTAGCGAAATTATCGTGGATCAAAGAAGTTCAAAAGTCTCGAACGCGAGTTCGAGCAACCGGCGGAATAAATTATTTCACCGGTAAGACAGCTTAGACTATTGTCTTCGCTGCTCACTCGCTACGAGAACAGATTCCATCTTCGCCGATGTTTGTCAGCGAAATTAACTTTCACCGGCAAAGTTGGCCTTGGTCTCTATAGTCGTTGTCGGCGAACATACCCTTGATCCATCATTTTCGCCGGTGAAAATGTTTGTCTCAACTTTGATCAGCAACATCGATAATCCTTGATCTATCAGGGAATTTGTCTTTTAATTATTTTTAAATCTGTTTTTATTTCTTTATATTTGTAAATATTTTCCAAACTCATTTTTCTTATATAATATGTAAATATTGTTCTTATCATATTTTTCTATTATATTTTTTTAAATATATATCTTTAAATATTTGTAAATATTATATTTTTCGTAATTTCGATACGTTTATCAAAATTCTAACTTGGCTCGTTTGTCGTGTCAGGAGCAAGATGGTGAAAATTGTTGAACGGTATAAAACTCTCAAGCATAATCAGCAATCGTACTTGAGCAAGCACCAAAGGATTTCGAAGACGTGGCTAGATGGATAAGATCAAGCAAGATAAGCTACGCAGTTCAAACGAGAGTCCCTATCTATCATATTCACATTCAAGAGTTCTGGCAAACGGCAAAGGCAGAAACTGTTAACAAAGTCAGAAGGATCTCTGCAACAGTCCGCAATAAACAGGTAATTGTTACTGAAGAAAGAATACACAAAGTCTTGAAGCTAGGAGATGAAGACAAGGATCCGATCAGCTTAAACAAAGACGACATTCTGGATGGCTTTCGTGGAATGGGATAAGTAGGAGATTTCAGTCAAAAGAAGGAGATTAAAAGGAACGGTCTTACGAGGGATTGGAGGTTTATCGTACATGTAATTGCTATGAGTATAGCTCATCGTAAAGGTGGCTATGACGGCCTAAATCTGGAATGGTCAGGAGCAATGTTGAACTTGTGTTTAAACCAAAAGTTCAACTTCTCAAGACTAATCTTCAACTACATGCTCGAGAATACAAGAGGGAATACATGGGCAATGTATCCCAGGTCCATTCAGATGTTAATCAATGATCAATATTCCAAACTACCGCATGATGGAGGTCTCTACACCTTCCATGTTCCCACTCGTCGACAGTATACAGAGATCAAAACAAACGAGTGGGTGATGTTGCACGACTGGATGTATATTGCAGAAAGACTTCCATTGGTTAAAGCATCATATCAAAAGTATAGGGAAGCACGTAAAACAAAACAATAAAGAAATGTGCAAGCAGAGGAAGAAGTTGAAGAGGAAGAAGAAGAACAATTGAAGAGAAAGAGGAAAGGAAACTAGACTACCGATGAAGAGCCTCCAAAGAAAAAGAAAACATGGGAAAACCCCGAAAGCTTTATGGGGGCAAGATTTAGAGCCACAGATTCTGAAGAACGTCGTCGGCACATAGAAGACATGTGTGTAATCCATGAAATGGAAGAAAAACAGAAGAGAGAAAATAAGCTTGCCAGACGACAAATGTCGGAGTCTGAAAGACCTGCTGTTATGACGGAAGAAGAAGAAGAATTGGAAGATTTTGTTGATACACTGTTAATCGATCCAGAAGAACCTTCCGCAAGCAAATCACCTCCACCCAAGAAAAAGAAAACAGATGAAGGATCTTCTAAGTTTCCTCAAGTGAAACCTACAAGGATTTCAAGACCTCCTGTCCCACCACAAAGAATCTGCCTATTTCAAGACCTGTATGACAAGCTCGTCAAAGATATCGGTGCTGGTCCTGCCAAAGAAATATGCATTCTGAAGCACCAAGTAAATGATACAAACATTCTGAGAGAAAAGCTGAAGGAACAGAGGAAGAAAAACAAAGAAATGCATGCATACGTTACTGAGCAATCAAAGTACATAAGATTTCAACAGCATGGAATACAGAAGCTGTATAGAATGATGAAGAAAATTTGGGCCAAAATTGAGATAGAGCCCATGTTCTCCTTTGCAGAGATCTTCGACTTCGAGGCATTCAAAGAAGAAGAAATAAACAGAAAGGAGAAAGAAGCTGAAGCAAAGAAAAGGCGCCTTGAATCCACAGAAAGGGTCACTGAAGGTGACGATAGTGATGAAGAGGAAATGGACAGAGATGAAATGCCCTCAAGGTTTATTGAGTGGGGGTTAGAAGAGGAAGTTACGTATGAACAAGAAGATGGAGAAACATTCACTCCACAGCACCCTGAATGGTTCAAAAGGGAAAGAGAGAAACTTCCTGATTTCTATCAGGTAGTCACTGTTGAAAAGACAGAGGCTACTGATAAAATCATTAGCTGGATGCACAG
This sequence comes from Helianthus annuus, assembly GCF_002127325.2. Taxonomy (NCBI): domain Eukaryota; kingdom Viridiplantae; phylum Streptophyta; class Magnoliopsida; order Asterales; family Asteraceae; genus Helianthus; species Helianthus annuus. The sequence goes on from NC_035439.2 coordinate 121,733,376, forward strand.
CAATCTTAAAGGGATGTTTGTGGTTAAACAAAGAGGAGGTGTGATTCAATACTTCAAGACATGGTATGATCTGTTTTCTCTTCCTAGATGGGATGTGCGGGAACTTGGCCGACTGGATATGTTAAATCGAGATCGCAGCAGTCTTGGGGCGGACTTTGAATGTATAATTGCGAAAGAATGCAATAGAGGCTTTGAGGTATTCAAGCCACAACGCCCTCGAAGGAGAGTTTCCAAGACCACAAAGGATCCTATCACCGGCAAAGGAAAAGTGGCGTGGGTTATCAACCCTGCGAAAGTTGTCACTAGAATTAAGCTACCAGCTAAAGTCCCGGTCTGTCTGAACAACTTCAAGAAGTGGTTCGATGATAGTCAAATAGGTGAAGCGGTGATCCGATCAAATGAAAATGAAGATATTAGAATATTGGATCCGATGGATGTCTTCATGTTTAGACTTTCTGATTTAACGGTGCTGAATGCTAATCGAATCAATGTGGAGCTGGAAATGCCAATTTAGAAGAGGGAATGCTGTTTCAGAGGGCAGTAGAAAGAGGCTGGAAGAGAAAACGTGAGATGCTCGACATTATTGACAAAATCGAGAAGAGGAAGGATGTAGATGCAAAGAAGAAGGAAGAAAGGAAAAAGAAAAAGCATGACAAAAAGAAAGAAAAGACTTTTTCAAAGACAAAAGAGTCCACTTCAACTCCTCAAGCAACATCACAACCTCCGGCCTCATCCACATATGAGGCCATTATGGAGGAACCACCATCAACTAGTGGAGTTGTTTTAACCCAAGAAACTCCTGCAACAACGACCGAAGTTCCACCACCACCGCAAGCAATAGTGAGTGAAGAAATCCCTCCAGAGCCAGAAAAGGAAGCTGCAAACAATCCAGAAGCAACTACTGAAGAATGAAAGCTAAAACAAGTATGCAACGATCTAGGGGGGATATTGTTGGAGCTTGTGAGATCGTTGATACTTGCACTGGATTAGTTTTGTTATAGTTTGTAGCTTATTTGAAGTCTAGGGACTAGTTTTGTAATTATATAAAAGTAGCAAATCTGACTTGGTGTAGTTAAGATGCCAGCATAATTATAATTATGCTGGCAAGTCAGATCCTATATAAACTCTTGTAATGGTGCCCTAGCCAAGCTTTTGGCCACACTTGATGAAAACTAGTGTTGTTTACATTTTGATCTCTATTCATAGTGCTTAATCAGATTTCCAGGTGCTTTATTGTTCATTTTATTGTTTGGATTCAATACAACACTTGTTGTATTCATCATACCATTAGCTTCATCTTCATTCTATGATTCTTCTTAACTTTTTCATAGTGCAAACACTTAATCAATAGGTGTTTTGGACTAAAACAATCAACCACTGTGATCCGGATTGATATTGGGATCTACAAGATTAATGTGTGGTCGCGTATAAGTATAACGTATAATTACTTAACAACTTAAAATCATTCACTTTGAGATACTGCCAAGTATATTTGAACATCGTTACATGTAATCATGAAGCACGCCACGAGTTAGTGGTTTCAGGATTAAACGATGCTAACCTTGAAAGTTCGGGTTGTCACATCATCTCCAACTTGAAAGAAATTTCGTCCCAAAATTTGATAAGCACTCTCGGAGAAAGGTATGATAGTTTAGGATGACTGTGGATTTACCTCGGGTACAACATCATCCCCAACTTTGAAAGGAATTTCGTCACGAAATTCGCCGGTGGCACCAGGATTTAATTCAACAGTTTCAAACGGGTTAGGGTACTTGAGCTTCATCTGGTCCTCGTGTTCCCACGTGAACTTCGGTTCACATCTTGAGTTCCAACAAACTCTCATAATTGGAATTCGACTGCGCTTTGGTTCCTCAACCAACTGCAACTTATCATGGATCGAAGGTTCTTGCAAGGAGACCGCAAGTGTTTCGTCGGGCAACACTTCTTCGGATTTGAGATTTGAACAACAGTGTGAACATTGCCCAGTTTGTTAGATAACTCGAGTTTGTAGGCCACCCTGTCGTTTCTCTCCAGAATCCCGAATGGCGCAATGTACCGTGAATTAAGTTTGCTGCGCTTCCCAAAGTGCATCACACTCTCCAGAGTGGGACTTTCAACATAGCACGATTGCCTTCTGCGAATTCTAAGGTTTTCCTACGCTTAATAGCTTTTCTAACGGTCACGCACCGCCGCCACATGATTTCCGATCTAAACAATCTTCTCTGGAGTTTCGAATACAACTGCTGGGCTTGTGGTTAGGCTGTCACCCACCTTAGCCCAACAAAAGGGATCGGTATTGTTGTCTATACAACGCCTTGAACGGAGCTGCCTGAATACTAGAGTGGTAGCTGCTGCACTGAAATTCTACCAAAGGTAAATGTCTTAACTCTCACTAAAGTCGACCACACATGCTCGTAGCATGTCTTCGAGTGTCTGGATGATCCGCTCACTCTGACCATCTGCCGGAGGGTGTGATAAGGAGTGCTCATGTCTAGACGTGAGCCACAGGGTTTGCATGCTGCCTGCCACAAATCGGGTATAAACACATATCACAATCAGAGTTAATAGAAGTTGGCACCCCGTGCCTAGAAACCTCCTCTCTCAGAGAATTATTCACAAGCTGCGAAGACTCATCGGTTTCCTTGATTGCAAGAAAGTGTGCTGGTTACGTGAGATAATCAACGATTACCCAGGTGATATTGTTTCTGTTCCGAGTTTTAGGTAGAGCAATGACAAAATTCATGGCAGTCCATTCCCATTTCCATATGGTTGTTTCTGGTTGCTGACATAACCCAGAAGGTTTCGGATATTCCACCTTAACTTTCGCACAAGTCAAACATCATGCGCATACATGGTTACGTGGGCCTTCATACCCGGTCACTAGTACAAGATCCTTAGATCCTAATGCATGCTATCAAAACCCTGATGAATAGAATATCGAGACTTGCGTGCTTCGTCCAACACAAGTCCCCTAAGATTGCCATATGGTGCTATCAGCTGACCTTCCATGCCCCGCATGGATTCGGCTAGGAGGTTCTCGTCTCTCAACGCTTCTTGCTCAGGTAGAATGAATCTGGTCAGGAGGATTAGAGGGAATGGTGAGCTGCAAGGCTCATACACCTTTAGGTTTCATAGTCGTAATCGTTCAAGAGTTCCATCCAGCGACCCCGTCGCAGGTTTAGCTCTTTCATGCCAAAGATATACTAGAGGCCCTTGTGATCGGTCTAAATAATGCATTTGGTACCGTACAAGTAATGCCTCCAATTATTAAATCCAAAGACTATGGTTTCCACTCCAGGTTGTGAGTCGTGCAATTCTTCTTGTAAATCTACAACTACCGTGAAACGTAAGCTATCACTTTCTTGCGTTGCATCAGCACGCAATCGAGACCCTGAATCGAAACAACACGATATTCCACCAAATCATCTGTTCCATCAAGTGAGGACGACACTCAGTGCATTGTACGGCTGAGTTTCAAAGCTTGAAAAGACGTTCTCCTGTTTTGTCCTCCACGAATACACAACATACTGCTGTGTTAATAGCGATAAAAGCTGTGCGATCTTCGAAAATCACTTAAGGAATCTACGATAGTACCTGACGAGACCGAGAGATTTCTGCACCTCCGAAGGATTCTTAGGTGCCGACCAATTCTAATAGGAGGGATCTTGGCGGGATCCATATGTATTCCCAATTCGTTGACTATACGTCCAAGAAAGTGTACTTCCCAAATCCAGGAGTCACACTTAGAAAACTTCATGTAGAGTTGCTCCTTCCCTAGGAGCTCTAAGATAGGGCACAAGTATCGTTCGTGGTTCTCCTATCTCTTGGAAAGTTTCAAAATGTCATTAATAAACACGGTTGACGAATTCGTTGAGATGAGGTTTACGCATACGATTTGTGTGATACATAAAGCTGCTGGTGTGTTGGGTAACTTGAATGTCATGAACAGAAAATCGTACTAGCCATACTGCGTTCGAAATGCCACTTTGGAAACATACTCCTCGAGGTCTTCCATCAGATGATAGTCCGATCTTAAGTCGATTTCCGAATAGAAGCTTGGCCATTGCAGCTGGTCAAGCAGGTTGTCGACACGAGGTAAAGGGTGACAATTTCTGACTGCCACCTTGCTAAGTTTACGGTAGTCGATACACGTACTAAAAGGACTCGTCCCTCTTTTTCATGAATAGAGCTCGGGCTCCCCAAGACGAGGAGCTAGATCAATTACAACCCATGTTCAGTAGTTCCTTATGTTCATCAGTCAGTCCTTGCAACCCTCCCGGTGCAAGGCGATAAGACGATAGGGAGTACAAGTAATCAGGGCTGCCCCTAGCGTAAGGTCAATCTGAGATTCCATCTGACGGTTGTGGAAGTAAACCTTGAAGTTCTTCGGGTTGTTTACCGGTAACCAATGATAGACTGGCAGGGTAGCTGAAACACTTCTAGGCTCCCATCATCGAAGTGATACTGACAATTAGTGAATGTCCACTAGGGAGAGATATACATGCGATTCCTTCTTACAGAAGATTTCTGCTCAAGGCTTGGACATCCAGTCCATACAATCGACTACATTAAAGCTTCTAAAAGTAGCAGGAAGAAGGTCAATGTCGATCACGTGACCTACAAGATTGAGTTGCACCCTAAGTAAACGTGTGAGACTTCAATTGGCTTGCCATCGGCCACTTCTACAACGTGTTTGGTCTCAAGAGGTATCGGGGTTGAATTAGAACAGAGGCGAAAAGATTAGCTACCGAAAACGTACAGATCACCATGTTGCTGTCATTCCTGGCGTCACCCACGCCAATCCTAAATGCTCTCCCACGAGCACCACATCCAGTGTCGTTGTTATTGATACGAGGATTCCCAACGCTATCATTGTTCCCTTGGTTGTGACGTCTTGACTTAACAATGGCCCATCCTTGTCAAAGTTACCTTCATTTCCTTACTGGAGATTATGATTACGAGCACCTTGTTGTCACCGTGGCCATTGCTTCTAGTGTTGTTGATTTATAAACAGATCTCTGCGATCGTCCACCTTTACGCGGTTCTTGTCACATCCTAGGGTACTGCCCATGGCGCTAGTAATAACACATCCCATACTCCACTCGATTTCCCGCGTTTATGCCCCGATTGATTCATAAGAGTTGGCTCCTAATGGTTGCTGACTAGGGCTAGGGACTCGGTTGTAGTCACTCTACTAGTGTTCGTTGCTGGTAATCAGGGCCGACCTAATACTAGGGTCAGTAACGTATCACGCTCATCTTCTTATCCACCCGTCTCGTGAGTTGATTGAATGATGCACGATAAGTTGTGGGAGAATTTCAGAGGTGACCATTAGACCTGGCAAACGGGTCGGGTCGGGTCGGGTCGGGTCACGGGTCAAAACGGGTTCGGGTCAAAACGGGTCAATTATACAAAAGGGTTGCTTTGGTTCGGGTCGAAACGGGTCCAGGTCAGAACGGGTCCGGGTCAGAACGGGTTACGGGTCGGGTCGGGTCCGGCTCAGAACGGGTTTCGGGTCGGGTCAGTTTTTTTTTTTTTTTTTTTTCTCGGGACACTCGGGTCGGGTCCGGATCAAATAACTTGAGTTATAATAATTTTATTACTTATAGCAAATAAATATCACTCCATATGTCTTGGTTACTTGTATGGTAACATCAATGCATTATGCAGTAGACAAAGATATTGACCCCATCATTTACTTTGCATAATGCATTATGCAGTAGACAAAGATAACTAAATAACTTCAGTGCAGCCTATTAATTGGATGCAAAGATATTGGGGGCAGTAAACAAGTTTAAAACCAATGATATTATAATATTTCAGATCTTAAGAATCATTTGCAAACACAAAGAAACTTCAAACTAACAGTTTACATTATAATATCAGATCTGAAAAGAAAAAAAAAACACTAACCTGCTGCAGAACAATGAGTATCTTCAAATCATTCACAAAGATTGAATCTTTTCACAAACAAACTAAACCCCACTTGCTCAAATTGAATATCACCCCCAAATAAACAACAAAAAATCTAACCAGAATCATAAAACTAAAGTTGCAAACCGTTAAGTAAACTGAAAATTACAAAAGATCTAGTTCGGTTCCTTGCACTTACAAAAGATCTGATTCAATAACATACAAAACGTCTTGACGAATTGCACTTCTTCACGGATGCTTCCTTTAAAATCCCTGTGTTATAATGGGTCAAATTTATCGTAAATATATATAATAAATTGTTTTAACATAGTCTAAATTAATTACCTAAAAGTTGCCAAAAGTTGGAATCAATGCTTCAATGTCTTCAACAAGATCTTCATCCATTTCGTTCTCGTTTTCATCTGAACACGTTAAAAATTAAAGTTGAATTATTAAATAATTTATAATTATACAAATTAAGTTGCAAAGAGAATGAACTTTAATACCTTTTAAATCAAATAACCAATCACGTGTGCATAGCAATGCTTCAACATTTGATGATAGCAATGAAGTTCGATACTTATTTACCCGACCTCCGATACTGAAAGATGATTCGGAAGCAACAGTAGTAATCGGGATGCTCAATATATCGCGAGCCATTATAGCCAGTTTTGGATACCTTACTTGATTTTCCTTCCAATATTGTAAAACATCAAGTTCTACTTTTCTATCAACGTTTTGTTCCTCCAAATACAATGTCAACTGTGACTTTTCATTATCAGCAACTTTGAATTGGCTTTGAAATGTATCGAACCCATCCATCTCATCGAACGTATTGCCACCAACATTTGAACTCTCGGGTATTAACGAATCATGCATTGTCTTCGATTGAATATTATACTCCGTATCATATAGCTTATGCATACCATCCACAATACACTTCAATTTCATTTCACGCTCTTCAAATGTCATGTTAAGCTTTGAAAAACAATATTCAACAAGCTTAACCTTGTACCGAGGATCTAGAATAACTGCAAAAGACAAAATCATGGAATAATTTTTCCAATATTTATCAAACTTTTCTTTCATGTCTTTCGCCATGTCACTAATAACTTGATCCGCATTGCACATCTCCTCTTCAATATACAACTGAATTCTCCACACGTGATGAAAATATAAGTTCGAGGTAGGATAGGAGCTTCCAGAAAACAAAGTTGTGATTTCATAAAAAGGTTTCAAAAGTCGTGTGATTATTTCCACCCTTGCCCATTCCTCTTCTGACGGAGAAGTTTTAAAAACTGAATCAACTAAGGCTAACCGAGTATAAGCCCGTTGATAAGCTAATGCACAATCAAGCATAAGATATGTAGAGTTCCATCTCGTTACAATATCTTGACGAACATGCTTCCCACATTGTAGTGAAAGTATTTGTATGCATTCCGCAAACTTATACTTCCTAGCAGCACTTGCTCTTACATATTTCACCGACTCTCGAACCTTTTCAATGGCCCCTTCAATTGCTTTCAATCCGGCTTGAACGATAAGATTTAGCATGTGCGCTGAACAACGCACATGAGTAAAATCTCCATCACACACTAATGCGTTATTCAAACGCAAATGACCTTTCAAACGATCTACTAATATGTCATTGTATTTTGCATTGTCTAGTGTGATGGTAAAAACTTTTTTCTCGATGCCCCAATCTGCTAAAAAATTGATCAAGTGCTCTGCTAAAATGGAACCACTGTGTGGAGGGGGTATAACTCTAAAGTTTAGCACTTTTTTCCTTAGATTCCAGTTCTCATCAACATAATGAGCTGTTAATGCCATAAATCCATCTGTCGTGATCGAACTCCATAAATCAGAAGTCAAGCATATCCTACCGGTTACCTTTTCTAACTTGTCTTTAATAATCATCTTCTCTCGCTCGTATATTTTTAAGACATCCGCCTTTGCAGTATTTCTTGTTATGAATTTCACATCACCGTGTAGAAATTTGTGCAACTTTCTTGTTTCCTCATGTTCAACATAGCTGAAAGGGTAGTTATGTTTGATAATTGAAATTGCCAACATCTCCCTGTACATCGCTTGATCTAAAGGGGCGCGTCTTTGTTTTTTCGCCGGACCAGGCTCATCAATATCAAAACACTTAGGGATATGTCGTCTTAAGTTAGATGTTCCCGAGCTTGCATTTGTAACATACACCTATCCGCAAGCACTGCATTTTGCTTTTTTGTCCCCATTAGGTGCAACCGGTAATGAGTCAAAATAGTCCCAAACATAAGAACGATGTTTACCCGAACTATATGAATTGCCTTCATCTTCATGTTCCCCTTCTACACTATGTTGTCCAAATTCCGAGTTGTTTGACATACCTTTCAAAATAATAATCAAATAAGTCTTAAAATCTGATCAACCGATATAAACATAAGCGTTTATAAACCATCTCTATAACATCTTAAAGCATATTATTCAAATCATACTGTTTTCAAAAACATTCAAAATCAATTAATGTCATCAGTTATAAATCAGAATTTATCTTCCTTTATTACCCACATTCACACATGAGAACCTCCTAGTTGTAACCTAAGCATAAACAGTTGTACCCCCATGAAAGCACAACATCAAACACCTAAATTTCTTCACGTACACAATTAAAAAAGCTGAATCATTAAGACTTATTTGATTACTAGTCGAAAGCACATTAAAAACATTAAACACAAAAATTTCTTCTGATGAAAGCACAACAGAATTTATCTTACTCATCTTTCCTATATTTCAAACACCTAAATTTCTTCATTAAGAATTTTGTTGCCAGTGTGCATATAATTTTTGTGGTATAAATTTCTTCACATAAACATTAAAAACGAGCAAATCCCCCACCCCTTACACCGTATAAATCGGAAGTCAAAGATTACCTGCAACTTTCGCCAGAAATTTCTTCTTAATCGGACTGTTATGAAGTGATTGCCGATGAAAATCAAAGATCTGATGGGTGGGTTTGTGGCGGAGGAGACGGCGGAGGAGGAGATGGCGGAGGAGACGGCGGAGATGGTGGCGGAGATGGCGGAGGAGACGACGGAGATGGCGGAGGACTGGAGGAACGTCTATGTCGTAGTATGTCGTAGTCGTTTGAAGAAGTTTGAAGAAAACCCTAGAAACTTAACCCGCCTCTTTCTTATTACAACCCGTTCAACCCGTTTCTCTTTAGAACCCAAACCCAGCTGACCCGTAAAAACATTTTAAAGTTTATGAGGTGACCCAATTGGACCCGCTGATCATTAAGAGGAAGCCCAAACTGACCCAATGGTATTTAGAAAAGACCCAAAATGACCCAGATATATTAGTTTGGGTCAGAATTGCCAGGTCTAGTGACCATACTTCCGGATCTACGGCATCAATTCGTTGAGTTCAAGTAAACGAGAAAAGTGAGGAGAGTACAGACCAAACATCGACGCTTCAACATCCAACTCAAAAACATTTGCACTAGCACCTAACCTCCTCATACAGTTCACTAGCCGTTCGGATACGTGTTTAGGCAACGTTCATTATCATCGAGATTCGTAAGGATGCGGAGGGAAGTGAAAGGATTACATTTGAATAGGAGGCAGTCGTCGCCATGACTCCTATAGATCATTGTGTTTCACACTAGGTCGGATAATAGAACAGAACCCCTTTCACACTCGCTAAGTCTCACTGGAACTCACATGCACCCCACATTATTATTATGTGTGCACCCACATTAATATTGTGATTTGCATGCTCATCTCAGTTCCTCCTAAGTCCTAACTCAGGTCAAATGGTTCCTCAAACTCAGATGTCAAACGAAGATTATCAAAAGGACAAGATCACAAAAATCTAAGGGTACGACATACTAACAACGCATCATAATGTAAACAAGCAATTCATGAAATTATGTCCTGGTGTCAAGTGTGTGTCCGTATGCTATATCATAAACAAGTGTACACTAGTCATGTAATGTATACAACAGGTGAAAAGACGAACCTTGCAATCTGGAGCTGAGTGTTATGGCCGTATTCATGTATTCCGAACTTGTTCAGTTATAGTTATAGTCTGGTTTTATAAAAATGTATTAAAACCAAGTTCATTATAACTAGTGGCTCTGATACCAAACTGTCACACCCTCAAAAAGCCACATGCGGAAACCCCCGTGAGGCGTGTGACATACCAGGATCTAGCCACCAATCACATTCAACTTACAGTAATATTTAAAATAAAAACTTTCCTTCATTAAAATAATGTGTTACAAAATGTTTATTAAACTCAACATGTTCAGCGGAAGCATAAGACATTAGTTATGTTTTTCATAATCCAAACGTATGAAAACCATTAGACTTGTTTCGTGATTCCTTGTATCTCAACTCATGATCACTCCAGCATCCCAGGCAGCAAGTTCCAAGTATATGCACCTATAGTCCTGCAAGTATGCAGAAAAGTGTATCAGCATAACGCTTGCGAGTTCACAGTTTTGTTTACCGAAAATCGTGTTACATGTTTTGCTGCCAAAAGTTTAGTTCAGTTCAAAAGCAATTCCAAAAACAATTTTGGTCGAGTGGTTAAGGTAATTAGTTCACGCCCGTCCTCCCCGGTACGGTGTGAGGGTGGCAAACCTAAAAGCGCTATCAACTAAATACCCCGTTGCCTCCCCGACAACTAATTCGGTAGTAGATGGGACTTAAGTGATAGAAAATGAGTGTATTATCCAACATTCTGGTTTAACATTCCAGTCAAACCCATTACCCAATATTCCTCCCCGGAAAATTTACCAGATGTCCCTCCCCGGGACGCATGCTTGAAAAAAGAGCAGTGAACTCACCTTAGATTGCGCGGTATGTTACGTTACATTACCCGTTCCAAGCTGGTCAACCAAACCCTACCGTGGTTACCAAGATAGTTAGTTTCGTAAGCACATTGTTCACGTATTTTTCACACACATTCCACACATAGTGTACAAGTAACACACATACCATACGAGTCATAACAGTTTATCATGCAACGTAACAACCAATTATCATTACGAGATCACATAGCAGATATTCAGCTCTCATACAAGTTTACACTACAATCTATGTTTCAATAAACACCAAGCAGCTTAATATTAATCATCATAGAGGTGTGCAAAAGATGTGCACAAAATGCAACATTTAAATTACATCAATTGTGGCATAAAACTAACTCTTTTTTAGTACTAATGTTAGAAAAAGTGTGTTTTTGTCTTCCTTTTGTATTTTCAGGATTAAATGAGCTCAAATAAACAAAAGAAGCAAAAAGGCAGCTAAATCTAACACAAATACAAGAAAAGGAACAAACGTGGCATGCCCGACCCCCAGATAGCATCTTCCCAAGCAAAACAAGAGAGCAGAAGGCTGAACACGCCCCGTGCTCAGTGGGCACAGGGGCGTGCCTAAGTGTCAGCAGAAAAGACAGTTGTAGAAGCTTCCATCGCCCACCAAGGGGCCGTGCTCAGCGGACACGGGGCCGTGGTCAACTATAAGATTCGCGAAATCCAGGAAAATCTTGATAGTACAGATATGCTTCTGCACATGGGGTCGTGCCCAGCGGACACGGGGACGTGGTCAACTAATGCAGACAAACTGCAATTAATGAAGAAAGAGAGAAGGATGGACACGGGGCCGTGCCTAAGCTTCTGTTCAGCCTATAAATAAGAGTGCTTGGTTTACTTGCAACTCATCCCTTGGCACACCACCTCTCTCACACTTCACCCACCACCCACCACCATCACAACACCATCATCCACCACCATCATCCATTGTCCATCATAGAGTGTGTGAGTCGTCTCGGGATCCAAGATTGATCGTAAGAGTTCTTGACAATCAAAGGCCATGTTTGCCTAAGTCTCTTACATCACTTGGTGAAGACAAGTGTTTAGTGTAATACTTTTTATTTTTAATCTTTTCGCACTTTTTATTTGGTTATGTATTAATGACTTTAATAACTAGTTTCTTATGTTGAAGGTGATTCTTCCTTATCGTTTGTCCGTGGTGTCTTGGCATTATTTTACTGTCTATATAAAATAAAAGATTTTCATCATTCATATCTCCACGGTCTTTATGGAGATATGTTGGCTACCTGGTCGGGGGTTAAGGGAACAGTTTGGTAGCAGTCTTGCCATTGTTTAGTGTATAGATCCTGCAAAAGACCTGGGTCAAATTTAGTAGGACCTCCTTCAATACCCACCGGTATTGGATGGCGGGGGTCCAAACTCTTTGACCCCCTCATAAGTTAAACTACTATTAAAACTTTAACCCGGCTACTTAGGACATTATCCCTGCTGACTCAGACTACTTAGCCGAGGGTAACGTCACCTTCAAAAGAGGGGCCTACCACATTATGCATTAATAACTTAATTAATTATCTTTCAATAATCCGACCCTTTAGGATTGTATCCTTGCTGACTCAAATTACTGGGTTGAGGGTGTCGTCGCCTTCAAAAGAGGGGCCTACTACAATAACTAAGATAATCTCTTAAAATGTGCAAAAGTGCGGAAATAATCAAAGGTTACACTACACACGAGTCGGATCCAAGTGATTCATCTTGTCTATCTGTTTTTACTTTTATTTTTATTTTCAGCATTTTAGTTAGTTTTATTTTTCTAGTTTAAAACCTTTTTTCTAACTTTTGATTTGATTAGGTGCTGAGGATAAACCGGTACTAAAAGCTCTTGTGTCCTTGGACGACCTCGGTATCTTACCAACACTATACGACGTCAACGATGGGTGCACTTGCCCATATGTGTGTTTAGTGTTAGTAAATATCGTGTTTTATATATTTAAAACTTGGCTAAAAAGTGTAAAACGGGCTTAAAATATACACCTAATATATATAACACCCAACGCACATCAAGTTTTTGGCGCCCTTGCCGGGGACACAAGGATTTTAAGAAAGTTAGGAATCAACGGCCTAATCGTTTTTTTTGTCAAAAATTTTCTTTTATTTTTAGGATTTTCGTAATTTTTCAGCTTCTGCAGAACTCAGCACGGGTCGTGCCCGCTGAACACGCCCGTGCCCAATCATTGGAACTGGCAATCTTGTTTTAAGTCAGACAGTAAGCTGAACACGAGGCCGTGCCCACTCAACACGCCCCCGTGCCTAAGATTCAGTTACTGAATACAGAACCGTAAGATCCCGACGGTTGGTAATTTCTGACACAAACATGAGTGATACTGATACTTTTTACTTTCGGCACTCTTATGGTACGTGGTGTCAAATATGTGGAGGCTCTCATGAAGAATTAAAATGTTTTTTTTTTTTTTTGAATTCTAAGCCCCACTATATAGACCCATTGTTTTCCTGTATCCTTAAGAGGGGCGAAAGTAAAAATAATCCCTATCTCTCCCTCGAATGCGCCCAACCGGACATTCTAGGAGAAATGCTTCTTGATGAACTATTTCAACTAGAAGATCTAATTCTTAATTGGATAAAAGAACTTGAGATAGAATTTATTGACTCATCTCAAGACGATACCAAAGAAGAATTGTTGGGATCGCATTCAAACAACTCTAATATTCCCGATGATACCTCCAACTCTAACGAGGACTTGATCGATAGTCGTCCCTGTGCCGATTGTGCCGTGAAGGACTCTCCATCGACTTCGTTCGGTGCATACATAGACCTGAGCGATTCGGCATACACCTTCTTTAACGAGAGCCCGGGAAAGGGTTGGACTTGTCCACCTACATATAGCATAGGAATCACCCTCACCGACAACCTCCTGCGTTCTCGTTTTAGTCTGGAGCAATTAAGGTATCTTAGGCACTTTGGGGTTGTCCCATAAAGTAAAGAGCCGCCCGATCAAAATAAATTCCCTAGAAACCAGAAAGTCCTTAAGACAGCTTCTAGACGCGGGGTCGTGTCCAGGTCAACACGCCCCCGTGTCCACTGAAAGATTCTTTTTTTTATTTTTATCAGAATACGGACAAAAATGTGTCAGGATTCCGTCTGCACACGGGGCCGTGTCCAGCCAACATGGGGTCGTGTGCAGCGTGCTGGCGTTTTCTATAAATGCAGCAAGATTCCTGCTCATTTGGACCACTCCACAGACAAAGATCTGCTGAAATCTTCACTCATACCTTCCTAGGTATGTTCTAAAGAAGGTTCTCAACAACCATCTTGTCTTTTCCATTTTTGTTCATTGCCTTCTTCTTCAAATTTTCACTCAATACCTCCATTAAAGCTTGAATCTCCATGATTCCAAGCTTTATTGTGATGTTTGTAAGGTTACTATTCAAGGGATCTTGTTAAAATAAGTTTTACAACTTTGTTTTAAATTATTCAAGCTTAAAAACAACTTACAAGTGGAAAAATAATTTAAAACTCCAAGGTTCCTTGCTCTAAAAAACCTGCAGACTACTGGACACGGGGCCGTGTTCATTGAACACGGGGCCGTGTCCGAGGTACTGTTCCATAGAAAAATTTAAACTCTTGTCGGTCTGTTTCTCAGAATAGCAAGCCGAACTAGCGGAACATCTTCATCACAACCAAGAAACAACCGACAGGGAAGGAGATCATCAACAGTGGAGGACTCTCTTGTGAACTATGTTTACGCTTTGAGAGAAGCTATTGATGAATTGACGGGGGTGGAAGAAGCGCTGGTCGACCGTATTAATCACCTAACAGTGGGACTAGAAGGGTGTCTTCGAGAGGTCAACCTTTTGCCCCAAAGGTTGAACATTCTCGCCTCTCCTCCTTTGGTACCGGTCATTACCCAAAGGGCATGGAATGTGGTGCCCGAAGTCATCATACCAGCCGAATGGTACACCGTGCACCCAAGGCCTCCTCATGATATTCTACAAGGAACCCCGGTTGGTGCCGCTCCCCCTCCACGAGATGTTGAGGAGAAGGAAGCCGCCTTCTTCCTCCCAAGGGAGATAGAAGAATGGCTTTAACAACATCTAGGAACACCCCTCGGCCGGAGTTCTACCAAAATTTTAAATACCGGATTATTATTTCGGAATTTTGGTTCTTAATGTAAAAGTAGAGCTCCTTAGTATGATTTTATGCACCACTTGACCTATCTAATTTAACTCCTATCTTTCTTTTTCTTTATTTTTAATTTTCTAGGATTATGTAATTCTCTCTATGATTTTAATGAAATGATGGTTTTAGTGTTTGGATGATGTTGTAATGGTTAAAACACACTCGGGATGGTGAAGGATAATAAGGGAAGATTGCACCAGCGCCCCATGCACGAAAACAGAGCCATCCGACAAATTTTCTTCGTTACAGCAAGTTCAGCACGGGCCGTGTCCGGCCGACACGGCCCCGTGCTGCACCATCTGCAGAAAATGCCCAGTTCAGGTAACTGGACATGGGCCGTGTTCACTGAACACGCCCTCGTGTCCAGGCTTCTGTTTCTTTTTACTAACTTTTGTTACTGGCACTTGAACATGGGGCCATGCCCGGTCACCACGGGGCCGTGTCCAGAGCACCAGTAACATGAAATTTTGCTTTTTCACACCTTTTTACACATTCAATCAACCTAAAAACTTATTTTTGTTACACATTGAGGACAATGTGTAATTTAAGTGTGGGGGGATGCTAAAACTTTGAATCTTGAAAGTCCTAATTAATAAGCCTTACACAAAACTCTATTGGAACCGCTAATCACCCCAAATTTTTTTTTTCAAAAAATTTTCATTTTTTTTACTTGTCTAAGTTTAAGTTGGGAATTTCAAAATTCTAAAAAGGTTATATTTTCAGAAATTTACAACCGATAGCATCGTGATAAAAAGAACCAACATAAGAAAATTATGAAACGGCATGACAAACTTAGTTAAAATTTGATTATATATACTTGATCACATAAAAACCCATTCCCACAAAAGTGAGTTTTGAGCCTTTATTGAGCATACAAATACATATCTTTAAGCTAAATGCTCATTTTCCGTTTATTGTGTGAATAGCCGCTTGGTTCTTACAACTCTAGAACTTGCCACGACAATACATTCCCGGTCCTTACCAACTTAAACCCGAGTAAGTAAAATGATGGAGGCATTAGGACTAACCCTTTTTATTTCTACACCATTATTTTTTTTTACCACCTACCCAAAATCCCCCTAGTTAACCCCTTTGAGCCTAAACCTTTTCATTTCTTAACCCACTTCAAACACCCTTTTTACCCACCTAAACCCTTTTTATTTTTAAACCCTTTATTTTAGTAACAAAGCTCGTTTTCTCTTATGACTTTGAAAAAAAAATGAGAATGAAGCCAAAGAAATAAACAAACAAGTTTATCAAAAATGACTTTGTTTGAAATGCTTCATCAAAATAAAAAGTTTTGAAAAATTATCAAGTCTTACGAAAACCGACGCTTTTTACGCTTTTCGCCCTTTTACTAACCACTAACCCAACCACCCACCTTTAGCCCAAGCCTAACCCTTCACCCAAAAAGTCCTCTTGATATTTACAAGGGTCTATAGTTAAAAAGGAGGAGGATTAATTTCTTGGCAAGCATATGATAGGAGTAAGTTCCATGCCGCTCTCGAGTGATTCACTAAAAATACACCTTCGGCCAAGTGTTGAGTGATCCCCCGTGAGGTATGTGAACTTGCATATAAATGGAATTTAAAAAAAAAAGCATGTTATACCCTAATAAGTAATTTATCTTATGAAACGTTTTTAATAAATCATGACGAATAGGATTGTAAATAAATAAAAATAAAAATTAATAATGAATCTTGGAAATCTCGACACTCTATGACAAGCCCAAAAACCTTCTCTTCTACCCATTCCATTTGTGAGTGTAAAGCCACATTATTAAGAGTTTTGCTTGAGGACAAGCAAAGATTCAAGTGTGGGGGTATTTGATGTGCACAAAATGCAACATATAAATTACATCAATTGTGTCATAAAACTAACCCTTTTTTAGTACTAATGTTGGAAAAAGTGTGTTTTTGTATTCCTTTTGTATTTTCAGGATTAAATGAGCTCAAATAAACAAAAGAAGCAAAAAGGCAGCTAAATCTAACACAAATACAAGAAAAGAAACAAACGTGGCATGCCCGACCTCCTGACAGCATCTTCCCAAGCAAAATAAGAGAACAGAAGGCTGAACACGCCCCATGCTCAGTGAGCACGGGGGTGTGCCCAAGTGTCAGCAGAAAAGACAAAGTTGTAGAAGCTTCCATCGCCCACCACAGGGCCGTGCTCAGCGGACACGGGGCCGTGGTGAACTATAAGGTTCGCGAAATCCAGGCAAATCTTGATACTACAGTTATGCTTCTGCACATGGGACCGTGCCCAGCGGACACGGGGGCGTGGTCAACTAATGCAGACAAACTACAATTAATGAAGAAAGAGAGAAGGATGGACACGGGGTCGTGCCCAACGGACACGGGGCCGTGCCCGAGCTTCTGTTCAGCCTATAAATAGGAGTGCTTGGTTCACTTGCAACTCATCCCTTGGCACACCACCTCTCTCACACTTCACCCACCACCCACCACCATCAAAACACCATCATCCACCACCATCATCCATTGTCCATCATAGAGTGTGTGAGTCGTCTCGGGATCCAAGATTGATCGTAAGAGTTCTTGACAATCAAAGGCCATGTTTGCCTAAGTCTCTTACATCACTTGGTGAAGACAAGTGTTTAGTGTAATACTTTTTATTTTTAATCTTTTCGCACTTTTTATTTGGTTATGTATTAATGACTTTATTAACTAGTTTCTTATGTTGAAGGTGATTCTTCATGATCGTTTGTCCGTGGTGTCTTGGCATTATTTTACTGTTTATATAAAATAAAAGATTTTCACCATTCATATCTCCACGGTCTATATGGAGATATGTTGGCTACCTGGTCGGGGGTTAAGTGAACGGTTTGGTAAGAGTCTTGCCATTGTTCAGTGTATAGATCCTGCAAAGGACCTAGGTAAAATTTAGTAGGACCTCCTTCAATATCCACCGGTATTGGATGGCGGGGGTCCAAACTCTTTGACCCCCTCATAAGTTAAACTACTATAAAAACTTTAACCCGGCTATTTAGGACTGTATCCCTGCTGACTCAGACTACTTAGCCGAGGGTAACGTCACCTTCAAAAGAGGGGCCTACCACATTATGCATTAATAACTTAATTAATTATCTTTCAATAATCCGACCCTTTAATATTGTATCCTTGCTGACTCAAACTACTGGGTTGAGGGTAACGTCGCCTTCAAAAGAGGGGCATACTACAATAACTAAGATAATCTCTTAAAATTTGCAAAAGTGCGGAAATAATCAAAGGTTACACTACACACGAGTCGGATCCAAGTGATTCATCTTGTCTATCTGTTTTTACTTTTATTTTTATTTTCAGCATTTTAGTTAGTTTTATTTTTCTAGTTTAAAACCTTTTTTCTAACTTTTGATTTGATTAGACATTGAGGATAAACCGATACTAAAAGCTCTTGTGTCCTTGGACGACCTCGGTATCTTACCAACACTATACTACGTCAACGATGGGTGCACTTGCCCATATGTGTGTTTAGTGTTAGTAAATATCGTGTTTTATAAATTTAAAACTTGGCTAAAAAGTGTAAAACGGGCTTAAAATATACACCTAATATATACTAGTCGTTTACCCGTGCGATGCGGCGGGAAACATATCACTTAGGTTGGTGAGTTTAGGGCTATGTACGGGGATGTAGTTTCCAATGTGGCTTGTAACGCCGATGGTGGCAGTGTAGCAGAATGTGAGGGTCGGTTGAGGCCTTCTTCAGCGGCAGAGAATCAGCGGTTTGCGGCGATTGGTGGTTTCATGATGGCGTTTGGTGGTTTCATGATGGCGTTTGGTGGTTATTGTGCGACTCAGGAGAAAACAAAGAAAATTGTGTGATTCTAGTTATGTTACCTGAAATAGACGAACTACCTAGGCTTTTGTTGGTTCAAATTGTGATACAATTACATAATTAACTAACATTAACTACTATATTGTAAGATGTACGAAACATAGTCAAAAATTTCCCAAACTATCTTAAGGTTTACCTTTGATTTATAAGAGTCCTTAATCTTGAATTCTTAAGGTTTGGAACTGCAATTTGTCACAAAATAAAGGATTTCCTTCAATTAGCTTCTTAAGTTCAACCAGCATCATAGCTCGAGCAGATTTAGTATCCCCATATTTGGATAATTGTTCATTCTCCCTAAAGTAGTGATCTATAAAAGTCAGTAAGCAAAGGCGCGATAGATGATGCTTAATACAAATTGAACATCATCTTGCAGCAAGGCTGTAGTGATCTATAATTGTTCATTCTCCCTAAAGTATCTCCAATTTTCCATCTTTATTCATCCATTAGTCATAACTCCATTCCATTCTTTAGATAAATGCTTACAAATTGAACATCATCTTGCAGCAAGGCTGGAGCTGCAGAGAGTATTACATCGATTCCTTTTTGGTAGTCCAGTCTCCCAATAAATCCAATCTGTTAAATTCACCCATAAATCCAATCTGTTGTATAGCACTTAAGTTAATACTTAAGTTGGTTTTTCTTATTCATGTAGTGATGGAAAGATAGGGACCATTTCCAAAATTGCCCTTTTAAGTTTACAAATAAGACAGTAATACCCCTGACTTAACGGAGAAAAAAGGATGGAGTTAATGAGCCGGATGAAAATTACAAGATTTCACACTTTTGGATCCAGATGCGGAAAAATAAACCTTTGGATGAAAGTCGCAAAATTGGCCGAACCTCTGGGACGAAAATAGCATTTTACTAAAAAAAATTAACTCTTAGAATAAACTGATCATAAATAAATGAGCAATATTTCTATTTTTTTGGAAAGTCTTCAACTGATTATCACACTAAACCTTCAGCAAACCACAAATTGAACAAAAAAAACTGATTAAAAAAAAACCTTCAGCAAACTGCGCTCGTAGCGGCTGTGTAGCGGCAGCGAGGTTGATTCATCCAACAATACACGGCGGCTGCGCTCGCGGCGACGGTGCTCGTTTAAGCTCGGATCATTCGAGCTTTTTTTCGAGCCAATCTCGAGTAGCTCGGCTCGTTTGAATCATAAAGATCGGCAGGATAGTTTCCGTCATCGTCTTTTATATATGTTGATGCGTTTTTCTTCACAAGCAGCTCGGCTATGCGTTCTCTCTCTCAAACAGCAGCATAAGGCAACGGTGTCTGGCCCTCGTTATCCTTCATCAACAAATATATTAGTCCGAGCGAGTGACAAACTGACAGGGTAGATAACAAGTTGAACAGTTGACTTTTTATTATGGATTGTATAGCTGTATTGACCTAAATCACTTTTTTGTCTAAGACCTATGTGTTTTTATAAATAGTTTAGATAAACCTGAATTCATTATCGTTTTAATAATAATCCAACTTTATAGAAAAAACATGAATTAGCTATTTAAATTTTTAAATAACACTTGAGGGACTTTAAAACGATTTGACCCATTTCGTTTTTAGCTGACTTTATGAATTGACCCCATTTGACCTGTAGGAGTTGGAATATTACCCTAAACCGATGCCTTTTCAAGTTCGATATGGCCACGATCAACAGCCCAGTGCAAAGGGGCCCGACCCTCACTATCTGCAGATTTTAGACGACAATGAGAATATAAAAAAGGAATTGTAAATATATTCAAGTAAATGCATTTGAAGTCATAAGCAAGCATTACTCCACTATGCTCATATTATTTAAAAGTTTAAGGCGGTACCACCACCATTAAAAAGAAATTAAAAGAAAAATTAAAAGAGAAATAAAGTTGACTATTTGACTTCAAGGAATAAGAGTGTAATAAACCCTTTATATCCACAGGAATGCCAGCCTCGACACACTTGATCAAGTTCTCTTTATCGTCTTTTCTTGCAAAGTCATGTATAACATCTAATTTTCTGAGAAAAACAGGTGATAAACATTACTAATTACCCATTTACCCTTTCATGAATTTTGAATTAATCCTAGAGTAAAGTGTAAACAATTACCATCGGTGGTGTTAAGTATCTATGCTAGTAATTTTTTATAATTCATAAGCACATTAATTAATATAAAGAGTTAAAAAATCATAAAGAGTCTGCATGTAACATGTAACAACAAGAGAACCAAAAAGGTTTCTTAGGAGTAACCTCAAACATAAAAAGTTTAAAGAACCTTACAACTCATCAGACTCCTCTTCATGGATAAAAGAGCTGAAAACAGGTCCCATTGGTCTGTTCTCGTTACTTGATCGTTCATTAGCATTTTCATGTCTTTTCTTCTATGATTTATTACATCAAGTAACAGAGTCAAAATATGGTGAAAGTCATCAAAGTGAATTTAGATGCACAAACCTCCTAGATCATTTCATTCAAAGGAGAATATTACTTGAATAGTATATTATTTGAGTCATTTGTGACACGCCAAATGTCAATAAAAAAGTTCAAATCTTTGTAAGCAAATGTTTCGGGTACCCATTTCAACCTGTCCCAAAATTAGGTGTTTTGACCTGCTACAGACCAGCCCAACCGGCCCATTTAGCTACTTCTAGAGAATACAATAAAATAGTTACTACTTAAGAATAGAAAGAGAGCATCCTACAGAAGTTGAACCAGCAAGCCAAGTAGGATACAGTTCTGTAATAATCTTGACCCACATGTACATGAAGCACATCAAGGCCGTAAGGCGTTTTATACATCGCCTCGTACGTGAAATAACTCTGTTGGTACATGTGTAACAGAAGAAGCATCCCTTCCAATAACACCTCTTGTGTAGTTAAAATCTGAACAAGTTCGCCAATGCTGAAGCGTTATTTTTTTATCTGTTTCGACATCCATAAGAAAGCCAAGTCCTTTATGTCTTCAATAGCCTTGTTATAGGGAAATACCCTTTGGTTGAAAAGCCTATCATATTTATTCAAAAAAAATATATGAAATATTCCCATTCAAAACACTTGCAGTTCATATATTTGCCTATTCCTATTCATTAAATACAGTTTATAACATGCCTATATTCCATTCCCCTACGAATCACACACTTCAAACTCTCATAATATAAATCTTTGAAAATCAACCAAGATATTCAAAAGGTCACCTAAAATTACTTGTTATGGACTTATTCAAATGAATTTCAACAAGTAAACTATTTTAATGTAAAATAAACAACAAAAAAAAAGAAAAAACTTTACTCTTTTAAGCAAAATCCCGGAATAATCTTGAAGACCAGTACCCAAGTGTAAAATGAACTCTAAAACTTGAATCAAAGGAACATTCCCGATATTTGTTAGTGGATAATCTGCATAAACACATGTTTAATATGCAAACAAAGTTACAAAAGCTGATTATTTGTGACAATCCGTTTTCATCGGTAAAGATTTTTGGATGAACTGAACTTACCAAGTGGTCGTGGTCAAAACCCTAGCCGGCGCCTGCTGTTGATGCCGGGGCCACCCATTTTCATCGAGTCTCCACACACGCAGCTCCTCTACACCCTTGTCACATTCACTGCCGCCGCCAGAGAAGATACCTCAGCCAAGTGGAATCATGAGATCTGTCAAATAAAACCCTTAGACATGAGATATTAAACCCTAGATCTGTTGATTCAAAGTAGAGTTTACCTCAGACATGAAAGTCAAACCCTAGATCTGCAACTTTAAAGCAGATACAAACATCGGATTCAAAAACTAAAGGGCATGATCTAAACAAATCAAAGGAGGTTGTCGGACTTACCTCGGGTTGTTGGAACTTGCCTCGACCACTATTACAGACCAAGCCATTGTTGGATCTGGTGAGATCTTGCTCATACCACAGGAGGCAAGAAACTCTAAGGGTCTGTTTGGTATGGGGTAATGGAATGGACGAGGTAATGGAATGGACAACGGAATGAAATGGATCATTCCATTCCATTGTGATGTTTGGTTACTCATATATGAATAGAATGAATCATTACTTTGTACAATTTGATAAACAAAAAAAAAATGAAGTAAACACAACTGTATTAAAGCGACAAAAATATAATTGACTCAATAATAATAATAATAATAATAATAATAATAATAATAATAATAATAATATATTAATGATAAAAAATTAATAATAGATTTTTCATATATATTAATATTAGTATGAACATTAATAAATATAAATATAAATACAAATAAAAGTATAATAATAATAATAATAATAATAATAATAATAATAATAATAATAATAATAATAATAATAATAATAACATATTTCTTTCCATTCCTTGAAGGAATGGAAAAAAAACACCTACATACCAAGGAATGGAAATTGTTATATTTGGAAAGAGTTACATTCCCTTGGAATGCTCCATTCCATTACCAATGATAACCAAACATGTTTATTTTCATTCTATCAAAATGATCCATTCCATTCCACCTTTCATTCCTTCATACCAAACGCTACCTAAGTTGAAAATCACCAGAGAGGGATTTCTTCAAATCATCGGTGTTCAACACAAAGAGGGAAAAAGCCTGAGATTTAGGATAAAAGAGGAAAAAGCAAGAGAAAAGGAAAGAGAGGCGTGTAGATTAGATGAAGAAAAGATAGATCTGACAATGGGTGTTTGAATTTTGAAATACCGCCCACAAATTAGATATCCCGCGTAACAGAATTCTGCTTGTGTTGAAAAGGTACTTTCAACACATTTGTGCTTAAGATGTTTGTACAATGTGCTTGAAATGCTTGTACAATGGCAAATGACCATTCTTGCCCTTCCTATATGCTTATTAAAGTAGTATAGATAACACCCAACGCACATCAGCGACCATTAACATGCAGTTCATTTAAAGTGTGCGTGCAACCAAGTGTGCGATTGAGTTAAACTTGTGCGACCCGTGAACAATGCAGGCCCAATAGTTGGGTACGGCCCAATGAGGTGTGCGAGTGAGGCTCAATTGTGCGACTAGGCCTCAAGTGTGCGACTGGGCCCAACACTGGTGTGCGATCCATCAAGGTGTTTGGCCCAAATATATTGTGCGACTCACCATGGACTGTGCGATCCAGGTTTAACCCGTGGCCCAACCATTCAGCGCATGGCCCCAAACCCAAAATAAATCCCCTAGGCCCATGTATGTGTGCGACCAGGTCTTAATTGTGTGACCAAGAGAGTGTGCGATTGAGCCAATTAACCCTTCCCATAATTTCCGTAACTGACACTCCACTAATTTCAATAAAATCAATTACACAATTAAATCCACAAGCTTTAGTTATCTACCAACAGTTTCATCACCATTATTCATAATCAAATCATATCAATTATCACCACAAATACAATAAACACTCATCATTAGTCTATCCTAAGTTTTCGTGTGTTGCCCAAGAACAAGAATCATTGTTCTATTCAAGGTAACCACCAACAGTTTATGTATGAACAATCCCTAGACTAACATTATAATTTTATCAAAACCCTAGTTACCAATTAACACTAACAATGATTAAGCATAACCTATTCACATCGGCCCAAATATCCTATCATTCAATCACACCCTCATTATCAGGTTGCCAATTCCCTATGTTCGGTTATAATTATCATCAATCTGTCAACCAGATTCGTACTTATACAACACCTTTAATCATAAGCAATCTAAAACAAGAAACATCTTACACTAAGCATCAAGTAAGAACACAATCAAAGAATGATCAAATACTTAAGGAACACAACCGAAACAATGGTGGACACAATCAAAGAATGATCAAATACTTAAGGAACACAACCGAAACAACGTCCGTTTTTTACACTTTTATCGCTATGCGATAAACTTTAAATTTAATGGAAATCAAATGCAATCCCATGCACTTACCCGGACCTTGCTAGACTTATGAACTCAATTACTAAATAAATAAGTCAAATTCGCACAACAATAATGTATAAATAGTGATTAATTTATACGGATTAACTGAAAAAATGTTGGTTGTCATAGGGTAAACCCTAATTACGCACGTTATTTTTTCACTCCGCACTATCGCATGTTAAGACCATTTTGTTTTTAAAATTTTCACCATATATATATATACATACACACATACACACACACATACATACACATACACACACACATACATACATATATATACATATATATATACATATATATATACATATATATATATATCTATATATATCTATATATATATATATATATATATATATATATATATATATATATATATAGAAACCACCCTTTATTGCGACAACCGCGAGAACCGCGAGAACCAATATGAACACAACCAAAAATATCTAAAAATAACTAAAAAACACGCAAAATTTTTTTTAATATTTCTATTACCTCAAAATCGCTAATTTTCGTTAGAAAAAAATTAAAAAAAAATTTTAATTTTTTTTTTTTTGCTACTAAAAGTAGCTATTTTCAGGTAAAAAATTTTTTTGGTGTTTTTTAGATTTTTTTTTTTAGTTTTTTGGGAGTTTAGTTTTTAGCATTTTAGCTTGGGTGGGAGGGGGTTAGGTTTTTTTTAGGTTTTTGGGGGGAGGGGTGGGGGTTAGTTTTTTTTTTTAGGTTTTTTTGGTGTGTTCACGTTGTTTTTCATGGTTCTCACAATAAAGGTGGTTCTTAAATGAACCTTACCCTATATATATATATATATATATGTGTGTGTGTGTGTGTATATCAAGTCGGGGGTCTCATTGGAAGCAACCTCTCTGATCCTACGGGGTAGAGGTAAGGCTGTCTACATCTTACCCTCCTCAGACCTACCTTAGCTGTGCTATTGATGCGATTTACTTAATGATATATATATATATATATATATATATATATATATATATATATATATATATAGTGTCAGTGGGGAACACTTTCGTTCTCGGATAGTCCCTAACTACAACTACCACCACGTCCGTCGTACATCCACCATCCTCCATCTCCACCATGAACACCGCCCCCTTCAACCATCGTCTCCGCCATTAACACCACCATCTTCAACCCCACCCCCAATAATTCTCATTTTGATATTCTCGACAATCACAATCGTCACTTATATTGTCTACCTTCTTTTACACCAAAGATTCAATTCCAAATTTAAAACCTGCAACTATTCTTCGAGACCTTCAATCCTAAAACACTTCATCAATACAACCACTAATCAAACGTTGAACAACACCTTCAATTCTCGTTCCTTTTCTTTTTCTAGATCGAGCAATCAAAACCAAAAAAAGTTATCAACAATTGAAAAAAATCGAATCTGTGATGCGATTCAGATCTGATCCTCAACAGTCATAACATCGCACACAAGATCTTATCTTTTTTATGCTTTTCTTTGAGTAAGAAATCAAATCTCAAACTACAACTTGCAGATAATAGTCAATTCAATCTGTGATGCGATTTAGATCTAATAACATTCCAAGAAAGTCGATAACTTTCTACCGATTTCATTTGTTATTTTTAATCAACAACTCAGATTCGATTACTTGTTCTTCTTTGTTAAACACAAGACCTGGAAAACAAACTTCTTCAATGGCAGAGACGGTGGTTGAAGGGGTGGAGTGGTGTTAATGGCAGAGATGGTGGATGTACGACGGAGGTGGTGGTGGTTCTCCGGTGGAGGGTGGTGGTGGTTGTAGTTGATGGTGGGTATAGTAATCTGACTGAAAGGATAGATTTTTAGGGTTTTTAATAGAAAGGGTACTTTTGTCATTTCATATCCACTTAACGGAGAAAATTAACCCTATCCATGCAAGGGACTATCCGAGAATGAAAGTGCAAAAGTTGAGGACTATAGCTGTAATTTTAGAAGTGTAGGGACTATAGGTGAAAACGAAGCAAATCACAGGGACTATCCGGGCACTTTTCTCATAAAAAATATGTATTTTCTTAAAGAAATTACCTTTATGATGGTTTTTTAAGCTTTTTTAATTTTTTTTACTTATAGATTTTTTAAAGTCTTCTACATGTATTTATATGTAAAAACTCTCAAAAGTTTTTTGAAAAAACTAATTGTTAACATGTTAAATTGAAATTTTATGATATATATATAATAAAATTTCAATTTAACATGTTAACAATTAGTTTTTTCAAAAAACTTTTGAGAGTTTTTACATATAAATACATGTAGAAGACTTTAAAAAATCTATAAGTAAAAAAAATTAAAACATATATATATATATATATATATATATATATATATATATATATATATCTAAACAATAAAGTACATAGATGGTCCCTGTGGTTAACAAAAATATTGTATTTGGTCCCTGGCTTTTCAAAAGTACACAAATTGTCCCTGTGGTTTGCACTTTGTAACATATTAAGTCCCCGAATTTTGCCAAAAGTACATCGATAGTCCGTATAGTTTGCACTTTGTAATGCATTTAGTCCCAAACTTGGATCTGCTGATACCTTTAGATTTGTTAGGTGGGGACTAAATGCGTTACAAAGTGCAAACCAGTGGGACCATCCATATACTTTTCAAAAGCTAGGGACCCAATCCAAAATTTTGTGTAACCTCAGGGACCATCCGTGTACTTTACTCTATATCTAAATGTTAAATACAATGTTCCTTGGTTACCTACGTTTTTAATGTTCCCTATTGAACCCGCACCATGCGACTATTTTTTTATAACATGCGATTGAAGTTTATAACGTGCGATCTTCAAATCTTGTACGCTTATACGATAAGGCATATATATAGGGTAGGGATAGTGTACAAAGTGTCTAAAGTGTGAGAAGTGTAAGAAGTGTTTTAAACCATTAGATCTTTGATCTAATGGTTGAGATCAATAGGGACCAAATTATAAATTGTGTTTTAATTATTTGGACTAAGTTGAAAATTGTAGGGGTAATAGTGTCTTTGTATATGTTTCAAATTAGGTAACGTCTCCTAAATTCTAGCGATTCACTCCTAAATTCTAGCGATTCAATTTTAAACTTATTCTAAAATCCGGACATTCTAAAAAATCCAGAAATATGTAACTGCTACAAGAAATATATAACACTATACATCCATCATATATAACACCATATAACACCGTATAACACTATTTAACACCATATAACACTATATAACAGTATATAACACTATACATCTATCATAGACATACTATCAGATAAATATAACACTATAACACTATATAACACTATATAACTCTAAATAAACACTATATAACACCATATAATACCATATAACACCATATAACACTATATAACACTATACATCCATCATATAACATTATATAACACTATATCACACCAAAAAACACTATATAACACCATATAAGACCATATAATACCATGTAACACTATATAACACTATATAAAAATATATAACACTCTACAGTTCTGAATGGTGATTGTAGTGTTATATATAATGTTGTAGTGTTATATAGAGGTATAAAAAGGGTTATATGGTGTTATATGCTATTCTTAGTGTTTTATATAGATTCGTAGTGTTATATAAAAACCTTCATTCTACATCCATCACTATATAACACTCTATAAATTTTCATTCCCGGTCTTCAGAATTAATAATTGATGAACGAGATGACATAAATTCGTAGATTAATTCTTAATTCGTATTCCTATAATAAAGGGTGGCGGTTATGGAAGGTTATCATTTAATTAAGTCAATAAGAAAATTATTTTTTACCCTTTTGAATTAATTTAGATTGAGGACACATGTCATCTACACAATATTTCTCACACTTCTCACACTTTTGAATTAATGTACATGATCTTCAATCTATGTATATAGAGAGTGAACACTAGTGTATTTGTGAACTGAGTGAACAAATCCTGACCATTGACTTACATAATCAAATAGTAAAATACACTAGTTTCATCGTGAAATCATAGCCATTAATTTACACTTGTGTATTGATAATCAAGGGCTAGGATTAGTTCACCAGTGTTCACAATAGGGGGGTTTTTCAAAGATGAACTAACCCTATATATATATATATATATATATATATATATATATATATATATATATATATATATATATATATATATATATATAGGGTCGGGATTCAGGAGAAAATGAGAACGACGAGAACGCATCCTGGCCCAACACGTGTCACGCGACATAGAGAAGGGCGAAGGGGCTTTTTTATCCTTTTATCTTCTGCTTTTCCAGTTCCGGTTTTCCGAATATTGTTTTAAATTTTGGGGTTTAAGACTTTTGGCGTTAACCAAATTCAATAATTAATGGCGTTTAATGGTTTCATCGTATTAACATTTTGTCGTTTATGGCGTTTATTCAAATCGTATACCATTGGAACCCAGGGTGGTCAAGAAATCTATCTGAATGGCGTTTTTCAAGGCGTTTTAAAAAGATGGCACATTGTTCTATTATTTTTATAAACATTTTGGCGTTTGTGGTATCTTGGCGTTTTACAATTGTTAGATTATATTTCAGCCACAGTAAAAAAAATACAAGCGAAGAAAATAAATTAAAAATCCTAATCGGATCTCTCTTCATAATCTTCACTGTCATCGGTCTCCCTGTTCTTTAATAGTACAAGAACTGTCACAAAAAATATGGCGTTTTATGTAAAACTTAACAAACCCATCGGTTTGATTATTTTGCCTGCTCGTCTGTTGAAGTGGCTTTTTTTGTTGATGTTTGGGGACATAGATCTATGACGTGTGGGTGGGTTTTTCGCTTTTTCTTCATGTTGATCTTCATCTTTATAATCATCCCACTCTTCAGTGTCATTGATCTCTTCTCCTCATCCAAGCCTTCTTCAAGAATAAAAAATACAAAATGCCATATGACTATGACTGGCATCAGTATCTTTTTCTTGAATTTTTGTCCATCTCATGCAGCAAAATCTTACTGAGTTACTCGCCTCCGCTAACAATTCATTTAGTGAAACTTCACGAATAACAATACTGAATATCCAAGAAAGCATATTAGCCATCTTTGATTTTTTTTTTTTGGCGTTTTACAGTGAGTGGTATTTAGTAGTATTGGCGTTTGTTTTTTTTTTTTTGTATGATCAAATGGAAGTTGATAAGACGTATCATTTTATAGGATCTCTTTTTGGCGCCTAAGTTAGGTGGTTCGTTATTATAATAAAGTATTAGTCTTTTCAGTTACTGTTTGTAATTATTGTTTTTGACAAGCTTTATCTCTGAATTCTTTAACACGTCCCATCTTTCAAGTTTGACGTTTTAGATTCTAATATAATAAATTTTCCCTATCTTCAGTATTAGTATTACTGATTTGTAGTTACTGTTTCTAGTTACATTTTCTAGTTTGTTTTTTTATCTATTTTATTATTATTTTTTTTTATTTTTTCGGTTTTTTTAAAGTAATATTATGATGGTTTGATAAACGCCAAAGGTGTAAGACATTTGGCTTTTTGGCATTTTTATTAGATATGGCATTGTTATTATATAACAATCAACTGAAAAAGAAAATTAAACAAAATAAATATTGATCTTCCAAATCTTCACTGTCACGAGTCTCTTTCTTCTTTTGAAGCATCTTCACTAGCTGTTTCAACTTTCGTATGATTTTTTTTTTATTTTTGTTTTTTGAACTAGTTTTTTTGTCGCCGTTTGGAAACACAAAGTCTGAAATCAGCTTCTTTTTCTATAATTTTTGTCCATCTCATGCAGCAAAATGTTATTGAGTTTACACCCTTTCAGCCAAAATGTTATCTTTTTTGGCGTTTTACCGAGAAAAAGAACGCCACAAAATAAACCATCTTAAAACTGTAAATTTGATCATGCTAAAATCAATAAAGTGTTGTTGTATGGTGATGGATAACATTGTTAATCCTCAGTTAAGAAAAATAACTGACAATGTTGTCCACCCTATACAGCTACACTTTATTGACAACACTATATTTGATGTTTGGGTTTTCTGGCGTTTATCAGACGAATGGTATATATTAAATATGGCGTTGGAGTTTTTGTGTGTGTTTTTAATTGAAGGTCTGAGTTGTTGTACATATAGGATTTTTTGGCGGTTTTTTAGGCGGGATTTTACTATAATTAAGCTTGGCGTTTTATATCTAATGGCGGTTTTAGTTAGAATGGTGTGTGATTTTTGTTTGGCGTTTTATTTTCATGAGAAGGCGTCTTGTTTGGAGTACTCAAAAGACGCTTTTACCCTTAATGAACCGCGTCCACGTAATAAAATTGATGTTATTTACGAAAACGCCATCGCGTCAATCTAGTCCATAGATTGTTTTGATCGGACGATCCATAAGCATTCTCATCGTTCTCACACTTTCCACCGTTTTCTCTAAATCCCACCCTATATATATATAGGGTCAGGATTTAGAGAAAACGCTCAAAAGTGTGAGAACGGAGAGAACGCTTATAGATCGTCAGATCAAAACAATCTATGGACTAGATGACGCGGTGGCATTTTCGTAAATAAAATCACTTTTATTAATCTGGCGCACTTCATTAAGGATAAAAGGGTCTTTTGACTTAACATAAAATGCCAAACGCACGCTATTAAAATCCCGCCTCAACATACATACCACACTTCATCATAATATAACGCCATAGATATAAAACGCCAAACTTTGTTTTTAACCGATAAAGCTGAACAAACAGTACTAAAACGACGGAACTTTATTATGACCATTTACTGCAATAAAAATCGCGCCTAAAATACGCGCCAAAAACTTCCTATATAAACAAACTCTCAGAATTAGTAAAATCCAAACCAAAACCACCAAAACCACAAAAACCTATATTTTCCTCTACACCATTCATCTTATAAACGCCAGAAAAAAACCAAAATATCAAAGATTCAAATCCATGTTTCTTTGATATACACAATTTTCTCAATAATCTTTCACTCTATGTAATGAGCAAGATCCTCAATATAAACGCCAAAACATACAAAAACCACAAAACTTCAAAAAAGCCATTTCATGGAGATTCTGTTTTTATTCTCTATAAAGTTTAGTTAAACGGGATGGATAACATTGTTACACATCTTTCTTGACTGAGGATTAACAATGTTAAACATTATTGAGTTTAGCACGACCAAAAATAGAAGTTTATGGAAGTTTTATTTAGTGGCGTTATTGTTTTTTTTTTTGGCGTTTGATTTCCTTACCCGGTCTTATATTGTTTGTTATTTAACTTCGAAGTAGCATGTTATGAATAAAGAGATAGAAAAAAAGAAAAAGATGCAAAAAAAAAAAAAACCGCCAAACTGAGAAATGTCCGTGTTCTATAGCATTGAAATAAAAAAAATGCCAAAGTACTCTACACTGGCTCTCAAAGACCAACTGTATGTGTTCTGTAAGAATGACAAATACAAAATGCCAAGCTACTCTTCACTGGCTCTCTAAGACCTTGTCGATCTTCTTTTAATTACGGCCTGTTTGCATGTTGATGCGTAGTGTCCATAGGCTTTGCAGTTCTGACACTGTCTTTCTTTGGCCCCGGGTTTCGACTTTGATTTCTTTTTGTCAACTGCTATCTCCTGTTTAGATTTCAGGCGCTTCTGAGAAACAGAACCTTTGGATTTATAACCTACAGGGACTCTTATCGGATTCTTGTCATTTTTATATTGACCAGTTATCTCGGCAAATCTATCCCTAGAACTAGCGGGAGGAGCAACAATCTGCATATCTTGAACCTTCTTCATATAAGATTGAACATGATCCTTGTATAAGGATAGCTCCTCTTTATTACCAAATAAACGGTTCAAAGTGTACTCGGTTGAATAAACAACATCTCGCATCATACTTTGCACATCAGGATCAAGCTCGGTCATATATTCACGACTAATTAAGAATTCAGGAGAGCAGATTGGGGAGGACTCTTTGCGCCATCTATTCAGAATGTATTGTTTTGGAAATTCCCTAATGTCCATAAGTTCAAAACATAAAATATATGTCTACATAGCAAACCAAACTGTTCAAAACGTTTGCATGAGCAACTGCATATGCAATCAGACTTACGGAACAATACCTGAAAAATGCCAAAAACAATATCTCTATAACATCATGCATAGAATGTTTGTCTAAAAAAAGAAAAGAACACATTGCATATGATAAAACGCCATTAACAGAAAACGTCAAAAAAACCAAAATGCCATTATTTACCTCAAATAAGGATGTACAAAGCAGTTGGAAGTCATTTACATAAAACTTAACAAACCCATCAGGCTGATCTTCGTAACGTTGATTTATGCAATCCGCAACTCCAATAAGCTCAGCTTGAACGTCACAAAAAATACTTTTTCTATATATATCAACAGCTTGCCCTTCCAACACTTTGTAACTACTCTTCAACTGGGGTCTTTTGTATCGAGATTCATGATCATTTTTACGATGTGTGTGACGATGTGCTTCTATTGCAGTCTCATAATGCGTCATGAACTTAACAAGAGTAGCTTTCGAATTGCACACTTGACCAAAAAAAATGATTCTCACTCTCCGACCTGGATGTCGTTCGCATAAGACCAGACATAGGCTCCATTCTATAGTATGCAGGGATCCAAGATTCCCTAAGTGCCAAAATATCAGATAGCCAGTCATTATCTTCTAAATTAAATTCTGCAATAACCATTTTCCATTCTGATTCAAACTCTTCAGGTGTGAGAATATCCGTCCACACAACACCACAAATACGTTCTTTAAAATTGGTGGAATTGCATAGCCTAACACCAACCTATAAATAACACGAAAACGCCACACATATATAAAAAAAAAAACAAAAGACAAAACTTAATTAAAAAAAAACAGTAACAAGGTACAAAACGCCATGTATCTTAAAACGCATTGTACACTAAAACGCCAAGGGTAAAAAAAGCATAACAACCTTCAGAGAAAGTTTATGCATCACATGCCACATGCATAATCGATGCCTCGTGTCAACAAATACAGCAGAAATAGCCTTCTTCATTGCTGGATCTTGGTCAGTGACAATAACTTTTGGTTGAGAACCAACAGCTTTAAGAAAAACTCTTAACAACCAAATATACGTATCAGCAGTTTCTGACGCCAATAATGTTGCACCAAATGTAACATTGCAGTGATGATTGTCTATACCAGTGAAAGGTACAAACACCATAGAGTATCTGCATATGAAAACGCCATGAGAAATGAAACAATAATAAAACGCCATTGAATGTAAACTAGTAAAACGCCATAGCATGTAAGCTAAAAAAACGCCATTGCATGTAAAATATAAAAACGCCATGCATGTAAATTAATAAAAGACCAAAAAACAAAGAAGTTGAATTATAAAAAATTACTTGTTGGAACGATACGTGGCGTCAAACGAAATCACATCACCAAACACGTGGTAATTAGGTTTGGCTTGATCATCACACCAAAAAAGACCCTTCAAACGATTGTCTTCGTCTGTGATGTAATCATACGAGAAATTAGGTTGGGAATGTTTTTTTTATTCAAATGTTTCACAACCATATCAGCATCATATTCCCCTATGAACAAGTTAATTTGCCTCTTATGGTTCTTAAATTCAACTTTTCTTGCACCCACGTCTTCAAAACCGCTAAAATAAGTCTTCATAACATTAAACGCCTTGACAGGACCCAAATTCAGCTTAGACATGCTGTGTATAACATGCTTCTGGAGCTGAGTGAGGTGTCGTTCAGTTGGAAGAAAATGCTTATCAGGACGTTCAACAAGTTCATGATTGTGCTCCTCGACAAACTTATACACCTTCCAAAATCCATTCTCATATTCTACACATAACAGTGCACCACAATCAGTCCTCTTTGAAAAGTTAGATCGCCCTACTCGCTCCTTTTGATTGGGGTCTAACGTATCAACCTTCTTGTCCTTATATACCCTAGCTCTCGTACACAAAAAATACTTAATATGTAACACACCTTTAGAGTTTGTCTTTGTAGTCCCTTTCCTGACTGAAAACCCACACTCCTTGGCATACTTAACATACATTGAATAACAATCATCATGGCTTGAGAATATCATGTCCTTTCTGGGCTTTAATTCTTCACTGACGTCAGGAATGATAAATGGTAATCCAGTTTTGGGGCAATGCCTTTTACTCGAGGAAGAGACTTCGTCTAAGAAAACACAGGGACGAACAGAAAAATCAGAAAAACAGAGTGATGTCTCGTAATAACATTATACATTAAAACGCCATTAATTGAATAATAAACAAGACATAATCAAAGACATAATTTAAAAACCACATGATAAAAAAACCATGAGATGAATAATTAAAAACACTTAACAACGTAAATAATTAACAAAATATAACATCATAATGAAAACGCCAAAATTAACAAAACTAATGTTTACACAAATTAACAAAATAGTAATATGTAATATTCACAAATACTACTAAATAAAATTCAAAACTAATCAAATAGACGAAAAATGCCAATAATCGTAAAAAATAACAAATACACAAGAACGAAAACGACAATTAAAATTAATATCGAAAACTCCAATTGCAGTTAGGAATAATAGATTAAATATCAACTAAAACGCGATTAAATTGCATAACTGAATAACGCTATGGAAAATCATACAACACATTAAAAAAAATAATAATTCAAAAAAAAAAAAAACGCCATAGAACAATGATAAAAGAACAAAACGTCATATCTGTTGCATGATTTGCTAGATCGAAAAATAGAAAACGCCAACGATTTTTACTTTGTCGAACATAATCCACGTTAAACGCCATAGATCTGAGAAAGCTTTCAAAGGAGGTAACAGCTAATAATAAATCTTTGGAGTTTTAACTTGAAAGAGATTTATAACGCGAAGAATGAGGGAACGTATAAAAGGACAATTGTACCCCCGCATAACAATTAGGGCCCCCTGCCACGTGTTGGGCCAGGATCCTGTCTCACCGTTCTCACACTTTTCACCGTTCTCTCCTGAACCCATTTCTATATATATAGTGGAGGGTTCAAGCGAAACTACTTTTATTGTGAAAACTTGAAAACTAACTAAAAAGCCTAAAAAAAATACCAATTTTTTTTACAATTTTTTTTTTATAAATTTTCGCTACTTTTTATATATAAATAAACTTTTTTTCAAAAAAAAAAGTAGTGCACATGTGTACTACAAGTCTTTTTTTTTTTTTTTGAAAAAAACTTTTTTTATATATAAAAAGTAGCAAAAATTTGTAAAAAAAAAAATTGGCATGTTTTTAGCCTTTTTTAGTTAATTTTCAAGTTTTCACTTTAATTAGTGGTTTTTAATTGAACCCTCCATATATATACAGTAGGGTTCATGCGAGAACCACCTTTATTGCGAGAACCACGAAAACAAATGTGAACACAACAAAACAAACCCACTACACCACCAAAATCCTAAAAAAACGTAACCCCTCAACCCCCCCCAAGCTAAATGCTAAAAACTAAATCCCCAAAACCTAAAAAAAACCTACCCCCCCCCCCCCCACCGAAGCTAAATGCTAAAAACTAAACCATAAAGCTAAACCTCAAAAAACCTAAAAAATCTTAAAAAAGCTAAAAAACACACAACAAATTCTTTTTTAATATATTTAAAAAAAATCGCTACTTTTAGTATCCAATTTTTTTTTTAAAATTCTTTTTAAATTTGTTTATTAAGCGAAAAGTAGCGATTTTTTCAAAAAAAAAATTATTAAAAAAATTTTTGTGTTTTTTTTAGATTTTTTTAAGGTATTTTTGGTTGTGTTCACATTAGTTCTCGCGGTTCTCGCAATAAAGGGTGGTTCCCAATGGATCCTTCTCATATATATATAGGGTGAGGTTCGGCTACAAAGTCTATTTTTCCAACAAAGTGTACAAAGTCATAAAACACTACAATTTCAGCCATAAAACACACTCAAAACCTACAAATAACATAGTGAAGATCACTAAAACACAGTATCCAAATCCTAACAGTCCTTAAAAACTTGAAACACATCATCGTACAACTATGAATATGAAACACAACATGATAATCAACATAAAATACACTAATGTTAGTCATTTGATAATCAAAGCCTTATCATCCAAAATACAACACAAACCCACAAATATGGTGTTTTAGTAATCCTCACTATGTTATTTGTGAGTTTTGAGTGTGTTTTATGACTTTTTACACTTTGTAGGAAAAATGGACTTTGTAGCCAACTCTCACCCTATATATACATATATATATGTATATATGTATATATACACGTTAACCTATGCAGACTACATGTCACCAGACGACGTGTCTCGGTGAAATTATTATTTTCGCTTATATTATTTCAGAATAAATAAATGAAAAGTTAAAGAAACAATTTAATAAGAGGTTGTCACTGTAGCACTCAGTAATGTGAAAAGCCCATGTCTTCGTTTGCGTTCGTTCATTTAATTAATGAGCGAACATGAACAAGAAATTTCATTTAGTTAGTTAGTTAAACGAATGAACACGAATAAATGTCTCGTTTGTTCAAATGCGTTCGTGAACATTCTTTCGTGTTCATTTGTTTACGTTGTTCATTAAAGATCTTTTAGGATTTATTTATTTTATCTAAACTTTTTATATTCTTTAATTCTTGTTTATCTCATTACCCAAATAAATAAAATAGGAAACCCTATTTCCACTTTGTTTATCCACCGTTTCACTTTCCTTTTCATCATTCACATCCAAAAATACCATCGACTTTCGTTCAATGATTAGAGCTTCAAGGTCTAGCCCCGCTCCTTCTCACCATCCACCTCTAGCCATCGTCATCTTCGCTAATTTTGTCTGTGTTCGTGAACACGTACTTTTCCTTAATGAATGAACACAAGCATAAAATCTTGTTTGGTAAGTGTTCCTGAACCGTTCATGAACACATTATATCCTTAACGAATAACGAACGAACATGAACATGACCTTATTCATTTTCGTTCAGTTCGTTTACAGCCCTATTACCATACCATCAATTTCTTGTAGTGCAAACAACCACCTATATTCCCCATTCATTCTAGAACACCATAGGTTGTTTTGAAACTCAAAGACTACAGAGGCCATTGTGGATCTTTTGGCAGCTATGCATTGCTTTTCGATCGGACCCTTTTAGCATTCAAATAAAAACTACCGACCTCCATATATGGATTTCTTATTCAAGTAGTGGGTATTTTACAAAAATAAAAATAAAAAAAGAAGAAGAAGAAGAAAAAGAAGAAGAAGAAGCTGATTACTTATTAATCATCCCAAATATAATTTGTACAAGGCAAAGTGGTACTTTCTTTCGGAGAACTAAGGTACTCTATTCTTGCATGCTCAAATCTTCATTCTTCACTCCATCAAGAACTTCCCAATCAAACCAGTAAAGCAGACTTGCTAACACAAACTCAACAGTTGTAGGAGCCGTGTTCATTGCTGGACACGATCTTCCTCCACCCCCAAACGGGACCATCTCAAAATCAACCTTAAACTTCTCAAACCTTTCTGGATAGAACTCAGCCGCATTCTCTCCCCAAATGCTTGGATCTCTTCCTATCCCCATGCGTTGATTAAAGCAGTTGTCCCAGGTAAGACGTCGTAACCACCAATTTGACAATGGCTTATGGATTCATGGGGAATCATCAATGGGGCTGGAGCGTGTAGTCTTAATGTTTCTTTTACCGCCATTTTCAAGTATGTCAATTTTGTGATGTCCAATACATCTATTTTTGGTTTTCATCCTATGTTGTTTCGGATTTCAGTTTGCAACTTTTGCTTCACTCTAACGTTTCTAGCGATCTCAGACATTTCCCACACCAACGTCACAACGGTCGTATCAACTCCGCGAACGAGTATGCCCTGACAACTTATTTCATTAGGAACATGTTATGTGCATTACTCAAATCAATATCTATTACTTGACAGCAAAATGCATGAACAATAATCATTTTGTTTTTGGCTTTATTTACTTAACCAACTTTTTTTTGCAATAAAAAATATTCGGAAAAGAAATGATTCAAAGTGATTGATCAGTATCCAATCAATATTTATAAGGGGTTTTCTAATGGCACACCCCCTGTCTTTCTACACACTTTTTCAATTCAATATGCATCATATAGGCCTATACGATGCATATTGAATTAAAGTAAAAAAACAAGGCAGACTGACAGGTGCAGGTTATATCTAACGACGGGCTTGATACGCATCATACAGGCCACTATTTTTTTGAATTTATTTTTTGTTGTGTTGTGTCGAATGCGAACCCGAGAAACGAAAGAGATTTCGAGCAGTTGATTGATGATATGATTGATAAAGATCTTGACACGATTATTTCCATTTTCAAGTATTATTAAAACCATTCAAGCTCACCAGTCTACAATATTGTTCTCAATTTGCAGAACATAATCCCAGATTGTCTAAAGAAACACTTGTATCATGTGTCATGTGGTAAACAAATACCAAGGGTGTATACAGATCTCTATTCGATCATCTTTCCAAGCTTTTACACACGAATATGTGGTTCCCAATTTGCGGAACATAATCCCAGATTGTCTAAAGAAGCGCTTTTATCATGTGTCATATTAGATGTGTTATGGTGAGATTTTTCAAGTTTGCACAGTGGGAGAAAAGACCAGCACCTCTGTCTGTATTGTCCTTTAAATTCGCATAAACATATATTCGTTTCATAATCTCCTCCTATAAATCAACCACAACTCACCCGATACGTCTTCTCTGGATCACACATGATAAAAGCGCGTCTTTAGAGAATCTGGGATTATGTTCCGTTTCTTCAAGATTTACGTCTGATGTCCAAGTTTGATCACATTTGACTTCATCTGCGGCAGTCCAATGACTTTCTTGGTTCAATAATCCGATAATAGGGCCCACGGATCTTATGCCCACCCGAGACCGACCTCTGGATCACACATGATAAAAGCGCTTCTTTAGACAATCTGGGATTATGTTCTGTTTCTTCAAGATTTACGTCTGATGTCCAAGTTTGATCACATTTGACTTCGTCGGCGGCAGTCCAATGACTTTCTTGAGTCACAAATCCGACAATAGGGCCCACGGATCTTATGCCCACCCGAGACCGACCTCTGGATCACACAAGATAAAAGCGCTTCTTTAGACAATTTGGGATTATGTTCCGTTTCTTCAAGATTTACGTCTGATGTCCAAGTTTGATCACATTTGACTTCATCTGCGGCAGTCCAATGACTTTCTTGGTTCACCGATCCAACAATAGGGCCCACGGATCTTATGCCCACCCGAGACCGACCTCTGGATCACACATGATAAAAGCGCTTCTTTAGACAATCTGGGATTATGTTCCGTTTCTTCAAGATTTACGTCTGATGTCCAAGTTTGATCACATTTGACCTCATCTGCGGCAGTCCAATGACTTTATTGGTTCAATAATCCGTTCAATATCTGCGTTGTTTTTCACCCTGTGTGAGCATTGGAAGCCCGACAAACAGTCTTGCAATTACATCTTAAATCGAGACCGCATTATTAATTATAATGAAGCAATGAAGATTAAATATGGAAAACCGCAACTGTTTTTTACTACGGAAACGGTGGGTATGGGAAATACAAACCCAACACGAACCACAAAGGACTCAGACTCATACTACCCTTGCCGTTCCGTATTTTCTCCTTTTCTAATTCTCGAAGAATCTCGTAACTACCGATATCTCATCCTTCTGTTGTTTAGTACTTCCGGGATGATTCAAGTGAGTCCTATGAAGCAAGTGTCTGTCTATTCAATTGAGAGGAATCATTGCATTACACACCCCGTTGAAAACAAATTGTGTCTGTTTGAACCAACCGAAATCCACAAATTTCCAACAATTAACAGGACATTGTTAAAAGGGAAAATCTAATGGAACACCTGATTGACAGAAACTTCTTCGAGCTAACTGTCAATATCTCATCCTTCTGGTGTTCAGTACTTCCGAGACGATTCAAGTGAGTCCTGTAAAGCAAGTGTTTGTCTACAAATTCCAAAAAAATGTGGGTTAATAGATTCCGAAGGTGTTATTTCAGTTATTTCTGTTGATTCTGTACTTCAAGGCATGCCTGTTTGATTCAGTTTTTCAGTTATTTCTGTTGATTCAGTACTTCAAGGTGTGTATGTTAAATAACGTTCACCGCTTTTTTAGTTGCTTATCTTGTTAAGTGAGACATTTCATAGAGAACAAGTTCACAGCTGAATGAAATTTTATTAAAAACTTCTAAAAATGTTAAGTGTTTGAGGCATGCCTGTTTGATTCAAGTAAGTCCTATGAAGCAAGTGTCTGTCTATTCAATTGAGAGGAAAGATGACCGAATAGAGATCTGAACCAACCGAAATCCACAAATTCCAACAAATTGTATCTAACACAAGGATCTTCGAATTAGTTGCTTCTCTTGTTAAGTTTCTGAACCAAACGCTTTTTTAATTGCTTCTCTTGTTAAGTTTCTGAACCAACCGAAATCCACAAATTCAAGTGAGTCCTATGAAGCAAGTGTCTGTCTATTTAATTGAGAGGAATCATTGCATTACATCCCTGTTGAAAACAAGTGGTTGTAATGATGGAACCCTTGATTTGAAAAACATTTTTGAGAAATTTATAGTTCAATACGCATCGTATATGCCTATACGATGCGTATTAATTGATGATTTTACTGAAATACCTCTGGTTTTCTGATAAATTCAGGGGTATTTTTGAGAAAATTCGAAGTTTAATACGAATCGTATAGGCCTATACGATTCGTATTAAGCTCATATACGATACAACATAGGCCTATACGATCGTATATGGCATTATTTCAAATTTAGCGTTATCGTGTTTCCCTCGGTTCGACGCGTATACGTCTCGTTTTTTTCCGAACTTTCGCATATTTTGTCGTTTTATTACGTATACCTTCAACATAAGTCATTTCGGTGCCGTTCGGTTGCATGCGAATATCGTATTCTATGATTACGTACAATTTTGTTTGAAATCCACTTGTACTCCATAGTGTCGTCTTATATGTATACGTGTGTGGAAATACCGTTAGTCGCGTACTTTGACATATTTTTGCGTATTTTGACGTATTCTAGCATATTGTTGCGTATTTCATAGTATTTTTGACGTATTTGAGCGTATTCTAACGTATTTTAGCTTATTTTAACCTATTTTAGGGTATTTTTACGTATTTTAACGTATTTAAGCGTATTTTAACGTATTGTAACGTAAGTTAGCGTATTTTAATGTATGTTAGCATATTTTAACGTATTTTAGGGTATTTTAGCGTATTTTAACGTATTTTAGAGTATTTTAACGTATTTTAACGTATTTTAGGGTATTTTAGCGTATTTTAACGTATTTTAACGTATTGTAACGTATTTTAGTTGGTTTCGAATATACCCAAAGTTGTCAAATTCGTTGCGTGCATTCATATTGTTTTAGACAACAATAGATAAGGAACGGATTGTTGGACTTCTTGTTCCTAATGTACGCCTCAATTCATCTTTTTTACTCTTTTCTTCGATTTCAACAAATCTTTTCAATAATCAGTACGCAACAAAGAGACCGCCTTGTTAATTTTAGAGTATTTTAGCAAATGTTGATGGATAACGCAAACAAGTTCTCCACAGTTTGTTATTCAAAACTCTATTCGGTCATCTTTCCAAACTGCAACACACGATAAGTTCTCCAAAAGAATGCATACACAAATAGTACCGGGACCACTGGAATAGACACATGTCACATAGTTTGAACGAGTCTAGAACGCTCGTAATCCTCAACCGGCTTTGAAACCGGACGGAATCTACGAAGAAACTGTTCGATTTCACGGTGAGTGGAGAAATTAGCGACAAAAAAACTGTTGGAATTTGTGGATTTCGGTTGGTTCAGACAGACACAATTTGTTGTAATTTCATTTCGAGAACATTCTCCGTAACATGAAGACGTAACATAACTAGATGTTACGTGTAACTTCATTAAACCAAGAACAAAGCCTATTTCAAAACACATGTGTTCGTATCAGCGTTGTTTATCATCCTGTGTGAGCATTGGAAACCCGACAAAGAGTCTTTGACAACTGTGACAGCTTATCTATCTGTGTGTGTCACATCCATCCTGTTATAGTAATCGATATGATTAATTTTACAGATTTTTTTCTAATTAGCGTTGTTAACTACCAAAAGAATGGATACACAAATAGTTCTAATGGACGAAGCAAAGAGACCGTTATGTATCTGAATCAGGT
Organism: Helianthus annuus; assembly: GCF_002127325.2. Classification (NCBI taxonomy): domain Eukaryota; kingdom Viridiplantae; phylum Streptophyta; class Magnoliopsida; order Asterales; family Asteraceae; genus Helianthus; species Helianthus annuus. The sequence continues at coordinate 121,776,338 of NC_035439.2, forward strand.
TCTCAAACAAACCGTGAAATCAAACAGTTTCTTCGTAGATTCCGTCCGGTTTCAAAGCCGGTTGAGGATTACGAGTGTTCTAGACTCGTTCAAGGCATGCTTGTTTCAAAGCCGGTCTGGTTTCTCCGAAGCTCTTATTTCTGTTGTTCAGTACTTCCGAGACGATTCAAGTAAGTCTTATTTTTGGTGAAAAACGTAACCGAATTTTTGAAGTACACGTTCTTCGATACCTGATCGTGTTTGGTTTTGTTTGCGATTAAATCATCGATGTCCTTTATGTCAATTTCAACTTCCATTGATCAAATAATAAAAACCCTAAGAATGCATACACAAATAGTTCTAGTGGACGAAGCAAAGAAACCGCCTTGTTAATGTAGGGTCGAATCGTGACCCAAACGAGTCGTTCAGAAGAGTTCTTATCTATACGAAAGGCGGAAACAGACGTATAGACTATGAAACAGCTTGAATATCACTTTAAACGTCTTGTAGATTGATTTGACAACGATTACAGGCACTAGTAACACCGGCAGCACCTCGGTATCACTTTCTAATTCCGTTCCAAATGACAACACAACTAGGGTATATATAGTGGAGCTGATTCCGCTTGAAAGTGGCACTGACCATTTCAAGCGGAATTAGAATAATTCTAATTTCCCTTGAAAGTGGAACTGACCATTTCAAGCGGAATTAGAATAATTCTAATTTCCCTTGAAAGTGGCACTGACCATTTCAAGCGGAATTAGAATAATTCTAATTTCCCTTGAAAGTGACAGTGTCAATTTCAAGCGGAATTACCCACTTTAACACAAAACCTAGTTTCTCGTACAATGTGCCCTGATCTAACAATTCTAGTACAAGACTCGATACAAGACGAAGTCGATAGACGTAATGCACCAACAGACTCCCTCTCGGATATTGACGAGTCTTCAGTGTCGAGTCTTCACAATCTTCAGTCTTTATCATTCTTTGGGCTTCCAGAATCTCGATCTGGTTCTTGTCTCACTCTAACTCGTTCTTCAGCTAATCTCCCCCTCGGATGATGCTCTATCGATCTCTGGCATCTTCAGGATCAAATTCCTAGCTCTTGCATCTTCAGACTCTCTTTCTCTAACAGACTCCCCCTCAACTTATGCTGGGATCGTAGTCTGGCTCTTACTCTTGCTCACATGTTTACAGGATCAAGAATCACAACTTGGCTCTCTCATAGCCATAACCTGCATATTCTCTACCCAAAACACAAGTTTCATAAAAGATAAGATATAATAAATTTAGAAACCCTGCTAACCACTTGAAAACACAAACCGAACACATCATTTTCAAGTATTGTACAAAATGATTTAACATATCAATTTCTGATGACCCACTTGCATGTATATCAATTTTCTTTTCAAACATCTTCAATCAAGCTTTCCCAAACCTGTTCGTCATGTTCAGCACTCGAAATTTTGAAAATCAGCCATTCAACATCAGTTGTCTAAAATCTTTTTGAATTTTTCAAAATTATTCTAAAACACACTAAAAATCTTTTTGGATTTTTGACATAACAGAAATGAAATGTAGTAAAGAAATATTTACATACAATATTTTTGTGAGTTTGTGTAAGAGGATCATATCAGTTTATCAGACAAATCACCAACACCGTTAAGCTTTAAACATTATAAGTTCTAAACGATTCACTTAGATTGTCAGTATACTGATCCACTTAAATTTTTACACAAAGTTCAACTGTTTCGAGATACGAGATTAATGTCTTAAGCACTTAAACTTATTCGCGTGTCCCACCACTTGAATATACTCCCGTATCCAGATCCCAATATTCAGTCTTACAGGTGAGTATACCTAGATGATATCTGTTAAAGGGTTAAATGCGAAACCGTGAGAGCTCAGGTCAGAACTTCCGTTCAGCAGAGAGATGACGGCTTCGACTTTTGGTGGGTCCCCTTTAGAGGATCTTTTCTTCAACAGCACATGATTAGCATTTTTTAAATGTTTCATCATTTTTTTATGCTGAGGGTGGGCTATATTTCAAGCAAGCGTAAAGTATTCTCTGGGGACTAGGCCATTGCTTCCGCAAAATCAGAAGTCCCGGGATAATACCCCAGATATCACTAAGCATAAAGACCTAGTATCTCAGAAAGAGGGGTCCTTCAAACAAGATTTCAGGGGTTACCCATATATCCGAGAGATGTTACCCACGAATTAAGCAAGTTTGAATTTAGGTTTATATCTCGACACAATCTACTAAATGTGCAAAAACCTACTGGCACATCCTCAGTGAGACCGTTTATCACATTTTTGACTTTCCAATTCTTTAGCGTGCTGTGATAGTCCACTGATGTACTATTATTTCCTCTTTTATACAACAAAACTCATTTTGAATTTTATCATGTTTTTGTGCTTTTTCAAATTTTCTAATGTTTTTGGATTTTCCGAACAAATTTTACTCTCCCTAAAATGCAAAATCATTTAAAGAAAACTTGAAAACAAACTGTACAAGCAAAATGACAACATGATTTTCAAGCTTCAATTCGCCATCCACTTGGCATCAACAATCAGAACTCCCCCTCACAACAAACTATTTTCCCATTAAGATTTCAAAACACTTAATTTTGTTTTAATCAAAATGGTTTTTCCGGAAAATAAGTTGTGTTGTAACCACTTGTAGGTTGGGGTTCATTTCATCACATTGTTTTCAAACAAACACTTTGTCAGAACAAACCTTTGTACCACTTGTAAATAGGCACAATCAAAACTGTTATGAAGAATGGTGCTGATTCCTGCTCCACTCTTACCAACCTGGGAACTCCGGCAAGTCAGGTGTTTACTCAAACATTATGTCCACCCAAGCCTGACCAACCTTGAGTGATTTTGGTACACATCTATCCCACCAACATTTTGATTTGTAAAACTCTTTGGCACCTTTTACCTTTCTGTCAACCATCTTACAAAAAATATGCTTGACTTTTCCATTGAAAGCCTTCTCAACATCAAATTCTCCTTTACCAGTGAAGATTTGATTTGAGATCTCAACCTTTCCAACTTTCGACTTCAGAGTTTCCTTTGATAACGGAGGAAAATTTTCATAATTCACCTCTGGAATGGAATTCACGTCACTTTTCTCATTTTTCTCAACAACTGACTCCTCTGATTTTATGGAATCAGATTCATTGTCAGAATTACTCTCAGTTTTAATAACCCATTTTTGCTTGTTCATATCACCTTTTCTTTTGTAAAACCGTTTTGAACTTTCACCTTTTTCAGAAATAGAATATTCAAACAGTTTATCCTTTTTCAAAAAGTTTTCTGTCTTATCAACAAATTTCCTTCTTGAATCACAGTTAGAAGAAACTCCCTGTTCTTTGTAGTTGGACTTGGGACAATTCCAAGCTATATGTCCAGCTTCTTGGCATTTGAAACAGGTTCTTCTGTCAACTCTTTTAGCAAACTTTCTCACATTCTTCTTCACTTCAGCAAGAAACTCCTGGTTTGACTGTTTCCAGAAAGGTTTCTTCTGTTCATCCTCTGAACTTCCACCTGCAACAAATTTTGTTTTTGGTTTAAGATTTTTCTCATTTTTATAATTTTCTGGTGGTGTAAACCCTAAACCTTTCTTTTTGAAATTACTGTTATGGTTTGGTCTCTGTTGAAAACCATAACCAGAACCATAACCTTTTTTCATGTTTATTCTCTGTTGAACTCTTAAAGTGTATTTTTTTAGGTTTTTCAGAAAGATTTAAATCTTTTATTTCAGAAACATTAATTTCTGTTAATTTGAAAACCTGTTTGATCTTTTCAGCTTTAACACTTCTTATTGGGAATTCCTCATCAGAATATAATTTGTCTGAATCATTCAACCTATATGCTACTTTGATTGATCCGTCATTCAAATTAGATTTTGATAACAGGAATTCTTTATTGTAATCCCTTTTAACCGGTGAACTCGGACTCTTTTCTGACGAACTCGGACTATCCGATTTAGACTCTGACTTTGACTCTTCATCCGTATCTAACACCTGAACGACCACTTTCTTTACTAACTCAGACTCATGATCAGTGTCAGACGCTGTGAATGTAACATCAATGTTATCTGGTAACTCATCAATGGTTTCAGACTTTAACTTGATGTTTAGAGCCTTAGTTAAACGTTCCTCATTTGGCTTTCTGGGAGAATAACTTTCATACATCGGAGGCGGACATCTGTTATACTTGACACTTTGTTTCTTACCAGTATCAGTAACCTCAGTCTTTTCCTCCTTGAAAGCTTCCAGACTTGCAACAGTAGGATAAACACGATCAATCAAATAATCACAAGTTGTATAACTCGACAACAAGCGTTTGATTCTTTCACTTTCTATCTTTTCCAGTTCCAGATCTTGTTTCAGCTTTGCACAATCTTCAATATACTCATTGATGACCTTTTGCTTCATCATCAATGTTGAGCTCATTTTTTCCATTGCCTTTTCAATTTCTGTATTTGTCTTTTTCAGACCATCGACTGTTCTATTCAGAACATCATATGATTCCTTCACATACTTCACATCAGACAGTAAATCTTCTTTAATCTTCTCTAGTTCAGCAATCTTCTTATCTTTCTCTTCACAAACTCTGCAAGATTCTGAACATTTCAAACACGGTTTTTCAACTTCAACTGCTTTTTCAACTATCTTTTCAATCTCGATAATTTTCTCAACCTCAACGATTTTTTCTACCTCAACGATTTTCTCAACTTCAACAAGTTTCTTAACTTCAACTATTTTGTTGGGATCCGGGGGCCATCATGATTGTGTTTGTTTGCAAAAAACAAATAAGTGCAGCGGAAATGAGTAGCAAACTTTGTAAACATAATCAAAGGAAAATATAGATTGATAAACAATTGCTATTTCATTGAGTCAAAAGATTTACAATAGAAAGCAAATGATTACAGCAAGCTTACAATCTAAACTCCCCCTTAGCCTGATACACCAGAGTTGGTTGCACAAGATGAAAGGATGAATTGAGGAGAAGAACTCACTCAAAATGATCAATTATAACAGTACAGAATACTGTCATATTTATAGGCAAACCAAACTACTGATTTACCTCAGCTGACGTCACCATGATAGTGACATCTAACGACCTAACAAACTACAAATACTGTTCTATACAAACTACTGACATGTACCATCTGATAAGTAATAAAATGTAAAGCTAAGGAAACTACTGCTTCCCGTTCCACTGTTGTAGCCTTAGCACAGATGTTGAGTTTTCAGTGCTTTCCTCAAAGGTGATCAGTCTTTGGGAGGGCAGTGCTTGAGTCTTCAGCAGTACTTAAGAAACAGCAGTAGATAGAGCAGCAGAGTTTGTCTTCAGCAGTTGTTAAGTAATCATCAGAGTTTGGTTTGTCAGTTGTTGTAGTTGAGCAGCACTTAAGATCCATCAACTGTTAGATAACCACTGTCAAGGGGAGAGCATAGGATAAACTGCTGCTTATTGATGGTCCACTGATGAGATCCGGTTTTGGCTTTTCATTATCTGTTCCTCTGTTTGGGTTCAATCCCAACAATCTCCCCCTGGAACAGATAATGCCAAAACCCTTCCTTATTCAGGACCTTTATTACTCATCAAGAGTGCCTTAGTTTGTTCTTTGAATTCAGCTTCAAAATTCTTTGCACTCTGGTCATCCTCATCCTTGCACAGTGAAAGTTCAAGGAGATCCTGCAAATCTTCCACACTTAGGCCAAGTGCTTCTTTCCTTGATATATACTTCACCTCACCATTGGCTCTGACCAAGGTCAATACGTGGGTCTTTTGATCAAACATCCACTTTAGTATTTTAAAGCCTAATGGGTTTCTTGGGAGAGATTTATCTTCTGATGAGTTGAGGGATAATGGCCTTGAAAACACATGCAAACTTTCAGACATTCTTTTGAAAGCTTCTTCAATGACTTTGTTTGTTGCAGCTATGTCTTCTACAGTTTCTTGTCCAGTAAGCTCTTGTTTCTCCTTTTCTATCATGTCTGTTGTAGTGTTTGAGGATACAGGACTGTTTAATACCTTCTTAAAAAGGTTTTGAATTCTTGCTCAGCTATCCTCTTTTAGACCCATTTTCATGATGGTGTCTTTGAGGTACTCTGCTTCTTTTTCTTTGACCTCCTTGTAAGACAGCTATTTACCTTCTACTTGGTTTGTCACAAGAGTAAGGTTGTCTGCTGATTTTGGCATTGTTTTGAGGCTTTCAATTTGTTGTTCCAGCTTCACCATTTGTTCTCTCTTCTTCCTTTTCTTCAGCCTCTCATAGGCTTCATCAGTTTGCTGCCTAGGCCATTTTGATATGGCTTCAGCAGTGTCCACCTTAGCATCCACTAGTTCCTTTTTCTTTCCTTTATATTCAGCAGTGAGATCAGCAATAAGCTTTTTGTATTTACTCCAGTTTGGAGCATTTTTCTTCTTTGAAGGATCATTCTTGATTTTTTGGATCCTTTCAGCCTCATGCTTTAAAGCTACTAAATGTCACACCCCAACCAATGGCGGAAACATCGGGATGAGACGAAGTGTGAAGATTGCTAGAGACATCATAACGCTATTTGTGACAATAATTTAATAATCCAAATTTCATTTCCAAACTTCAAGTAGTCATTGATACAAGATTCAAATAACAACAAGTTTAATCAAAATAACGAATCAACATAACCAAAATTCGATACAACATATTAAACCTAACGTCTAAAGTGTGTATCTAGGCATCGTGCTACCTCTTTCATTTCATCATCATCAACCTGTAACATGTTTAAAATACATTTCAATGCAAAAGCAAAGGCGAGTATACAAGTTTGGTACATACATAGCATAAGATAAAAGTGTGAACAATTCCTCATAGCAAGCATGCGATTCAAGATAAACATTAAATATGGCATGTGTCTAACATATCAAACCAAGAAAACGCAACTTGCTCATGACCTAACCAAAGTTTCAGTAGAGGCGGGTCGTTAATCCTATAGCACTACATATGTCAAGGTTTGGCTCGTACGAAGTTAATGATAAGTTCAACACATAAGAATCACCCAAATTTAAAGTATCAAGTCATCACATATACAAGCATGTTTATAGGAATGTTCATGTGTAAGTTTCAATAGGTAAACATGTTACGCCCCAAAAGTGGTAAAAGTAAAAAAGGGGAAAAGTACGAGTATACTCACGGTTTGCAAGTCTTTAAACTTGAGAATCCGAGAGCAAGTTGGTGGATGGATTAGTTTGGAGCACCTTGTCCTTCTACACGAGGAAACGTAGGTGTGTGAGTTTGGCGTATAACGGAAGATTATAGATTCGGAGTTTTTAAAATATATAGAAAGTAACATAGGTGAAAATAATCATCTTGTACACATAACTCTTGTTCTTGACACTATTAAACTCAAAAGAGTTGGTATGATTTCATGGATTCTAAGATCCATTAGAGTCGTAACAAGGGCATGGTCATAGATGATGTAACGTCCACTTAACAAATAACTATTAAGTCATCATCAAGTCTTAGTTACTTAGATGTATACATATAGAATAACTTAGATATTATATAGTTCTACAAGTCTTAAGATTCAAGCATGAGGTAGGAGATTAATGTCTCCATTTAGGTACCTCTTTGTGTCATAGAATACATATATGAGGTAGGAAGAACAAGCTTCCATTTAGGCACCTCTAGTGTTCACCACTACACTTGTTGTTATAAACAACAAGGAGGGTCATGAACATACAAGTATTAAGGTAGTAACTACAACTAATCTATAGAAAAACATCAAGTAATTAGTGGATTCTTATGAAGGATAGCCTAGGCTAAACCAACCATCACACATACATCAAGTTTCACACTTGAACACTACTTGTGGGTAAAACCCTAATTAAAAACAGAAAGTTTGTGAGGTTTTAACCTCTAATTTAGATGTCTCAACCATGTTTTTAAGCTTAACCAACCATAAGAGGGGTTGTAAGCATTAGGACATTGGTTTGAGATGTGTTAGACACAAGTTGGATAAGAAATAACATGTTGTTGATTAATAGTAAACAAAACAGAAAGTTTTAGTCCATTTTAGGGCAAATCCAAGCATGATTCTTCCAAGGAAAAACCAAGGATTCAAACCCAAGGACATAACAAAGCAATAGGAAGAAGAACCAAGTGATTTGGTTAAGAAATAAGCAAGTTACACTCACTTTAGTGAAGTTACAAGAATCTGTCCAAAAACTCAGATTTACTGCAGATTGAGAGTGAATTTGTGAAGATTAGAGAGTTGTGAAAGTGTCAAATGGGTTGGAGAAGGTGGGTATTTATAATGAATGAGTTAGAAGGTGATTGGAGGTGATTAGAGGTGGATTAAAGGTGATTGGGTGGGTTGGATTATTGGGATTTCGTGCAAAAATTGAAAGGAAACACACATTCTGCCGAAACAAGGGGCTCGCGTGACGTCTAGGACCCTCGCGTCACGCGGCGCCCTAGTGCCGGCAAGTTCCAAAATTTTGCATTTCACCCCCCTGAAGTTTATGCTTGATTCCATTAGGTGCATTTTTGATAGTTTAGGGGCTTGTTTTGATATAAAAGCATAGTATGAAGTGTAGTTAAGCATGATGATCATAACCGAAGTATGTTTAAGCGTATACATGCCATAACCAAGTATCGTTCTCGTTCAAAAGACGTTCAATGCATAAGTTTAGATTAATTACAAGTTTCGCACATAGTTTCCAAGAATAACAATTAGACATTGATTGATTCACGAAGTCGAACATACGAGCATTCATAGAGTGTGTATAACATAAATATAACAAAATACAAGCTTCATTAATGATCCAAGTCTCGGTTTGATAATGATCACAAAGAAAGGAACAAATACAAGAATACAAGGTTTCCAAAAATAGAAATGCGAACAAAGCTTTCTATAAATGGAAAGTACAAAAGAGCCGGGCGTTACAGTCTCCCCTCCTTTAGGAAATTTCGTCCCGAAATTTAGGAAGACGTAGGGAAAAGATGAGGTCTCGTCAAGGATAATCGAATATAATGCGTTTTTGAGTTGTCTAAGGTTGTAACAGGTCTAAATGGTCTGTAAAACACTGAATTTCTCATGGCACGTTTTACGAGAGTTTGGTACAGGGTGAAAACACTTATATATAGGAAGTACCAGCAGCGTATCCACCATGTTTTGACCATGTGACGTCCGTTTCGTATCCGGTGTCATGTTACGTTCCATGTCTTACCATACGCAATAGTACACTCTATGGTTCTCATACGATTATCACTATAATCCCGTGTGCACCCGCGATTACATTGACCGTCACATGATCCGCATAACTTGTACTAGTTGCGTATGAATTAAGGTATAAATAAATTCTAAAAAATAAGATTGCGTGCATAGAGGCATAGCATATAAGCACGCTTGTGTTCCAAATAGCATGAGCATAGTATAAGTTTAAATACGAATACGCACGAGTGCATAAACACAAAACGCATGCCATGAGTAAAGGTATAAGCATGGCGTGTATGAAAATGAGTATATATGTGAGTATAACTATGAATTTAAGTATAATCATAATGGTATTGGTATGAGGAAAATATATGGATGTGAATATAAATTTAAGCATAGTTGTATGGGTACAAGTACCAATAGGATACATGAGTATAAACATGAATATGAATATTAGCGTAAACGTAATAGTGGGTGTAAGTATAATTGTATTATTATGAATGTAAACTTGGACATAAGTATGGCGTAAATGAATAATTTATGAACATGAGTATAATATAAAGTGTATGAATATGTATATGATTATGAAAATAAGCATAAATGTGTAAGCGTAAGATGTATGAATACGAATATGGATATGAGTGTAATAAGTAATAATTTTGTATGTGGTACTAATCGTAACATACGAATTTAAGCATGAAAAGAAAGGCCAAGAAGTTTTTGAGTATGAAGGTAAAAATGAGGGTATAAGTGTAATTGTCACGAGATATAAACCTAAGCACATAAAATGATATACATATATAGTTGTTTTGAGCAAAGCATGACGTTTAATTAAAATTAAAATAGATTGAGTTGACATGACATATAGAATCTAGTTCATAAATGTAAAGAGAGCACAAAATATTCATTGGTTATGCGTGTTATACTTTGTGAAAGAAAGGGAATGCTACTCTTGCTTTAAAAAGGATTTACATTCGTTGAAGATGGTTGGTTCTTATGAAGTTTCCTTGCCCACACATTTTAAATTGACGTATTGAATAATGGTTGAAAAGGTTCTAGAAGTAAATAAGTTTGCATCATTTTAAATGATCTTGTATTAAAGAAGAAATTCGAATTTTAGACATTTTTGTGACAACGTTGATTCGTAAGAGAAGGATTTTGGTACACGATCTTAGTGATTGTTGAAAAAGCGTTTTTAATAAGACATTTCACTGATTTTGAAAGAAATTTTAGTAAATGATTGAATAACATTGGTAGTATTTTATAGGTGTGCGGGAAAAAGTTGGTTTGATTCCTAATTGAAAATAGAAGATCTCTAGTTTAAGGATATAAGATGAGCCTTTTTCAATAGTTACGTTGAATACAAAATTTCGTGGGCAATGGATTTATTAAACCAACTAGGTTGTAAATTTTGAAAATCGAGAAATAAGCGTTTATGGTAAGGGTCAAGAATTTCGTGTGTGTGAGCTATATAAAAAAAATATATATTGTAGGATAAGGAATTCGTTCATATAAACAATGCATGCTGAAATAAATAGAGATTTGCCTAACGATAAACGATTTGGTTATAAACGTGATCATGTTTACGTAATATAGTCTATTAAGGAAAATATTGGTAACGATCACCTAAGTAAGGGAATCACCCCTAATACGTTGGCGAGGCCGTTGTAAGATGAGAAAAGAAACGGAGTTAGTCGTCAAGGTAAGGAAATCACTCCCATCTTGATGATATGTCTCCATTTATTGTTACAAGGGGTATAAATAAGATTATGTGAAATCAAGCATGTAAATAATGTATAAATGTATGATAAAGTATTTATACGATATATGCGTAGAAAATGAAATTTCAAAAAAAATAATTCGAATTCGAAAAGAGGGAGTAGATGAGACTTGGTCATAATGTTTGTTTAAGAAGATGAAATTGATCACATAGCATAAAGGGTCACATAGCGTAAAGATTCAAGTTGATTTGCATAGTATAAAAGTTTAAACGTCTCATATAGCATAATCATGAATTCCACATAACATAACATGAGTAAATGAAAGCATTGTAAATTTAGTTTGTTCACGAGGATTATTATTGTTTGTGATTGCGGTAACGTGCGAAATGATTAAAACAACATTTCGAAACGAATGAACGTTCAAGTATAAAATCACATATAAATTGAGATACATAAAAGAGAGGCTCAATAAAACATAGGAATGTTTCGGGTAGAGAAACGTCGACAACTCCAAAGTGGGTCGAAAGTCCTTTCGATTTAGAGATATTGTGCTTTGGCCTATAAGTAAGATACTCTCGTCGAGAAGCGATTAGCGGTATCTTACCCTTCCGGTTACTACACATCTCTAAATGATTGGAACATTCGGGACTTTGGCGAGAATAAAAATCAAGGAATGGGACTTAATCGACAAGATGCGGGTTTCACCCCTAACTTGACGATTTCGTACCCTAAATGTGGTTGGTACTTGTCGGCCAAAATAAAATTTTGACACTTTGACAAGGGTCCACTAGAGTTGAAATGGAAATTACCATTAAGTTGTGGATGTCACTCCTAGCTTAATGGTGAAATTTCGTGCAAAAATAGATTAAAGGTAGAGCGAGAGTCGTTTACCAAATTGTGGGTTTCACGCCTATTTTGGTAAGGTTGTCTCGTTGATGTCACAAGAGTATAAAATAGCATAAGTGTATTCGTGTTAGCCTTAGGAAAGGCGCATAAGTTTAATAACAAGAAGTGTAGCTAGGAAGCATGCAAGGTAGAGTACAAATGTTTTAAACAACAAATAAGAGACAAAGTTCCTAAAACTATAGACTAGGGCAAAAGCATGGCAATTTTCCTAATTCCCTATAGTTATGGCTCTGATACCAGTATGTCACACCCCAACCAATGGCGGAAACATCGGGATGAGACGAAGTGTGAAGATTGCTCGAGACATCATAACGCTATTTGTGACAATAATTTAATAATCCAAATTTCATTTCCAAACTTCAAGTAGTCATTGATACAAGATTCAAATAACAACAAGTTTAATCAAAATAACGAATCAACATAACCAAAATTCGATACAACATATTAAACCTAACGTCTAAAGTGTGTATCTAGGCATCGTGCTACCTCTTTCATTTCATCATCATCAACCTGTAACATGTTTAAAATACATTTCAATGCAAAAGCAAAGGCGAGTATACAAGTTTGGTACATACATAGCATAAGATAAAAGTGTGAACAATTCCTCATAGCAAGCATGCGATTCAAGATAAACATTAAATATGGCATGTGTCTAACATATCAAACCAAGAAAACGCAACTTGCTCATGACCTAACCAAAGTTTCAGTAGAGGCGGGTCGTTAATCCTATAGCGCTACATATGTCAAGGTTTGGCTCGTACGAAGTTAATGATAAGTTCAACACATAAGAATCACCCAAATTTAAAGTATCAAGTCATCACATATACAAGCATGTTTATAGGAATGTTCATGTGTTTAGACAAAAGTTCATGTGTAAGTTTCAATAGGTAAACATGTTACGCCCCAAAAGTGGTAAAAGTAAAAAAGGGGAAAAGTACGAGTATACTCACGGTTTGCAAGTCTTTAAACTTGAGAATCCGAGAGCAAGTTGGTGGATGGATTAGTTTGGAGCACCTTGTCCTTCTACACGAGGAAACGTAGGTGTGTGAGTTTGGCGTATAATGGAAGATTATAGATTCGGAGTTTTTAAAATATATAGAAAGTAACATAGGTGAAAATAATCATCTTGTACACATAACTCTTGTTCTTGACACTATTAAACTCAAAAGAGTTGGTATGATTTCATGGATTCTAAGATCCATTAGAGTCGTAACAAGGGCATGGTCATAGATGATGTAACGTCCACTTAACAAATAACTATTAAGTCATCATCAAGTCTTAGTTACTTAGATGTATACATATAGAATAACTTAGATATTATATAGTTCTACAAGTCTTAAGATTCAAGCATGAGGTAGGAGATTAATGTCTCCATTTAGGTACCTCTTTGTGTCATAGAATACATACATGAGGTAGGAAGAACAAGCTTCCATTTAGGCACCTCTAGTGTTCACCACTACACTTGTTGTTATAAACAACAAGGAGGGTCATGAACATACAAGTATTAAGGTAGTAACTACAACTAATCTATAGAAAAACATCAAGTAATGAGTGGATTCTTATGAAGGATAGCCTAGGCTAAACCAACCATCACACATACATCAAGTTTCACACTTGAACACTACTTGTGGGTAAAACCCTAATTAAAAACAGAAAGTTTGTGAGGTTTTAACCTCTGATTTAGATGTCTCAACCATGTTTTTAAGCTTAACCAACCATAAGAGGGGTTGTAAGCATTAGGACATTGGTTTGAGATGTGTTAGACACAAGTTGGATAAGAAATAACATGTTGTTGATTAATAGTAAACAAAACAGAAAGTTTTAGTCCATTTTAGGGCAAATCCAAGCATGATTCTTCCAAGGAAAAACCAAGGATTCAAACCCAAGGACATAACAAAGCAATAGGAAGAAGAACCAAGTGATTTGGTTAAGAAATAAGCAAGTTACACTCACTTTAGTGAAGTTACAAGAATCTGTCCAAAAACTCAGATTTACTGCAGATTGAGAGTGAATTTGTGAAGATTAGAGAGTTGTGAAAGTGTCAAATGGGTTGGAGAAGGTGGGTATTTATAATGAATGAGTTAGAAGGTGATTGGAGGTGATTAGAGGTGGATTAAAGGTGATTGGGTGGGTTGGATTATTGGGATTTCGTGCAAAAATTGAAAGGAAACACACATTCTGCCGAAACAAGGGGCTCGCGTGACGTCTAGGACCCTCGCGTCACGCGGCGCCCTAGTGCCGGCAAGTTCCAAAATTTTGCATTTCACCCCCTGAAGTTTATGCTTGATTCCATTAGGTGCATTTTTGATAGTTTAGGGGCTTGTTTTGATATAAAAGCATAGTATGAAGTGTAGTTAAGCATGATGATCATAACCGAAGTATGTTTAAGCGTATACATGCCATAACCAAGTATCGTTCTCGTTCAAAAGACGTTCAATGCATAAGTTTAGATTAATTACAAGTTTCGCACATAGTTTCCAAGAATAACAATTAGACATTGATTGATTCACGAAGTCGAACATACGAGCATTCATAGAGTGTGTATAACATAAATATAACAAAATACAAGCTTCATTAATGATCCAAGTCTCGGTTTGATAATGATCACAAAGAAAGGAACAAATACAAGAATACAAGGTTTCCAAAAATAGAAATGCGAACAAAGCTTTCTATAAATGGAAAGTACAAAAGAGCCGGGCGTTACACTAAAGGCCATTCTTTAAATTGGGATTCTTCAGCAGGGTAGAACTTTTCTTTCATGATAAAGACTAGAAGTTGTTCTCTCAATTTCTTCTTTTGATCAGCCTTTTCTTTGTCTAGCTCTTGTGCATATTCTTCCATCTGCTTAACCTTTGCAAGGTAGAACTCCAATCTATTAGCAATGCCTTCTTCGCTTAGCCTTTCTTTTTCACTGTCAACCTTAGCTTTAACTTTAGCTTGCCTAGCCTTTATCTTGAGATAATCAGTTATATCTTCTGGAGCGATATAGCCTATTAGTGAGGAGAATTTTCTTTTTGATGGATCTGTTTCTGTATAAACTGCCTCATTTCATTTTTAATGGCTTCAAGCTCCAGTGGATACTTTTCAGCATTCGGATCATGTATCCCTTCATCGGCAGTGATTGGCTTTTTTTTCTGCTAAAGAGCTTTGGTTGAGATATAGGAAAGGATAGAGCAGTGGTGGATGGTTGACTAACAACTGTTGAAACAACTGGTGTCTCAACTGCTGTTGTCATTACAACTACTGATGTGTCAGCAGATGTCTTCTGCTTTTGAGCAGGGAATGGAAGATGTGATGGTGGTGGTGACTCATCATCAGGAATGAAAACCCTTCTCCTTTTTAATGGAGGGGAGGCTGGTGATGTATTGGGTGGATCAGTGGTTTGAGACTGTGACTGACTGACAGTAGTTGAAACAACTGGTGTTTCAACCACTGTTGTCATTACAACAGATGTTGTAACTTCTGCTGTCTTCTGCTTTATGGCAGGAGGCAGTGGTGGTGATGAAGATGATGATAGTGGTGGTTTTTGTGTTATAGACACAGATGATGATGGTGGTGGAGCAGTAGTTGTGATGGTGTGTGTCGAAACAGTAGTTGTGTGTGTTGGAGGTGTGTGTGTTGATGTAATGGCAGCTGTTTGGCTACTGACAGCAGTTTTTGTAACTGCTGTTGTATAAGCTGTTGAAGTTTTTGAGGTTTTGGGTTTTTCTGGTTCAATATATATCCCATCTTCTATACCTTTCTTTTTCAGCTTGGTTTTCTCCCCCTTTTTGGCATTATCTGCCAGGGGTGTATCCATGAAGAAAATGGTAGATGGACCTTTCTCACTCTAAGCAGTCTTTTGTATGCTAGCTTTTATAGCCTTGATGTCTGCTTGAGTGTCTTTGAACCGAGATTCCACCATGTTGGTCAGCATTTGTACTTGATTAGCATGCTTTTTAGCATCCATTTGTTGCTGTTGTTCAAGCATGGGCTGGAAGATATTCCAAAGCTCATTTGCAGCAAATGCTTGTGGAGCAGGTGCTTGAGCAGGAGGAACAGTTGATTGGGCTTTTTGAGCTTCTAACAGCTGCTGCACCATATCTTTTATTTCGGCAACAGAAGATTCTAGATTTTCAACTCTGGCCGTCAATTCATTGTATTTTGAATCATCACCTAAATTAACAGGATCATCTGAATTCCCACCAGCAGTGGTTGTATCAATGTGTGACTTAGGAGCTGTAGCCCAAAAGTCATCCATTGATGCCCCTTTTTCTTGGTACTGGGGACTTCTTTCTTCAGCACTCGATAATCTTTTGATGTTACCAGTGGTTAAAGATAACTCACTGGTGGTTACCGATGTTGCCATGGAAGAAATTGCCTTCAAGGGAGTCTTAGTTATGTAACAACTGTCCAACTGAAGATCTGTTGATCCATCAGTTGTAGTTGCTGCTCCACTTGAACTACCATCGAGAGTTACTTGTAACTCAGGGGGTGTAACCTCCTCAGTTGTTGCTGGGTTAGCAGAGGCATGAACATCAGACCCAGTCACTTGTGGAGATATGCTCTCAGTAATAGGTGACAGAGAGGAACTGGTTTGTGTCTGTGCCATATCAACTGCATGCAACAGGGGTATTATTGAATGTGGTAATATGATTGGTGAGGGTATGGGTGTTGAAAGAGACATGTCCTTGGGATCAAGACTGTGGAAGATGGATCCGAGTGGATACAGAGCTTCATAATTTGGTGTCCCTGTGCTTACAACCTGATCCTTTTGTGAGGATGCAGGAGGAGTTTTAGGCTGGGGTTGAGATCTTTTTTCCATCTGTTGTGAGGAAGTAGCAGCAGTGGTTTCTTGTGACTTTTGTGTTATCACTGGCATTGACTCTGGGATCTCATCTTCCAGAGTTGCTTTTGGTGTGGGTTTGGTGGGTTTTTTTGGATGTTTTTCTTTTGGTCTTTTTGGTGGCAGGTGTTGGTTTCAAAGCAGTGGGTGTGCTACTTTGATCACCTGGAGCAGTGGGCTTAGTAGTGGTTGCTTGAGGATCAGTAGCAGTTTCTAAAACCTGCTCAGCCTCCTTTGTTTTTAATTTTATTGGTGCCATCATTCTCGAAAAGGTTTCTATTGTTAAACATTTTATTTTGAATGAGACACCTTGTTTGGGCAATTCTGCATCTTTCTCAACAAATTTTTGTTCAAAATAGTAGCTTAGAAATCTTGGAAAGAGCAGAAATGCTTTATTATCAACGTTCTTTACCAAGTCATCAAATATTACCTGGGAGTAGTTATAGTTTTTATCATTTAAAATTGCATACCCCAGGCATTGGATTTTCGTTGGTATCTCATTAAAAGACGTTGTTTTATTAGAAACACACATGAGCAGTGTGTGGAATAAAAATCTGGGTGCAGAAGGGAAGTAACCCTTTTGTAGGGTATCCCTATTTGGTTGTTCTGCATAGCCCCTATTCATGAAATCCTTTACAAACTCGTCTTTTGTAAATGAGGTTTTTCCATTTAAATCATCGAGTTTAAAGGTTTCAGAGATGGATTTTGGTGAGATGTTTACCTTCTTACCCTGTATCGAGGAGTTGATGGCGGCGATGATGTCTCCTTGTTTTTCAAGGGTGACATTTTTCCAGAACTCTCTCTGGGTATCAAGGTAAATAGGAGCGCCTGCTGTTATCAAAGTTTTGTACTTTGATGCAGAAAGGATGTCAAGGATGGAGTCGAAAGTGTGGTTATCGGTAGGTTTTGTGAGTATACCTACATAGTTGTGTGGAGCTTTGTAGCGAATCTTCGGTGTTTCAGCGGCCATTTGAGTGGCATCTGCTGTTGTGGAGGAAGATGATGGTTTTGATTTTGATTTCGATTTTGGTTTCGTCATTTTGGATGAAGAAGATCGAAGAGGTTTTTGGAGTTATGAGAGGGAAACTGCTATGAGAAGAGAACTTTTGGAATTCAATTCGACAGTAAAACCCTGTTTGGATTTAATCAGGGTATTATTTAGGGAAAAAGTGATTGCTGATGTGGCAGCGGTTATTTTTGATCTGAAGGCTAAAAACTGACCACGTGTCAAACATCTGATGGAATGGTAAATAATGGAGGACAGTTGTTTTGACAACTACTGATGGATCAAGTATCAGTAGTTACAACGGTAATAAAATGAAACAGTGGATGTAACAAAGATTTTAAACATCAGTGTTTTGGAGAACAGAGGTTGACACTTTGGCAGTGGACAGACTTCAGAGAGCAGATGTTAAGGCACAACAGCACTTTAGAAACAACAGTGGTAGAAGATAAAATTTGTTCAACAACTGATAGTGCAGCAGTATTTCAACTTTTGACAAACAATGTTAGCATCTGCTTGTTCAGATGTAGAACTTGATTTTGCTTTGTGAAAGCACAGTATCTTATCTAACATCTGTTGAGCATTTGAGATGCTATTGTTAACAAAATACATTTTAGATGTAAATTATCAAGATTAAATTGTCAGCACTTATCTACATGGAATTTTGTTCAAGGATTTGCCAAATGTCTATTATTTTAGACAATGGTTTAGCATCCCAGATGATGAAAACATTTCTACTAGAGCTGCTCATTTTGTGTCTAATTACTGGAACTTAGAGCATGAGTATCTCAGTAGACTAAGTCAATTGGCAATCAATTTTTTGATCTGTGAAAACCAAACTTGAGCTTAACATGACCTTGATATGTGTGTCATTTCCTTTTGATCAGTTTTAGGGATAGTAATTACACACAAAAATAAGGTAATTACATCCAAACCAGAGATGAACTTTTACTATAAAAAATGAGTAAAAGATCATAATATATATATATATATATATATATATATATATATATATTTTTTAAAATACATCTGGTTTTTATTTTTAGAGGAAAACACCTTAACAAAAATTAAAGGAGGTTTTGAAAAATAAAAGGATCTGACAACTTTTCAATTAGGTTCATGATCATATCATTCTCAAGTTATTTTGACCACTGTCTGAGGTCATTTTCTTGTCAATTGATTGTAAATTCCGTTTAAGCGCCATCCCTAGAGAAGCTATTGTTACCAGAACAATTCCTGTATTGATGAATGCACACAGTTGCAAAAATGACCACTGATGATCTAATTTGAACCTCAAGAGTGTTTTATGCTTATACTCTTTTGCTTTTGATTTCAAAAGTTTTTGAGATAGCTACACTTTGAGATTTGTTCATTTTCCTTTTCCTTTTTTACCCTTTTTATTCATATGTTCATAAATACTCACTAGGAGATTATATTTTGAACATACTTTGTCTATAATCACTATGAAGCAATGTTTTGAGAGATCTGACCATTATTTGATCATGCTTAGATCTCACATTTACCTATGATTAGGACAGTTTTGACACCTTATTTTCTCAATGTGTTTTGGACAAAGTTGATTTGGTCCTTTTGAAGGATACTCAACTTGCCTTTGAGCACATGAGAGATTTTGCCTAAAGTTTATTTCCCCCTTTTCTATGTCAGCAGTATTCTAGTGTTTCAGATGAACACAAGTTTTGCTGAACAGAGGTACATACTTTAGTGTTTATTGAAAACATCACAAATATCGAAACAACAATTGAAATCAATTTTGAAAACATCGAACAATCCCACATTTTATCAGATATTTTACGGATCTGAAAACTATGAGTGACATATGCATGAAAACACTTGTTGTGTGAGATTTGTGTGTCATATGACATCTTGGTTGATTTACAGAGTTTCTAAATAACCACTTTGACCGTGATTTACTCGTTACTCTGTTTTTTTTCAACTGAATGCAACCAACCTTTAGTATCAATAACTTTTGAGTGGAACTGTTATGTCAAATTGATTGTTAGATCGAATTTGACTGTCCAGGCTCTGATACCAATTGTTGGGATCTGGGGGCCATCATGATTGTGTTTGTTTGCATAAAACGAATAAGTGCAGCGGAAATGAGTAGCAAACTTTGTAAACATAATCAAAGGAAAATATAGATTGATAAACAATTGCTATTTCATTGAGTCAAAATATTTACAATAGAAAGCAAATGATTACAGCAAGCTTACAATCTAAACTCCCCCTCAGCCTGATACACCAGAGTTGGTTGCACAAGATGAAATGATGAATTGAGGAGAAGAACTCACTCAAAACGATCAAGTATAACAGTACAGAATACTGTCATATTTATAGGCAAACCAAACTACTGATCTACCTCAGCTGACGTCACCATGATAGTGACATCTAACGACCTAACAAACTACAAATACTGTTCTATACAAACTACTGACATGTACCATCTGATAAGTAATAAAATGTAATGCTAAGGAAACTACTGCTTCACGTTCCACTGTTGTAGCCTTAGCACATATGTTGAGTCTTCAGTGCTTTCCTCAAAGGTGATCAGTCTTTGGGAGGGCAGTGCTTGAGTCTTCAGCAGTACTTAAGAAACAGCAGTAGATAGAGCAGCAGAGTTTGTCTTCAGCAGTTGTTAAGTAATCATCAGAGTTTGGTTTGTCAGTTATTGTAGTTGAGCAGCACTTAAGATCCATCAGCTGTTAGATAACCACTGTCAAGGGGAGAGCATAGGATAAACTGCTGCTTATTGATGGTCCACTGATGAGATCCGGTTTTGGCTTTTCATTATCTGTTCCTCTGTTAGGGTTCAATCCCAACATATTTTCTCCACCACTTTTTCCACTTCAATGATTTTCTCTACTACTTTCTCAGTCACTGGTTCAATATTAGCTTCTCTAGCTTCTGTCTTTGCTTTTTCATCAGCGAGTAACTTTGCTGCTTCCAGCTCTCTCTTTAATCTGGCAATCTTCTTCTGATTCAGCATCTCCATTTTATCTGCAAAAAACAAATTGAAACTATCAGGATCAATACCTTTTCTAGCTTTGTTAAGATATTCTTCCTCATCATCAGTATCAACATCACTCCCTAGATCTGGAAAAATTGAGATTCTTTTCTGACTAGTCTCATTTTCACCCAGGATTTTAGCAACAAGAGCTGTCCCACGTATGTATTTGTCCCAACTAAATCCCTCGGCAACTTTTTCACCATCTTGATGGATAATTAAAGCTTTCTTCTTTCCATCGTCAATGGCACGAGATGATGATGGTTGTCGCTCAATCTGATGAAAAATTGATTTCTGATAATAATTGTTCTTATCTTGATTCCCAGATGCTTCTTGGTTTTTACACTCTCGTTTAAAATGACCTTTTCCTTTGCAACGAAAACAAGTCACTTTTGATTTGTCAAACCCTAAAGCGGAATTTGCCAGATTACGAAAACCATCTCTGCCAGTGATTCGTTGAAATTTTTCAGCTCTCTTACAAGCACTAGCTAAACACCACTTCACATCCATCAACTCAAGTTCCTCTGCATCAATTTGGTCATAATCTTCTTTTGTAAGCATCGGATTTCCAATTTTGCCAGCAATCAAATTTTCGTATGATTCCAACATAGCAACGAGTGATGCCATGTGTTGCTTAGCAATTTCAGGAGACAAGTTGTGACCATTTTGAATGTTTAAAGTAACATTGCACTGCGGATTTGTAGGATTCTGCTGTTGAGGACTTGATGTTGTGCTGTTTGGATCAAAACTTGAAAATGATGAAGAATATCCACCACTATGAGTTGTAGTGCTAACATTTGGACTTGAAGAACCATTAGCACTATAACCAGTTTGGATTTTTGGACTGGGACTGGGGGTAGCCTCAAACTTGTTCCCTCGGTAATACAAGCTGACATCCTGTTTAGCATTTGGATTTGTCATGATAGCCGTTTTCTGAATATCCAACTCGTGCTCTTCAAATTTTTGAATAAACTGTGCCAGATTCATATTTTCAGACTTTCTTGTGTGTTTTAAAATCAACAAGTACGTTCCCCACTTATGTCGTGGTAACGCATCAGCAAGTTTATCCACCCACTCATCATCATCTTTTGTTATCTCCAATCTTCCCATTTCTAAGACTAGATGACAATATCTGTCAATAGTCGTTTTTGTTGATTCACCTTCGAAGGCTGTAAACGTATCAAATGAGTTTTTCAACAAAGCCTTCTTGTTTTTGATCATATCAGCACTTCCTCTGAACTTTTGAATCAACGCATTCTAAATTGATCGTGCAGTACCCGAATGTTGAAGTAACACAAAGATATATTCTTTAACTGCTTGCTGGAGAATGCTGATCATCATCTTTTCACTTGTGTATTTCAATTTGTCAGTTTCTGAAAAATCACTAAAACCTTTTTCAAGCCCACGTTCGTTTTTCGGTTTCTCGTAATCTTTCTCAAGCGCACACCATGCATCAAACTTGTATGCCTGTACCCAATTCTCAAACCGATTCTACCACCCTTTAAAATCTTCAATATACATCAGCTTCAGTGGTTTTTGATAAGTTCCCGTTTCATTCTCACTGTACAGTGTTTCAGCAGCTGTAACTGGTGCAACTGGTGTAGCAAACGCATTGTAGAAACCTTTTCCATGTTTCGAAAAATTGTTTCTCAAAAGTTCAAGTTTCACACGAAATACAGAAAATTTGCTAATTTCCCTTGAAAGTGGCGGTGGCTATTTCAAGCGGAATCACTTTTCAAGCGGAATCACTTTTCAAGCGGAATACCAATTTCAAGCGGAATCAGATGATTTTTCAAGCGGAATAGCAACTTCAAGCGGAATCAGATGATTTTTCAAGCGGAATAGCGATTTCAAGCGGAATCAGACCAATTTTCAAGCGGAATTACACCCTGAAGCGGAATTAGGTGTAATTTTCAAGCGAAATAACGATTTCAAGCGAAATCTAGTTGCTGATTTCGTTTGAAATGCTGCTGACGTCACAAGTTCGATATGATTTTCAAGCGGAATTAGGTAAATCTACCAGTTTTAATTCGAATTAGAGTCCAATACTTTCCTGGATTAGTTAAAACATTGTTTTACTTAATATGTGAGAAAATCAGACCATTTTGACCGTAAAAACTTGTTCAATTTTGAAAAGAAGGTGTAGAAGTCAGAAAATATGGCTGTTTTGGCAAGAACTCTTCTTCCTGAGCTCTGATACCACTTGTAGGATCGAATCGTGACCCAAACGAGTCGTTCAGAAGAGTTCTTATCTATACGAAAGGCGGAAACAGACGTATAGACTATGAAACAGCTTGAATATCACTTTAAACGTCTTGTAGATTGATTTGACAACGATTACAGGCACTAGTAACACCTGCAGCACCTCGGTATCACTTTCTAATTCCGTTCCAAATGTCAACACAACTAGGGTATATATAGTGGAGCTGATTCCGCTTGAAAGTGGCACTAACCATTTCAAGCGGAATTAGAATAATTCTAATTTCCCTTGAAAGTGGCACTGACCATTTCAAGCGGAATTAGAATAATTCTAATTTCCCTTGAAAGTGGCACTGACCATTTCAAGCGGAATTAGAATAATTCTAATTTCCCTTGAAAGTGGCAGTGTGAATTTCAAGCGGAATTACCCACTTTAACACAAAACCCAGTTTCTCGTACAATGTGCCCTGATCTATCAATTCTAGTACAAGACTCGATACAAGACGAAGTCGATAGACGTAATGCACCAACAGTTAATGTTGGTGCACTACATCTGCTGATTACGTCTTGTATCGAGTCAATGTCTTAGAACGTTAGATCTGGGCTTGAAATATGAGAAATAGTCAAAATGTATAGGTTTAAGATAGTTGGGCCGCTCATTAGTCCATTAGGCATGTGGGTCGCTCGAACGGACATTTATGGATCGCTCATGTGGTAGATTTCTGGGCCGCTGATGTGACATGGTTGGACCGCTTTTGTGGATCGCCAATACGAACATTATGTGTGGACCGCTTATTGGGCCTGTCCAATAAGCGGGTCCAGATCTTTATAAATACCTTTAGGGCGATTCCAGGTGTATCAGTTAGAACGTGGGGTAGAAATCGTACCGAGGTTCTGCTGGTGCGAGATTTGATTTGTAAACGTTTGAAATCAATAAACAAGTAGTTAAAAGTGATTTGCCTGCTGTTTCTACCTTAGTTTCTTGTTATTCCGCACCTGAAACCAAGGAGAAAGCCTCTGAACGACTCGTTCGGATCAGCACACGATCCTACAATTGGTATCAGAGCACAGGAGGAGGTTCTCTACAGAAATCAGCCGGTTTTTGTCACTTTTTCTTACTTCTACACCTTCTTTTTCTGATTCGGGAAGATTTCACGGTCGGAATTCGTTCAAAATCTCAGGGATTGTGCAAAATAGTACCGTGACAAACCCTGGAAAGTTTCAAATCAAAACTCGAAGTCTAAGTGGATCAAAATTGGATTTGAATAAGGACCGCTCGTTCGAACATAGCCTGAACCGCTCGACCGAACAGTTCTGAACCGCTTTTTCGGACAGGTGGGAACCGTTCATCCGGACGGATTGAGGATCGCTCATTCGAAAGATCAGTTCGAAAGATCAGGAATCGCTTATCCGAACGATCAGGAACCGCTCATTCGGTTGGATCATTTCTGAATCGCTTATTCGATCAATCGAGGATCGCTTATTCGGACCACTTGAACCGCTTATTAGACTTTGTTCTGGATCGCTTTTTGGATCAATCCTGAACCGCTTATTTGTACGTATTCAGGGTCGCTTATTTGGTCGATTGCATCGCTCATCCGGACAACTTCTCGAACCGCTCATCTGGACAAACTTGGTTCGCTTATTCGTCACAGTGTTTGAAAAACGTGTTATCGAATCATGGATTTAAATATGGTTAATAGGACTCAAGAAACACTTGATAGAATAATAATATTAAAGAATGATTTTGATTCATTTTCAGGTTTTCCAGGAGAAAGTACAAGAAGTGTCATTGAGAGATACAAACATCTTGTTCGTTCAATGTCTGATTTGAATCTTACAAAAGAACCAAAGGAGTGGGTTGAAAAACTTATCAGTGCGTTACCAAAAGAAGAATGGGAAGATTATGTCTTGAACTTGAAAAGTTCTAGAGAATTTTCTCAACTGACAATTACTCCACTCATTAAAAGAATTGAAGAACAGATGGAAATCAAAGATAAGAAAAAGAAAGAAAAAGCAGTAAAAGTCAAAGAATCTGGGAAGAATGAATCGTCAAGGTCTGCTTCAGTATGTTCAAAGTGTCATAACTTCAAGACAGTCAATGACAAACTTGTGAAGGATGCAGAAAGTTTGACATCTGAAGTCAAAAAGTTGAAACACGAGAAGCATACTGCTGAAAAACAGATTCTTATAGTTCAGAGTATTTGTGAGAAGCTGAAAGCTGAAAATGTTAAACTGTTGGATAGTGTGAACAGTTTGACATTAGAGAACAAAGGTTTGAAAGAAAATGAAAAGGTTTTTGAAAACAAACAGAAATCATCTGAAAATGAAGATTTCTGGATAAAATTGGAAAACAAAAACCTAAAAGCGAATGAATCAAAATTTCAGGAACAGATAAAAGTTTTGATGAATGAAAAATCTGTTCTTGAAAATTTGAAGACTAAGAATGAGAAAACTATCAAGTCTTATTTTGGGAGAATATCTCAGCTTGAAAGTGAAGCTGAGAATTCGAGGAACAAAATTGATGAACTTGAGAAGAAATTGAAAGGTTTTGTGACTAAATCTGACAGTTTGAGTTTTCCATGTCCAAAACCATTCAATTTTATGCCGATAAGTGAAAAGATTGAAGATTGTGATGAGAAAACTGATGATGAAAATGAGGAATTTTATTCAGCAGATGAATCTGAGACAAAATCTGATGCTGAAATTAAGAAAAAGGAGAAATTTTTGAAGTTAAAAGAAAAATTTCAGAAAACTGTTTTACACTCGACTGAAAAGGGAGAATGCTCTAAGCAGAAACCTGTGAAGAAGATTGTAAAACAGAAACAAAAGATTAAAAATGGAGAAAAAATCTCATCAGTTCAATCATCCAATCACAATCAAAAATCAAAAGATTTAAAAATTAAAAATTCAAAAATTGCTGGGTGCAGGACAGATCATAGTGCTTCAAAGTCAAAATCAGCAAAGGTGAGGAAGGAATATCACCAAGCCAAACAATGCTTTGATCTGAGCATTTGGACTAAAAATGGTGATAGGTACGATAACAGAATGTGTTATAGTTGTGGATATCACGGACACATTGCTGTTAACTGCCGATATTGGAGGTATGAGACCAGGAGGTGCTATAACTGCAACATCAAAGGTCACATTGCCAGAGATTGCCCGAGGAGATCAATGGGAAGATCAAGGGTTATGTCTCAGAAAGTGGCAAGAATTCCAGTCAAGGTCAAGCCCGAAGAACTAAAAGTTCGAGAACCAAAAGTTCAACAACCGAAAGTTCTAGAGACGAAAGTTAAACTTTCTCAGGGGCAGAAAGACCGACTGAGGAAGAAGAGGAAGAAAGCGAGAGAGTATCTCGAGAAAATTTTGTCCTCGGGTTCACCGAACAAAAAGATTGAAAGTTCTGATGAATCGATTCCTTCAGTTGCAAAAATAAGCAAGACGAATTCATCAGATACAAATCTGAGGACAGAACAGAGAGGGAAGAAGAAGGAAAAGGTCGGCGATGAATCTGACAGATCAAAGTCGGACAAGCCACCTGCAGGCAATGATTCTGGTATGGTAAAACCAGAGGAGCCATTGGTTAAGGTAAAAGTTGAGAATTCTAGTTTAGCAATGGATGATGCAAATTTTCCACCATTGTTGAGCAAGAATTCAAAATCACCCAAGGTCAGTCAGGCTTGGGTGAAATTGTTTAAATAGAAAAACCTGACTTGCCGGAGATCCCAAGATGGTATCGTGGATCATGAATCGGCACATTTCTTGAGAAATTTCACTTTGGTGATTTTTCGTCTCATAAGTGGTAAATCAGGGACATTAATTTGTACTTGATTTTCTACTGATGGTTTATGATCAAACTGGAAATGTTAAATCTTTAAAAGGTTTGAAGAAAACAAGATGATGAGATAACCCCGAACCTACAAATAGTTGGAACACAAACTAATTTTCCGGAAAAACCATTTTGATTGAAACAAACTTAAGTGTTTTGAAATCATTATGGGAAAATAGTTTGTTGTGAGGGGGAGTTCTGATTGTTTTTGCACGAGAATGGTGAATTGAGGTGATTCACATAATGTTGTCATATTTTTGTATAGTTTGTTTTTCAATTTTTCCTCAGAAAATCAAAATTGAAACATATTTTGATTTTAGGGGGAGTAAGAAAATTTTGAAAAATTTAAAAAAATTGAAAAATGAAAATGAGTTTTGTTGCAAAAAGAGGAGATGATAGTACATCGGTGGACTATCACAGCATGCTAGAGATTTGTAAAGACAAAATTGTTTTTAAACAAGTCTTACTAATGATGTGTCAGTAGGCTTCACACAGTTAGTAGATTGTATTCGAGATATAAACATAAAATCAAAACTTACTTATTTTGTGGGGAACACTACTTGGATATATAGGTAACCCCTGAAATCTCGTTTGAAAGGTTTCTTATTCTGGAATACTAGGTTCTTGTACTCAATTGATGTCTGGGGTATTATTCCGGGACTTCTGCTGAACGGTAGTTCTGACCTAGTCCCTGGCTAATACTTTCTTCATATGCTTGAAACATAGCATAAAGCCCTCAGCTGATTAGACAATAAAATTGATGATCAGTTGTTGTAGCTGAAAAGATCCTCTAAAGGGGACCCACTGCTAAGTCGAAGCTGATATCTCTCTGCTGAACGGAAGTTCTGACCTGAGATCCCTCAGTTCTCGCATTTTTCCCCTAATTTATATACAGATATCATTTGTAGTTATACTTACCTGTAGATCAGAATATTGGGATCTGGATACGGGAGTATATTCAAGAGGTGGGACACTCAAATAAGTCTAAGTTCTAAAACATTAAATACGTATCTTGAATCAATTGAAAATTTGTGTAGAGGTTTAAGTGGACAACAATACTGACAATCAGAAGTAAATTTGTTTTTAACATTTGCTGATTAATCAAGATCAACGGTGTTGGTGATATGTCTCAAAAACCGATATGATCCTCTTGCACAATCTCTCAAAAATAGTGTTCATTTCTGTATTTCTCTTAATTCAAAAATCCAAAAATATTGTATTTTTGTTTGATATTTGAAAACTACAAAAAGATTTTCGACAACAGAGTGTGAAGAACTGATTTTCGACATTTCAAGTGTAAAACATGTTGAACTTGTGGTTTGAGAGAGAGTGTTAAATTGTGAAGATTTGAAATGCAAAATTGGTTCATTAACTTGATGACTAAGTTGAATGGTAACCTACAGTTTGATCTTCATAATTTTTCTTATATGATTTGCTGTTTCATTAAGTTGAATTGCAAATTGTATTAGTTTGTAATAGTATGGTTGAGTTTTGCAGGTTTCTGATCCTGTTGCTACGAATAGCCAGGAGATACATCAGAACCAGAGGATAGCTTAAACAGAGAAAGCCAGGAGTTGATTTCAATGGTGATAACGATTTCCAGACAGAGATCTCAGCATTATGTTAGGGGGAGTCTGATGAAAGTTAGAGCCAGAGAATGATCCAGGCATATGATTCCAGGAAGGAATTCCTGAAGAAGATATTATTCCAGGCTGAGTTCCTGAAGAATGACAAAGAGAGAGAGAAGCCCGAAGACTGATCAAGACTGAAGAAGTGAAGACAGCATTGGTGTGACTCGATAGTCGACTCCATCAACATCTGAGGGGGAGTCTGTTGGTGCACTACATCTGCTGATTACGTCTTGTATCGAGTCAATGTCTTAGAACGTTAGATCTGGGCTTGAAATATGAGAAATAGTCAAAATGTATAGGTTTAAGATAGTTGGGCCGCTCATTAGTCCATTAGGCATGTGGGTCGCTCGAACGGACATTTATGGATCGCTCATGTGGTAGATTTCTGGGCCGCTGATGTGACATGGTTGGACCGCTTTTGTGGATCGCCAATACGAACATTATGTGTGGACTGCTTATTGGGCCTGTCCAATAAGCGGGTCCAGATCTTTATAAATACCTTTAGGGCGATTCCAGGTGTATCAGTTAGAACGTGGGGTAGAAATCGTACCGAGGTTCTGCCGGTGCGAGATTTGATTTGTAAACGTTTGAAATCAATAAACAAGTAGTTAAAAGTGATTTGCCTGCTGTTTCTACCTTAGTTTCTTGTTATTCCGCACCTGAAACCAAGGAGAAAGCCTCTGAACGACTCGTTCGGATCAGCACACGATCCTACAGTTAATTTTAATGAAGCAATGAAGATTGAATCTGCAAACCGCAACCTTTTTGACTTCCAAAAGAATGCATACACAAATAGTTCTAGTGGACGAACAATATGGTAACAAGAGTATGTTGTTCCAAGATCAATTCCAATTGCAGTTTTTGAATGTGCAAATCGCAATCGTTTTTGACTATGGGAACGGTGGCTATGCAAAATACAAATCATTATGTATTTGCTTCCTGATCTGGAATTGGAGAACTGTTGTGTATTTGCTTGCTGATCTAGAATTGTAGAACCGTTGTGTATCTGAATCAGGTTCTCAAACAAACACTACTAAAGATGAGTTGGTATTGAACCAAGAATATGGTAACAAGAGTATGTTGTTCCAAGATCAATTCCAATTGCACTTGATGAAACCGGAGCTGTTATCTCGGTTGTTCAGTACTTTCGTGATAAATACAATGTTCATCTTCGTTATCCTTTGCTTTGTGCAATTCAAGCAGGCACGGATGCTAAACGTACTGTTATTACATCCGAGACGATTCAAGTGAGTCCAATGAAGCAAGTGTCGGTCTATTCATTTGAGAGGAATCATTGCATTACATCCCTGTTGAAAAACATAATCGATAAATTTAGGAAAAATGGGGTTGAAAGATGATAACCCAACAGTGGAGGATCTCATTCGACAGCTTTGATAAATTCAGGGGTATTCTCAAATAATGTTTCCTAGATGTTTGAAGACCAACAAATGTCCAAAGTGCTGCTTCTTCGTTCGCGTGACGGAAAGCTACCACGTGACAGGAAGCTACCTTGCAAAAATTAAAATATTAAATCGACACCCTCAATACGCATCGTATAGGCCTATACGATGCGTATTACTTTTTGGTAGGGGACAATGACAGCCTTTGGTAGGTATAGAAGTTTGAACCCACCTCAATACGCATCGTATAGACTTATATGATGCATATTAAGGGTGTCGATTTAATCCCCCAAAATGTGCCAATAATACGACCCATTTATAATTTGACCAACACCACTAGTACAACCAATCAATATCTTTGTTCAGAAAAAAAATAATGAAATGATACTTGATGTGTCGATAAGATAACCATCCATATTTTAGTTTTTTAGATAAGGGTGTAAAGAGTGGTTAAACACTTGAGAGTGACAAACTAAAAAATCAACCAATATGTCAATTAGTGAAAAGTGTTTAAACTTTGGTGAAAAGTGTTGGCAATGATTAGACACTTGGTGAAGTGGTAAACTTTTTTTTTTTATTTTAAAAAGAAAGAAAAAGGTGTGATTGGTTGAGATTGGAATGGACCCCACCCCACACTACCCCCTCTCTCTCTCATACACTCCCTTCACCGCACGGCAAGCACTCACCAAATTGGCAAATGTTTGATCGGTAAACTTAATTGGCAATGGTTTGCCACTCTTTGCCGCTTCGGTAAAGTGGTTTTACCGAATACCACTCCGAACACCCTAATTAATTGAGATGATATTTTGTTGCAATTTCGACATTTTTTCTAACCTAAAATAAGTTGGTTGTTCAAGAAAGAACTCTACGCAAATAAATAAATCACTGCAAATAACCTATCCATTTTTAAAACTTAAAAGTATATTATCTACCAATATATGCGCTTTGATATCTTTTTTTGGTCAACCGAAATGTAGAAATTATTGGGTAGGGCTTACGATTTCTTCTTTCGGTATTTTTTTTATTAAGTTTTGGCTTTTCCTCTAGATGCCGCGGAAAATAACGAGGAGAGTGGGAATCGAAACTGAGTCACAAGGAACACTAATTCTTTCCCCAACCACTCCACCACTAATTAATTCTGAATTAGTTCTCTAAGTTCGAGTATTTTGTTCTTTGATTTAATTCTGTTGTCACAGAATACAGAAAGAAAGAGCTTATCAATGATAATGAACCCTCATATTACAGGAAACTGATATATTTTACATTAACATATTTTATTTTTTATTTTCCATTACATAATATGTCTTATTTATATTTTTTATGTAAGTGCGCTTTTATATTCTCAGGTCCACTCTTTATTTGCGCCTTTCACCTAGGCCCTAAGCGGAGCCTTAGCGCCTTGAGCGCGCTTCCCGCCTTTGATAACCATGATATATTGCATCTCGTTCCACCATTTTACGGTACGTTTTATCAAGTTTTGAAACAAGGCCTTCTGAGACTGATGGATTATTAACTTTTTGTCTCTACTATCTTCTATTCTTTTTGCAGGGTATCGACACTCAAAGAAGACAACATAGACCCTCCAACATCCGGGATCTATGAGATACCTGGGGAGCCCGCATTGGTTATTAACAGGGTGCCTCCTGTATGCACCGGTGACAATGATAATATTATTCTCTGCAAGGTTGAGAATAATGTAGATTCTAAAATGAGCGAGTCCTTTGGTGGGTGGTTTGAAGGTAGGGAGGTTCAGAAGTCATTCGGTAGGAAATTGTTTAACGGGAAAGTTACTGAATTTGACAGAGAAACGGGTTGGTATAGAGTGGTTTATGAAGATGGAGATTTTGAAGATCTTGAATGGCATGAGTTGCAAGAAGTGCTTATACCTCTTGGTGTTACAATTCCATTGAAGACATTAGCATCCAAAGTCATCAAGAAAAAGCTGAAAGATGATAAAAAATCCGGGAGGTCTGTTACTAAACCCAAAATCCGCCAGCATAAACGATTTAAGTTCCGGGGTGGAGAGAATAAATGTTAAAGTAAAGGATTAAGCAGGTGCGCAGATAGTTTGGAAACCTTAGCATGAGCCATGAAGGCATCTGATACGTTTTGTTTGCATTGTAAAAATGAAAATTTGCAAGGATCGCAGTAAGGGTGTGTGGGATTGAACAGAGGATCAACATAGTGTATGTTTACATAATTTTGTGAAAGAAACCTGGATTAACAAAGACATATATCGGTTAGTACGTAAGTTAATATGAGTTTGGCCATTTATGTTATTGTCTGAGATTAGAGCTAAAAGTTATTTGAATAGAGCAAATCTTGTAGTCAAAATATGAAAGATCATATTCTTTTACCGGCGTAAGTGCTTTCATGTCTTCTTTAATTAGTTGATAGATAGAATCATTCTCCATAGAAGATAAGTTAATTAAATTATGAACAAAATCTTTGTCATCGTCACTTCTGCATTGTTATGATTATGATGTTCGTCGACATCATTTATGTATAAGCATTAAGATTACTAAAACATTTCTCTAGCTTACAGTTCCATCTGCCAAATAAAACATTGAATATATGGATTTCTTATTCAAACACTTAGTTTTATACATAAAAAAGCTGATTACTTACTAATCATCCCAATTATACTTTGCGGGCACAAGGCGAAGTGGTACTTTCTTATGGAGAACTAAGATACCCTCTTCTTGCATATTCAAATCTTCACTTTTAACTCCATCAGGAACTTCCCAATCAAACCAGTAAAGAAGGTTTGCTATCACAAACTCAACAGTTGCAGGAGCCATGTTCTTGGCTGGACACGATCTTCGTCCACCCCCAAACGGGACCATCTCAAAATCAACCTCAAACTTCTCAAACCTTTCTGGATAGAAGTCAGCCGCATTCTCTCCCCAAGTGCTTGGATCTCTTCCTATTCCCCACGCGTTGATTAAAGCACTCGTCCCAGGTATGACGTCATAACCGCCAATTTGACAATGGCTCATGCATTCATGTGGGATTAATAATGGCGCAGGAGCGTGTAGTCTTAATGTTTCTTTTACCACCATTTTCAAGTATGTCATTTTTGCAATGTCCAATACATCTACTTTGGGTGTTCGTCTTGTGTGGTTTCGGATTTCAGTTTGCAACTTTTGCTTCACTCTAACGCTTCTGGCGATCTCAGACATTGCCCACACCAACGTCACAAGAGTCGTATCAACTCCGCCAGTGAGTACGTCCTGCCAGTATATTTCATTAGTAACATATTATGTACATTGCTTAACCCGCTTATTTTTAAATAATATGTATTCGGAAAATTTATTCAATGTAATCGATCCGTATCTAATTATCAATGTCTATTTTTTGACCGACACCATTCGCTCATTAAGTCCTGTCTGTTGTCCAGAAAAAAAAAATAACACTTACCGTGTTCTACCTTTTTAGATAATTACTTGAAGTGATTTGTTGGGATTTCGACAATTTTTTCAACCAACAATTAGCCTGTTATTGTTGCTAAAAACACACACTGAGTAGGAGCATAAGCACCTGCTTATATTACATATTTTTGCTAAAGTCATTTATTACATATTTCCTCAACCTAAAAAAAATAATTACATATTTCCTCGGGAAGGGGAAATATGTAAAAAACCAATTACATATGTAAAAAATCAATTTATATAAAATGAACCTATGACCATGGATATAAATAACCATAAGTTGCCTGATGTTTAGTACACACATTGAGTAGGTTTGAACTTACTAGTGGTGTTAAGTAACTTTACGGGTCAAATTTGATATTAGCATAACCCAAATACGACAAGAAGCTGAATACTGGGTTAGGCATCTAATGCCGAACATGACATGAGTTTTCGCGGTTGACATTGACATAAATACTTTAATTCGTTTTGTTCTTTGTCATATCAATACTCTGAAATCATGAATCTATAACAAAAAAAAAAAAAAATACGGGTGTGTATTTAATAAGTAAGTTCAAGTTATTAAATACCACCAATTTGTCATACTTTTCTCTTAGGTATGCCGGGGTGGTACCGTTATTCTATAACGGAAATATAATCAACGCGTGATGGGCCGCCGCCGGTTCTTCTTCAACGCGTTATTTTATAACGCAAACCCCGATTTCGTGATGTATTCAACGCGTTATGGTTTATTTTTTTGAGGGTATTTGTTGGTTGGGGGGAATTGTTGGGTGTGGTGGTGAGTGATGACCACCCCCACTAAAAATGGTTGTGAGTGATGGAAAAATGGTCAATGACATGACAAAACTTGATTGGTGCTTGTGAGTGATAAATTCTATCACTAGTGAACCACCCCTAGTCCCCTTATGTCATAACTTTTCAATGTGATTTTATCTATTGTGAAAATCACAAAAAGTGAATCTTAAAAATACTACCCCTCATATTTTTAGTGTGAATTATGTCAGTTTGTAGTAACACATGTCAGTCTCACATTCATCCCATAATATATGTCCAATGAGCTCAAACATGTCACAAATATAAAAACTATGGTCTATATAAAAAAGTGAGTTTGATAAATATTAATTTTAGTAAATTTGTTGGTTGAACTTGTCAGTTTTTTAAATTTTTCTCTCTCGTTAACTTATTTATTGTTATTTCAGTTTGAACAGAAAAAAAGCAGTGAAGACTGGAGATGAACTTTTGTGGTATTTACTTTTTAGATAATTACCTTTTTAGATAATTTTTTAGATATTTAGAAAGAATAAGTTGGTTGCTAAAGATCCAACTCAACACAAATAAATAAATCACTTTAATATATGCAATTAGTGATCCCCAGCCCAAGTGGTTGGGAGGAGGTCAGGAGTTTTCCCTCTTGGGGGTTTCTTCTGGAGGGGTGCAGGTTCGAGTCCACTCTGGTACCAATATTGGGTAATTCCAGTGCGGCTGGACCTTAGGGGGGGCCTGGGATTCGAACCCGCAGTGCGGGCGAATTTCTTAAGGGGAGTGAACCGTTAACCGTTCAAAAAAAAAAAAATTAGCCTATCCATTGTAAAAACTTAAAAGTGTATTATTTACCATTATAAGCGCTTTGACATCTTCTTTGGTCAACCGATGGCCAGAAGTATTATCTTCGGAAGACAACTCAAGTAAAGCATGCACAAAATCCTTTTCATCATCAGTTACTTCTGCAATTTGATTCTTATGATCATCGATGATCGACTCGATGTATGCATCAAGATTAGTAAAGCATGTCTCGAGCTTATCGTTCCATCCACTAACATAATCTATAAATCGGCCCGCCCATGGAAAAGAATCCCCGAGCCCTCCACCCAACATTTCCAGGGCTTCATCAACCAACACTTCCCATGATGGACCCTTAATTGGTTGTTGTCTATAGTTGTTACCAAACGCCACCTTGCACACCACCCCTTTCACCGTTGCTAAAAACAACTTGTTTAGGTTTACTGCAACGTTTGGTGGATGTGACCCTATTGAACGAACCATGGTTTCAATCTCGGACACCAACAAATGATTAAACAATCGAGCTCTTTTGGGACCAAGGAACTCAGACACCAAAATCTTGCGCATCTCCCTTCGGTGATCGCTTGGAGGGGAGAATGCGATGTCCAAGTAGTTGTAAGTTAGCCGCTTCACGCCTTTGGACAATGGACGGGAACAAAATATGTGATCGTGTGTTTTCAAGACTTGTTTGGCCATTGCAGGGGAAGAGATGATAAGGTATGGTTTTGAGCCAATATAAAATAGCATAACTGGACCATATTCTTTGGAGAGTTGCCAAAGCGCTTGGTGACGAGGTTTACCTATTAGTTTGTGCAAGTTTCCAATTATTGGAAGCTTTGGAGGGTTAGGGGGAAGCTTAGGGGCTGTTATGGATGATCTATTTGATATTAGAGTGTATAGAAACGTGAAGAACATGAAGAAGACTAGTGCTGTTGTAAGAAGCCATGAAGGGAAGATAGTGAAGATCTCCATGTGGTTGATTTCGTGTGCAGATTTAATGGTAATATATAGGTATGTATATATAGGGTTTTGATTATTTAGAACTCCAAAATATCTAATAATTTCGAGAACTAATAACAACCAAGCAATTTTTATTCATTTATTTGGTATTACTTGAGAGTAGTTTTACCGTTTACCCTATTAATTATCATTTTTCCCCCTCACCAAACTAGTGTTCAATTTTGTACAATTTTTTAATGCACCATCGAATACTTTGCACTGCCATTTATTGCATATGACTTTTTTTAGGTGGTGAGATCAATGTGTGAGAGATGATGAGTAATCTTGAGAGAGAGAGAGAAAGAAAAAGGGGTGTATGGTACAGACAAGTAAGTAAAGCATATGATAGAAGTCCTAATGCAGCCACAACTCCACACTACGTCAGAACAAGCTCTTGCTGGCCATAAGACTATGGGGTATGGAGCGGGAGTTGGGGCGTGGGTTGGGTACAAACGTCCAAGTCACCACCCCGGGTGGGCTTGGGTTTCGGCGTGGCCCCATTGGCGTGGGTTTCCGCCCGGGCGTGGGGCGGGGCTATGAACCTGACATGGCGGGATCTCATTGGCCAACAAAACTAGCCGTTTGGGCTAGCCGTTGGGCATTAATTTTATAAGGTGGAGATACAATAGGAAGTTTATTTGGCTAGGAAGGATAGGAAGTGATCTTGACCATCCATTAAGTTAATCAAGGGCTAAGATTAAATCAGGGAAATTGAAAAGAAGAAAAGAGGCGCGTGAGTTTGTTCAAGGGCATTCTAGTCAATCCAAGCCAATAGTTTCTCTCTCCTCCAATTCCCCCCCCCCCCATTTTTTAAACGTTAATAACTCTTTCATACGATAATATTTTTTTATTAAAATTGCACCAAAAAAACGAGCGTTTTTTTATCTTTAAAACGAGTATACTATTGCTATATTTTAAAAAAAAAAATTTTAAACCCAGTTGCGTAAAACGCAATAGAAAAACCACGTAAAACGCAATGAAAAAAAAACCTAAAAAATGACATTTTTCTAAAACGCAATGCACCAAAAACACAAAGAAATGACTTATTTGTAAAACGCAATGGCCAGAAAACACATAGAAATGTCTTATTTGTAAAACGCAATGGCCAGAAAACACATAAAAAAGTGTTTAACTAAAACGCAATGCACCAAAAACACAAAGAAATGACTTATTTGTAAAACGCAATGGCCAGAATACACTTAAAATGTCTGTTTTCTAAAACGCAATGGACTGAAAACACATAAAAAAGTGTTTTACCTAAAACGCAATGCACAAAAAACACAAACAAATGTCTTATATGTAAAACGCAATGGCCAGAAAACACTTAAAAATGACTCATTCTAAAACGCAATGGACTGAAAACACCTAAAAAATGTGTTTTATCTAAAACGCAATGACTAAAAACACTTAAAAATGTGTTTTTTTTTTTCTAAAACGTAATAGCCAGAAATCACATAAAACTCTCTTATTTCTAAAACGCAATGGACACATAAAACTGCCTGTCATTGTGAACTTTCGGAATTGTCTACAAATTACTGTCTTCGAAATGAGCCAATTTCTGGAAAATTAAGTTTTCTGATGCGTTTTTAGTGCAGCTCAACCCCAGCCAGGGGCTCTGCCCCTTGGACCCCGCCAGGGGCTGCCGCCCCCGGACCCCCGCAAAGATCGTAAAACGCAATGACTAAATCAAAAACCCAGATCATGAAAATGAAATTAAAGAATTTCTTACATGGATTGAAGCCGATTTCTTCATCAATTGACGAAATTTGAATGATATAAACACTTATCAACGCTCGAATCGAACGAATCGAGTGATTATCTCCAAAATCACACGAAAAACGAGATTTTTTTATGAAATTAAACTGGGTTTTCTTCAAAAAAAAGCTGAAGAACACGTTGATCGGGTTCTGAATCATTGATTGGTGATGAAAATCGCACTATAATGTAGTGATTATTGAGATAGAAAGTGAAGAAATAGTTGAAGATGGTGGGTTTTGAAAATGGTGGGTTTTTGAATTTACTGGGTTTTGAAAAAGGAAGAAGAAGGAGTTGGATTGAC
The DNA here is from genome assembly GCF_002127325.2 of Helianthus annuus. Classification (NCBI taxonomy): domain Eukaryota; kingdom Viridiplantae; phylum Streptophyta; class Magnoliopsida; order Asterales; family Asteraceae; genus Helianthus; species Helianthus annuus. The sequence continues at coordinate 121,814,123 of NC_035439.2, forward strand.
TAAAATACCCTTTCTCTTTATTTTAAAATTTGCCACATGTCATAATCCTATGGCTTCCTATCCTTCCTAGCGAAAATTAACTTCCTATTTGATCTTTTCCCTAATTTTATAATAAAAAACTTTTTTCCTATATAAATACCTTACCATATTTAACGTTTTTCTTACACAATATCAAACACATAAAACACAATCTTGCCATGAGTTCTTTAAGTTCAAGTGAATCGTCATCATCATCTGACGATGGTGCGGAAATATTTCTACAAACGATCGCGACGGTGGTGAAAGCTATCGTGCAAGACGATGAGGAAGAGACTTCGAAACCTAAACGGAGGAGGTACATCATTCATGAACGCCACACTGCTAACAATTTGTTGGTAAGCGATTATTTCTCAGCCGAACCTAAATATGATGAAAAAATGTTTAGGCGTCGTTTTCGTATGAGTAGAAACTTATTTTTAAGGATATCTAGGGATCTTGAGGAGAAGTATGTTTAGGCATCGTTTTCGTATGGGTACTACCACCTAGTTGATGGGATTTACCCGGAGTGGGTTTTTTTCGTAAAATCGTTCACAAGACACAGTACCATAGATCCAAAGAGATTAAAGTTTAACAGGGTCCAAATGGCTGCAAGTAAAGACGTCGAGCGAGCGTTCGGTGTTTTGAAGAAAAGGTGGCGAATATTGGCAATGCCTTGTCGACTATGGGACAAGGATCAGATTGGAAACGTGATGTACGCATGTATCATTCTTCACAACATGATTTTGGAGGATGAAGGTAGAGCGGCCGTTACCTACTATGATGCCGATGACCCCCAACCAGATAACGTAACAGTTACAGACGAAGATAAATCAACAAATTAATTTTTGATCAAGTCAAGGAATATACGGGCGTGCCAGGGGCCGCACGACCGTGCGTTTCCGGGATCTTGTTGCACGGACTGATGCACTGGTCGTTCATCACCGGGATTTGGCTGAACATCGGATCCGCACGGGGTGCAAGGTATGGCACGACCGTGCGTCAACGGGATTATCTTGAACGCCTAGTCGCACCCTCGTTCACTGCCGGGCTGTGCTGCACTTGTCGGAACCGCACGGTCGTTCATCATGTCGCACGACCGTTCGGTTTGCCCAGGTCAGAAACTTCACAGAATGTTCGCAGCTTTGTCGTTTCGTCCGGAAAGTCCTCGTTTTCACTATCATCTTGTCTGGTATGCTGTTTTAGGCCTGTAAACAAAAGTATACTTGATTAAGTATCCGAATGACGGTTTTACGGCCAAAAACACATAAAATGGGGATAAAATGGGGGACTAAAATATGTGTAAATTAGCGAATATCAAATCTCCCCACACTTGAACCTTGCTTGTCCTCAAGCAAGCTAAACTAAAATGCAATAAAAGATAGAATCAAACAAGAACGATAATTTACACACTATTTTATTGAAAACAACTATAAACGGTTAGCCGGTTTTTCGAAAGACAACATCAAAAGACTCAAACCCAACAAGCATATGCAAATATATAGCGACAACCAAAAAGCCGTGACTTCACATTTAATTGACTCAACATGTTAATCTTCACACAACTCACAATGTTCACACACACTCGGTTTTATTTATGAACCATACATAAAATGTGTACGTGCAAACACTCAATGCCTCGTCAATGAAATGTGTAATATCATAAGCTTGTCATAAGATCTCGTCTCCACCAACTAACATGCGAAAAAGTGTAAATCAAGAGGTCTTTACGGGTTGTAACGTTAGGCTTGGGTGAAGGGTATGGAAATGGAAATTTAAAGTGGCGAAATGGTTAAAACTCGGTTTTAGCATTTAACTAGCGACAAACAATACAACTATACATACAAATGCCTTAAAAAGGCGACTATTGCGCAATCGAGCTCATCAACGAAATTTTAACATTTAAGCCTTCAAAATTGCTCGAATTTTGTCAACTTCACCCTATTTTAGGGTGTTTTATTTTCTGTTTTGTTTTTTTGAAACATATTATACAATAAACTAAAACAAACGCTAGTTAAACGATTCTTTTGACCGAGTTTCAACACAAAAGGTTTAAAACATAAAAAGGCTACATTTGGCTAAGTGGGCGAATATGTTGGGTAAACAAAGATAAATGGGAAGGCTCGATATGGTTAATCCTAAAGGGTAACATAGGGTTTACGGGAAACACAACACAAAGAACAAGGCTAACAACAAAAGGGGTAATCTAAGTGCCTCTATCACTTCTACACAATTCCGTAAGTTCATGGTCTTAACAAAGCATTCTAGTGACAAGTTCTAAATTACACATGACATCCGGCTCACTCCTACTCCGAAATGAACAAATATAAAACAATATCAAGGCTCAAATATGCTCACGTAACGGAAGGAATGGGTAAAAGTGTGAAAACTATCATGCAAGTCTTTCTTTGTTTGTCACGCTTTCCGGTTTTCTTTTTCAAAATTTATTTTGCTTGTCGGGTTTTTTATCAAGCCCGAAGCTTTCTAAAACACAACCAACCAGTTTATTACTAAAGAAAATATGTACAAAATACTGACATTTTTGAATGATTTTTCTGATTTTTTTAGACGACAAACAAAGTTAACAAAGTTAACCCCCTCCCCACACTTGAACTTCGCATTGTCCCCAATGCGAAACCCGAAATATAGAGAAAAAAGATAATAGTACTCCCCTCAAGATGATATCTGATGAAACGAGACTTCCAAAGCTGTGTCTGTCATATGCTCCGGTCAAAGACTTGATAGCCAAAATCTGCATGTACGTCACAAGGTACAACAAAACAGAACAGAAATAAAATAAACCCAAATAAACCATAATTTACATAAACGAACTACCAATCCAAACAAAGACATGACATAAAGTAAAGTGTCTGAAAAATAAAATACATTCCGAGGGTGTTTGAAATACTACGCAAAATGAACACCCGAAATATAAAGTACTAAAACATGATAACCATCATCAACGAACAACACCACCATCTCCTACTCGTCATCACCATCATCATCTCTTGTGAAGGACGGGCCCGCATCACCATAACCAGGTGGGTTACACAGTGGGAACTGTGGAGGGTGCTGAAAGTAGTCGGGATATGCATGATGCATCTCCCCGAATAAGTATGAAAATCCGGTACTCACCCCCTGGTATAAACTCTCCTGGTTATGCCTAAGCTGATCCTTAGTGGCCCTGAGCTGATCCTGACTAGTCCTAATCTGGTCGATATAAGTCCCATGCTGCTCCTACGTAACTCGCATCTGTTGGAACTGCTGATAAAACTCTGGCCACTCCTGATGCTGGTGGTAATCATGGTGCTGCGGTGAATGTGGCGGTGTCTGTGGCTGGTGTGGTGGTGTGTGCGGCTCAAGCTGCTCCTCCATGTCTTCATCCTCATCCGTTTCTGGAAGTGGGGGCAACGGGTCCCAGACCTCGTTGTTGAGCCCCCTCAACCTATCCCCATGATCCGTTTCTGCGATAACCCCCTTCGCCTTCAACGAACGGATATCAACAAATACGCCCTCAGTCACCGGTGTAAGACCCTCAACTACCTCGTCTGTCATCAACCCCAAGCCATATGCGATCTGAGTCACATACTGACCCCAATGAATCTGACTGTTGGGGGTGCGACCGGAACTATTCATGAAGTATTCAGCCATCCGTGCAGCGAAGTTTATATGTGCTCCTTCCGCTAGCGCATATAAAAAAATAAGATCCGGTGTTGGACAGTTGCCTAAACTGTCCATGCGGCCGCAGGTGGTGTGGCTGAATGTGTGGTGCATAATTTGATGCAATGGGTCGCGTAACCTTGAGGCTTTTGACATTCGAGGGTCATACGGGTCTCCAACCGCAATTTGCGCCCAAAAGTCGCCCCGATCAACCTCGCTGGGGAAGGTGAACTCGTCTGTGAAGAGCTCGGAATCCATATCCTCGTCGGTGTAAATTCCAAGTCTTCGCCCCAACCTTCCCACCGACCATTTATGCCACCGACCGCCCAGTCTGAAATTTACCCTCTTTTTGTGGCGGAAGTCGGGGACCTTGTGTGCTTTAGGCTTCTCGTATGAGTATGTGGCGAAAAACTCAATCGTAAGCTCTAGGTAAATTGGGCGGTTGATATTCACTAGACGCGCAAGTGGGACCGTCAACATGTTTTCTAGACGGTCACGCTGATTTAGTTCAGCCGTGACATCCCAATCAAGCCTCCTAGGGACACCAAACTGCCCTCGCCTTCTCCATAGGGCATCACGTTTTAGGATACAAAGAGCTGCTCGTTTATCATTGGGGTTAAACTGAAGGAAGGGATGATCCATCTGCATGAGGAATATAGTTAGAAAACATGGAACAGGAAAAATTTCACTCAAAAATAGCAGAACGCACAAATATGAAGATTCTGTCAAACTGATCTGGGCAAATGGCACGGGCGTGCAGCCTGTCGCACGGCCATGCGTCACCGAGATCGAGCAGTAGTGGCCGGTAGATGTCGTAACTGCACGGCGTGCGGTCAGTCGCACCACCGTGCATCACCGAGCCAACAGCAATCAATCGTGAACAACCCGCAACCGCACGGACCGTGCCAACGGAGGAACGACCGTGCGACGCCGATTCTGCAGATTTCGGACCCCTAAACTATGAACAACCTGATTTTTGCAAAATTTCAACAAGCTGTGGGCCAACAGGGGTCGGAATCTCAACCGGGTGTTCACGAGATGCAAGATTCTTGCAAGGGCTAGGGTTTCGATTTGTTTATTAAGAGAACCCTAGAGAATCCTTGAAGAATCGAACTAATCTAGCCTAGAATACGAATGGAACAGAAAATCGGAGAGGAATAACATACCGTGCGAAAGATCTGTGAAACCGTGCGAGAAGATGGTGCGATTTTGGGTGAATATCGTTCTGGAACGGCTGCAGCAGTTAGGGTACGCGAAAATGGAAGTGGGGCTACAGATGAGGGTATTTATACAGCCAAATGACCAAACTGCCCTTGACCATTCGCACGATCGTGCGACAGACCGCACGGTCGTGCGTCGCCGAACTTTTGTCACTCTAGCACGTCGATCTTGGAACTGCACCGGGGGTGCGACTCGAGGTGTCGGCCTAGCCGCAAACGCACGGTCGTGCGTCCCAGGGAATGGGCGTGCAACAGCTGCAGATGTGTCTGTTTACTGCAGAATGCGGTTTCAGCAGCCGTTTTCGCCCTTTTTCACCATTTTTACCATCCGCAACATGTTTTAACAATATTACCACGTAGACCCTTCACTCGGCACGTATAAAAACTGTACAAACTAACGGAAACTACCAAACACTCCTAAATTACGCTAAAACTAGAAAAACACAAAAAAGGACGATTTTACCCCTAAAGCGCTTTTGACGCTCTTGATACATTTTTGATCCGCGAGTCAGTAGCGTAGACTCTCTCTCCTCCCAACACTTATGATGTGTGCGGGTTTGGAGCTCGATGACCTCCACCGCCGACTCTATCGGCCCGCCAACGTACAACTTCAAGCGATGCCCATTTACCTTGAAAATAACGCCGTCCGCGTTCTCTATTGCAACAGTCCCATACGGAAATACATCTTTAACTGTGTATGGGCCTGTCCAACGTGAATGAAGCTTCCCGGGAAATAAACGCAACCGCGAGTTGTAAAGAAGAACAAGATCACCCGCTTGGAATTCTTTGTGGTCCTTCAAGCGTTTATCGTGCAATCTCTTCGTGCGCTCCTTGTACAACACGGAGCTTTCATAAGCGTGTTGTCGCAGCTCTTCTAATTCATGATACTGTAGAAACCGGGCTTCACCTCCGGTTTTTAAGTCCAGGTTTGCGGTTTTTAGAGCCCACATCGCTTTATGCTCCAACTCCACCGGTAAATGGCATGCCTTTCCGTAAACAATCCTAAAGGGAGTAGTCCTAATAGGCGTCTTGTAAGTCGTACGGAAAGCCCAAAGCGCCTCATCAAGTTTATCCGACCAATCCTTGCGGTTTGCACCTACCGACCGCTCAAGGATTCTCTTCAGTCCTCGGTTCGTGACTTCCACCTGCCCGCTTGTCTGTGGATGGTAGGGCGTGGATAAACGGTGATGCACACCGTAACGGGACAAAGCTCTCTCGAGCTGAGTATTGCAAAAATGCGTCCCTCTGTCACTGATAAGCGCTTTCGGGGCGCCAAACCGGGCAAATAAACTTTTCAAGAATCTCACGACCACCCTGGCATCATTGGTGGGTAAGGCCTGTGCCTCCGCCCACTTTGATACATAGTCAACTGCGACCAGGATGTACTTATTACCTCGTGAGGGGGGAAATGGTCCCATGAAGTCTATCCCCCAGATATCAAAGACTTCACAAACCTGAATCCAGCTCTGAGGCATTTCATCACGTGCCGATATATTTGTCGTCCTCTGGCAGGCATCGCACGCTCTAACCCAACTCTGCGCATCATGAAATACAGTCGGGCAATAAAACCCGGAATCCAGCACCTTCTTGGCGGTGAAATTGGCTCCATGGTGGCCGCCGGTAGGTCCCTCGTGACAATGGCGCAGAATATCGGTCGCCTCCTTCCCTGAAACACACCTCCTAATCACCTGATCAGCACCAACCCGAAACAAGTAAGGGTCATCCCAAATGTAGTGCTTGACATCTGAAAAGAATTTCCTCTTTTGCTGGTGAGTCAACCCTTTAATCAGAATCCCGCAAGCAAGGTAGTTCGCAAAGTCGGCGAACCATGGCGACTCATCGCATATCTCAACACCCATCAAAGACTCGTGTGGGAAATTGTCATTTATGGAATCCCAACGCGCGTCCTTGACGTCTCCATGCTCTAACCGAGATAGATGGTCAGCTGCTACATTCAACGCACCCTTTTTATCTTGAATTTCAATATCGAACTTCTGCAGCAACAAGATCCACCTGATCAGACGTGGTTTAGCGTCCTGTTTGCTGAAGAGATATCTGATGGCTACGTGATCAGTATACACAATGGTTTTCGAAAGCACCAAGTATGATCTAAATTTGTCAAATGCGAAAACAACCGCCAGGAGCTCTTTTTCAGTCGTGGTGTAATGCTCCTGAGCGTCGTGAAGAGTTTTGCTCGCATAACAGATCGGGTGAAAGTGCTTTTCTTTCTTTTGTCCTAAAACGGCCCCTATAGCGTAATCACTCGTGTCGCACATAATTTCAAACGGCAGACTCCAGTCCGGTGCAACTAAAATAGGGGCCTCGATCAAATTTTGCTTGAGAAGGTCAAAGGCTCTCAAGCAATCATCTCCAAATATGAACGGAGCGTCTTTCTCCAACAAACGGGTCATGGGCCTAGCGATCTTTGAAAAATCCTTGATGAATCGCCTATAGAATCCCGCATGACCAAGAAAGCTCCGTATCGCTCTCACAGAGGTGGGCGGTGGAAGTCGTGAAATGATATCCACTTTGGCTGGATCGACCTCTATACCAGCACGCGAGATCTTGTGTCCCAGAACTATGCCCTCCTTCACCATGAAGTGGCACTTTTCCCAGTTTAGGACAAGATTCGTCTCCTCACACCTCTTCAACATCCTTTTCAAATTTTCCAAACAATGATCGAAGGAATCCCCAAAAACCGAAAAGTTATCCATGAAAACCTCCATGGAATCCTCGATCATATCATGAAAAATTGCAACCATACATCTCTGGAAGGTCGCCGGTGCATTGCATAACCCAAAAGGCATACGCCTGTAGGCGAATGTGCCAAAAGGGCAAGTAAAGGTAGTCTTCTCCTGATCCTCAGGAGCGATGGGAATTTGAATGTACCCCGAAAACCCGTCCAAGAAACAGTAATACGACTTCCCCGACAGACGTTCCAACATCTGGTCAATGAAAGGAAGCGGGAAGTGATCCTTGCGAGTAGCATCATTGAGTTTGCGATAGTCAATGAAAACTCGCCAACCAGTGACGGTACGGGTAGGAATCTGCTCATTCCTATCATTCGGGACTACTGTAATACCACCTTTCTCGGGTACTACCTGCACTGGACTCACCCACACAGAGTCAGATATATGATAAATCAATCCGGCATCCAACAACTTGATCACCTCCTTCTTTACCACGTCCTGCATGTTTGGATTCAACCGCCTCTGAGGCTGTGCACATGGCTTGTACTCGTCTTCCATCAGAATCTTGTGAGTACAAAAAGAAGGATTGATGCCTTTGATATCCATAATCTTCCACGCTAACGCTTTCTTATGAAGTCGCAAAACACTAAGCAGTCTGCTTCTTTCCTCGTCCGTCAATGATGATGAGATAACAACCGGCAAACGGCGCTCCTCGCCCAGAAATGCGTACTCCAAATGGGGCGGAAGCTCCTTAAGCTCCAAAGACGGTGGATCTTCAACCGACGGCTTCGACCTTTCTTCATTCTCACGATCGATTTCTGTAAACTGATCTGAACTCTGGGAACCATCATCACCAATCTGATAGACTGGCTGCTCGAAATCGTGGCCCTCCTGCCTAATGCCATCTAGGTCCCCACACAACAGATGTGTGTCCAAATCAATCTCCTCGATCGTGCCCTGGAAATGCGTGCTCACATACGTGTCGACAATGTCAACATAGTATAGCGCATCATCCTGACTCTGCGGGTGCTGCATTGACTGCTTGATATCAAATGTCACATGCTCATCATTCACTGCGGGTCCGAGCAGTATTCAAGAACGGACGTCCGAGAATCAAAGGCACCCTAGAGTCCTCATCCATATCCAGGATAACAAAATCCACGGGAAACACAAAGTTGTCAATGTTGACAAGCATATTCTCCACAAATCCATGCGGATACTTGATAGAATGGTCTGCAAGTCGAATGCTTATACGAGTAGGCGACGACTCACCTAGATCCAACTTTGTAAAAACCTTATAGGGCATAAGGTTTATACTCGCTCCCAAATCAGCCAACGCATGGCTAACAGACATATTTCCAATCAAACAAGGAAGCATGAAACTGCCAGGATATCCCATTTTTGTGGGTAGACGATTTTGAAGAATGGCAGAGCAGCTTTCGTTCATCACCACACAGGACATATCCTCAAGCTTCTGCTTATTCGAGAGGATGTCCTTCAAGAACTTTGCATACTTCGGCATCTGGGCCAAAGCTTCAACAAACGGTATGTTTATATGCAGTTGTTTAAACATTTCAAGGAACTTACCGTAATGTTCTTCGTTCTTCTGTTTCTTCAGCCGGCCCGGATATGGTACTGGAGGAGTGTAATCCTTGACTGGCTCCTAGACTTGTGCTATACTTGCTGGGCGCAGCCTATCTTGCACCTCGTCCTGTGTCTCAGTCGGGACCTTGTCAGTGATCAGTGGTGGGTCCGATATGGTAGGTCCTGTAGTCTTGCCACTCCTGGTCATAATCGCATTTACATGTCTGCGCGGGTTTGGCTCTGTATTGCTTGGAAGACCACCTGGGGGTCTCTCCGACATCATCTTTGCCAGCTGACCAACCTGATTCTCGATATTCTGAATCGAGGCTTTTTGACTCCTCATTTCTCCCTCGTTAGCTAGAAAACGATCTTCGCTTTGTTGGTATCGTTTTTCGGAGATAGAAAGAAGCTGAGCCATCATATCTTCCAGCTTGGAACTAGACTGAGGGGCCTGCTGCTGGGAGCTACTCCCTGTGCCCTGATTCTGGTACGAATATGGACGCTGCTGGTAAGGTGGGTTGCATTGCTGGAACTGCTGACCCTGCTGCGGTGCTGGAGCACGCTGAGTGAACCCCAATGGGTTCTGATTACCTGTATTCGCTCGCCACCCAAAATTTGGGTGATTTCACCAACCGGGATTATAGGTGTTGCTGTAGGGGTTGTTCTGCGGCCTCACCTGATTACCCACAAAATCCACTTCTTCGTGGCCCTCATATACGACTCCCTGAAAGCATGCACCAGGCTCATGTGACACTCCACACTGGTCACATCCCGAACCAGCTTGTGCAATCATCTGGGACTTATCGAATTTCGCTGAAAGAGCCGAGATTTGTGCAGTAATGGCCGTGTAGTCATCCACCGCGTGTGCTCCTGCGCGAGATGATGATGATGATGATGATGATGATGCCCGGCCTCTATCTCCTTCCCGACGCGACCTGGATTTCAACGCAGATTTTTCTATGATATCATACGCTTCAGTGGGTGTCTTAGTTCCTAGATCGCCTCCTGCGTTCACGTCTAATCGCTCCTGTGTGTGGTAACTGAGCCCCTGATAGAACGTCAAAACCAGCTGTCTCTTGGAGAAGCCATGATGTGGAACATCAATCAACAGATCCTTAAATCTCTCCCAGGCCGCGTGCAACGACTCTCCCTCGTCCTGGCGAAAGGAAACAATCCGGTTCCGTAGCTTGTTTGTTTTCTCGGGCGGAAAATATTTCTGCATAAACTGCTCCGCCAACTGATTCCAGGTCCTGATGGACCCGACTGGAAGTCACATAAGCAAAGCTCTAGCTTTGTCACGCAACGAGAAAGGAAACAACCTCAACCGAATTGCATCCTCCGAAACACCTGTAATCCTAAATGTCGTACAAACAGCGAGAAAAGCAGCGATATGCCTCCCGGGATCCTCATGCTCACGTCCGTCAAACTGTACTGAAGTCTGCAGCATGTTAATAATACTAGGTCTAATTTCAAAAGTAGGTGTATCTATAGTAGGCTAAAGGATACTCGGCTCCAGGCCTGCCCTTCCGGGCTGATTCGTTTCATTCAAAGGTCGGTTGTCGTCCGCCATGACGACTCTCTCCTCGTCCCCTAAGCTTTCGTCTTCAGAAATTATCACCGGCTCGTCAATTGCGTTTGCAATGCGTTGTGCAATGACAAGTGACCTTTCGCGCAGCCTCTTACTTCTTCTAAGGTTATGCACTGGTTCGTCAGTCGGCTCAGCAATAGCGGGCACGAGAGTTGAGGACATCAACCTGCAAACGAAAAATTGACACGATGAATATTTTATTAATATAATAATGCTATTTTTTTTTTGCTGAAAAGAAACAGAATATATATAAAAATTGGCTGGAAATTTTATAAAAATTCGAAAATGGGCCCAAAATTTTATAAAAATTAAAGCAATGAAAATAATTGAATCAGCTAGTGTAAAAATCATTTTACAGAGCCGAAAACTTAAAGAATAAATGAATAAATAAATCCGGATTCGAACAATAATCGAACAAAAATTTACAAGTGTACAAAATAATCTCAAAAAGAATAAAATGAATTAAAATCAAGAAATATTAACAAATAAATAATCAAGAAAATTATTCACAAATATTAACAAGTATATACACTGATAACACAATGACTCGGGTCGTTCCGCCATTTCCCCGGCAACGGCGCCAAAAACTTGACGTGTGCGCGACTACACATATTTTTACAATGGAATTACACACGATTTGGTTTTAAATTTATAAAAGTGATTATTACTTTTACATCAAAACACACACGAAAGAGGCAAGTGTACCCCGTCATATATGTAGTAAAGTATCGGTAAGAACCAAGTATCGATCCACGGAAATGGGCGGAGAAATAATACTAGACCTTTGTCACTAAACTACCGGTAAAAACATAAGTTGTTTGATTTTAATAAACTAAGGTAAGCATAATAAATACTTATAAAACATAGTAGATTTCAAAAACTAAAATAGATAAATAGCCTTGCTTAATACACAACCAAAGCATGTCAACTAAGTCGGTTTTGGCACTAGAAGCATTCGGTCAATTTTCCATTTTAAGACAATTAGTATCCCTTTCGGGAATCCTAACATGACAATCATTCGGAAAGCTAAAACGATAAACACACTTTAACCACCTAAAATTGTTCTTTAACGCGCAATTGATAAACGTCTATGAAAATCTCTTAAAAATAAGTTAGTCATCCGTTAGGAGTTTTCTAACCTCACTTAATCAAGGAAAGTGACACCGATAAACACAATGCAACCACCGAGACAAGCATAAACTAGATTAAATCACAATCGAGTTCATTTTACAAATCTTGCACATAAATTCACCAAGATAGCAATTTTGGCCTAAACTACTAACTAAGCTAACAAATCATGGCAAGAATTTATAACGACACCATCTAACCCGTTAAGGTCCTTACGTGACGGAAAGCTTTCTTGATTAACAATAATTACATTTTATTAAACCACTAACCATTTCTAGTATCATGGTGCCCACATTTTAACCAAGCTAAACTAGTTAACCAAGTTTAAAGTTTACTAATACATGATTAATTAAGCTACATTTTTCAACTATCTCAACTAACCAAGTACCAATCATCCAACACAATTACTTATAATCAAGAAATCAATATCAATAACAAGGTTGCAAACTAATCATCAAAGATTAACATAGAAAATACTTCCAAATGTCATTACAAACAAAGTTTAACATACTAATGGCTATAATCAAGCACGGGATTGTTGTGTTTTTGCCCAAAGGCTACAATAATACATAATAATCAATCTTAATGCTTGAAACATAACAAAATTATGGAAAGACTTAAGAAACCAAACCATAAACAAGCATAAAAATGAGAATCCGGATAGAAATGGAGCTTATCGGCACAATGTGGCTTGAATCTGGGTCAAAAGCATAGCCTCCGGAGCCTGTGAAATCGCCTGATGAGCTCCCAAAAACCTAGAATGCCGAACAGAATGCTACTGTCTGTTTTTTATAACATTTTGCGATCGCACGGTCGTGCCAATAAAGTGCACGACCATTCACTTTTAAATTACGTTGCACCATACTTTTTTGTGACATCAGCAGAGTTGACTGGTCTTCGAGGTCACACGGGCGTTCCAGGGGCCGCACGACCGTGCATTTCCGGGATCTTGTTGCACGGACTGATGCACTGGTCGTTCATCACCGGGATTTGGCTGAACATCGGATCCGCACGGGGTGCAAGGTATGGCACGACCGTGCGTCACCGGGATTATCTTGAACGCCTAGTCGCACCCTCGTTCACTGCCGGGCTGTGCTGCACTTGTCGGAACCGCATGGTCGTTCATCATGTCGCACGACCGTTCGGTTTGCGGAGGTCAGAAACTTCACAGAATGTTCGCAGCTTTGTCGTTTCGTCCGGAAAGTCCTCGTTTTCACTATCATCTTGTCTGGTATGTTGTTTTAGGCCTGTAAACAAAAGTATACTTGATTAAGTATCCGAATGACGGTTTTACGGCCGAAAACGCATAAAATGGGGATAAAATGGGGGACTAAAATATGTGTAAATTAGCGAATATCAATTCTCTCCTTCTTCAAGGTGCTTTCATTAAAACAAGCATGTTGGGTTGCGCGGATGAGGGTTTTGAGATCGTGTTGGGCTTGGGTATTACGAATGCTGAGCAAATAACTCCGTCTGCTGAGCGCGTCGGCAACGACATTTGCCTTGCCTGGGTGATAACGAATCTCATAGTCGTAATCGTTGAGGAGTTCTACCCATCTGCGTTGACACATATTGAGTTTTTTCTGGTCAAAGATGTGTTGTAAACTCCTATGATCGGTGAAGATCGTACACTTGTACCATTCAGGTAGTGTCGCCAAATCTTTAATGCAAAAACAACCGCGCCTAGCTCGAGATCGTGGGTTGTATAGTTCTTCTTGTGGATTTTGAGCTGTCGAGAAGCGTAAGCTATAACCTTGTCTCGTTGCATGAGAACACAACCAAGACCAAGGTTAGAAGCATCACAATAGACAATGAAGTCATTGTTTCTGTCGGGCAATGAGAGAACAGGAGCATTGCAAAGCTTGTGCTTGAGGGTTTGGAAAGCAGACTCTTGTTCAGTTCCCCAAACAAAAGACCTGTCTTTGTGCGTAATAACGATAAGCGGCACAGCGATCTTGGAGAATCCTTCGATAAATCGTCGATAATAGCCTGCTAATCCGAGAAAAGAATGGACTTCAGACAGGTTCTTTGGTGTAACCCAGCTCTTAACTGCTTCAATCTTCGCAGGATCGACATGGATACCTTGACTATTCACGATGTGACCTAGAAACTGAACCTCCTCCAGCCAGAATTCACACTTGGAGAACTTGGCATAGAGTTGATTCCCCTGGAGTAACTCGAGAACCAAACGTAGATGTTGCGCGTGTTCGGCCTTCGATTTGGAATAAATCAAGACATCGTCGATGAACACGATGACGAAACGGTCCAGATAGGGCTTACACACGCGATTCATTAGATCCATGAAAACCGCGGGTGCGTTGGTTAAACCAAAAGGCATAACAACGAACTCATAGTGGTCGTAACAAGTGCGAAAAGAGGTTTTGGGTATATCTTCTTCCTGAATGCGCAACTGATGATAGTCTGAGCGTAGATCGATCTTCGAGAAACACGTGGTACCTTGTAGCTGGTCAAACAGATCGTCGATGCGAGGTAGGGGATAACGGTTCTTGATGGTTAACTTATTCAATTCCTGATAGTCGATGCACATCCTGAACGACCCATCCTTCCTTTTAACGAAGAGGACTGGCGCGCCCCAAGGAGAGGTGCTTGGGCGAATAAAGCCTTTTTCAAGTAATTCCTGGAGTTGGTTCGAGAGTTCCCGCATTTCGGATGGCGCGAGTCGATAAGGGGCTTTGGCTATGGGGTTAGCCCCAGGAATGAGGTCGATACGGAAGTCGATATCACGACTTGGCGGTAGTCCAGGAAGATCATCAGGGAACACCTGAGGAAATTCACGGACCACGGGAACGTCTTTAACCTCTGTCTTCCTTTTCTTTTCCTTCTCCGCTACTAAAATGTTGGCCAAGAAAGCTCTGTATTCCTTGCGGAGATACTTGCTAGCTTGGACACACGACATGAGTTTGAGACCTTTCGAAGCAGTTTCACCGTACATACATAATAAATCACCATTCGCGAGCGAGAATCAAATCATCTTGTTGAAGCACACAACTTCAGCATGGTTTTCGCGAAGAAAGTCCATGCCTACTATGACGTCAAAACTTCCGAGTTGCATCGGAATGAGGTCGATTGGGAAGATGTGATTGTTGAGCTCGAGGGTACAATCACAAAGAACAGAATTAATGGCGACAGTTCTTCCAGTAGCAACTTCAACTTCAAATGACGAGGGGAGATAAGAGCGTTTACGACTAAGGAGCTTCTCGAATTCAAACGACTTTCAGTATCAAACAAACATGATGCATAAATACCATTCACAAGGAACGTACCATTAACCACGTTGTTATCAGCCTGGGCTTGACGAGCATTGATGTTGAAGGTTCTGGCGCGTGCTGCTTTTTGCTGCTGCTGACGCTGCTGGGGCTCTTGCTTCACAACCCAATTCGGGCACATGTTTGCAAAGTGGTTAGGGTCACCACATGCAAAGCAAACTCGAGCATTAATCGCGGGTGCCTGAGCCGCTTGTTGGCCTTGCGGGGCTGGGAGTAGAGCTTGATGAGCAGTGGTAGGAGCTGCGGTGTTACGGGGACCATAGCGACAGTTGGCAGTGAAATGACCGTACAAATTGCAATGAGCGCAGAAACGTCAGGCAAGACCCACCGGATGATGATATGAGCATGTCGGGCAGAGCAGGTGGGGACCTGTGTAAGCACGCTTCGCTGGCGGCGCTTGAGTAACTGGTGCTGGTCGATGGTGAGACTGCTGCTGAGCCGGTACGGCTTGCAGAGGAGCAGCAGTGGTAGTGACAGCACAGTTCTTGTTGCTGGAGCTGTTATTGTTGTGCTTCTTCTTGCGGCGTGATGACTTGGATGGTTGAGAAGTGGCGTTTTCGGCGGTCAGTGCAGTGGTGGCTTGATGCAGAGACTTGGAGGGCTTATCCCAGAAACCAGCTTTTACTCGCTTCTCATTAATCTCGGCGGCAAGCAAGTAGGTCTCTTCAATTGATGAGGTTTTCACGGCGTGAACAAAATCAGCAACACAATCGGGTAGAGCTTGAATGTACTTCTTGATGGCTATCTCTGGCGTCTTGACTTGATCGGGACAGATGATGCTGAGCTGTTTAAAGCGAGCAGTCAAGGCTGCATTATCTCCATCCTTCTGCTTAATGTTCCAAAACTCGTCCTCCAGCTTTTGGCGTTCATGGGGAGGGCAGAATTCATCCATCATAATGGCTTTCAGCTTTTCCCAAGTTAGCTCATAAGCTGCATCATTCCCGCATTTGTTTCGTTCGGCCGTCCACCAGTCTAGAGCTCGGGACTGGAAGACGCCGGTTGCGTTTAGGGTACGGAGACTTTCTGGATAGCCGCTTTGGAGCAGAGTGACTTCGATGGAATCAAACCATTGAAACATAGCTGTTGGGCCATCTGCTCCGGTGAATTCCTTTGGTCCGCATGCCTTGAACTGTTTGAAGCTAAAAACAGTCTTGGCAGCATCTTTGGGAGCTTCGATTCTCGACTCCTCGGATGATTTGCTGACGTTTTCATACACTTCGCTCACAGCCTTTGCTACTTGCTTGGCGATGATAGCAGCAAGACGTTTGTCTCTCTTTTCTTGGCGAGTTAGTGGGGTTCGGTGTCCGGATGACGACATTGTCTGCAACAGGCATCGTCGTAGGTCTCAGACACATCAAATTCGAATCTCACCTCACACGTCTACTACTTACTAAAGCTCAGGAACACGTTGGAATTACGTATCGCATAAACACATAGGCACATAACCACAGATTCACGTAGTCACAGAAGCACATAAGCACGTAGGCACGTAGAACACAGAGACACATAAACACAGAAGCACATACACATTTAATCACAGATGCAGTCAGAATAGAGAAACCTATCATTCAAAGCTCGCGTGTCGTTCGTATATATCGGTCGTGTATAGCATATCGAGTATTGTATAAGCGTACATCATAGCATAATTTAGTCTAGATTTGCAGCGACTTGTTATCGTTTTGAGATAGAAGAGCAATGCGAGTCGCGTGTGTCGATCGAAGTGATAGCAAAATCGAATAATCCTCCAAAAATGTAAACAGATAAATACACGTAGCACACATAAAATCAACGAATTATCAGAGTGGCAACTGCTGACTCAAAAACACATAAAATCGAGAATTAGATCGTCTGCGGCTACTAGACATTGACTACCCAAAGCGATTCGACTATTCTCAAGGACTTGTCATCACATTTTGACTTTCAGGTTAGGGCCTCTGCCTCGATTCTTGGACGTTCGGCACGCATTCCCTAGGTCATACTCGTGAGTTTAGGTCGTTGGAGTCCGTCGGGACTTTGGTGAGAGTTTTTGGTAAAATCTATGGACAAGTCATCAAGGTTAGGGTTTCACCCCTGGCTTGACAACTTTACCCTGATTTTAGTAAAAATAGAGGAGATTATTCATCAAAATATGGATTTCACTCCTAATTTGGTATAATTCTCCCGTTGAACAAGCGTTCGTTATTGAAAAGAATGAAGAAATCATTGATAAGTTGATAAAACAACATTGATCCAGCAATTTAGTCGAGAGTTTGCGGTTTTCACACCTAATCTTGACTAAATCGCCTTCTCATTATTGAAAATTCGAGTGCGGTGATAGTGTAGTGTAGGCGAGAAATAGCAGGATATATAGCAAATAAGCTTGGTCTATTGGTTTCTAACTATAGTCTAGGTCTCTAAGACATCGACCCGGACTAGGTCGTGTCTAGCCTAATTCCCTGTAGTTATGGCTCTGATACCAATCTGTCACACCCCAACCGATGGCGGAATCATCGGGGCATGGCACTGAGCGAAACAGATTGTCCAGAAGTTTCCATAACAATTATCATTACTATCCAACTTATATAATACGTCCCATACCGTACCTCAAATAGCAAACAAATTATTACAGATAAGATCCAGGCAAATATTCTGTTCCGACAACTCAGATTTAAAGATAAATATTGTTTATCTATGTCTAGCGACTCAAGCTGCAAGATCTACAGACAACTATACTCTAGACTTTTATTCTAGCTTCGCCCTCCTAGCAGATAAGCATCTTAAACACCTGTCACATACATTAAAATAAAAGTCAATACATAAAATGTAAAGGTGAGCATACAAGTTTGATAATAGCCTATAGAGTTTGAAATAGTTTACGCATAACCAGCACGTACACTAAGGAAAACGAAGCATGTTAATTATCGATATGGATCTATCGATACCAATGACTGCGGGTTGACTGCTCGAGGCAGTTCGCAATACATGATTACCACCGTAATCCATGCAAGCAATTGTCCTTAACAACCCCCGTGTGAATGGGCGCTGAGTCCAAACTATAGTACTATCGTCGTTAAGGCAGGTAGACAGCATTCCACGTGTAAACATAACAACAAGCATTCATTTAGTCACGTAATACATGCGGTAACGGTTAGCGTTTAAAGAAATTGAGTAGTGTGTTCGATTGTGATTTAGAATAAGTAACGTATGTAACACCCAAAAGTGCTAAAGCAAAAAGGGTTCGAGTATACTCACAGTGATTGACGGATTGAAGGGAGCACTTGAGAGTAGGGTTAGCCTGAATTGTTCGATAGTATAACGATAAGCAACGCGTAAAACGAAAAACAAGTGTTCGAGGGTCGGACAGCTTGTCGATCGGTCGGTAGTCCGATCGGACGACTGACCGTTCGGCTGATAGTCCGTTCGGACAGTTGTCCGGTCGGTCGGTTAGGCCGATCGGATGGCTGTTCGAGTGGATTGTTTCTTCCATTGAGCATGATGTGTTTGTGTATGATGGTTTGACTTTTGAAGTCTTCGTTGTAGCATTTGAAAACATTGAAGTGTCTTTACCTTTCAGGTTGATCGATCGAACGGCCGTTCGATCGGCCGGCTATCCGATCGGTTAGGTACCTCAGTAAATAGGTTCTCAGCAGGATGTCACCTTGTCGGACGGCTGTTCGATCGGGTGGCACTCCAAACGCGTTGAACATGTTGAAAATCGACTAAGTGTTGAAGCATAGTATCTCATGATCCGAAGAGTAATCCAATCGGATGGTAGTCCGATCGAACAACAGTTCGTTCAATACTAGACTTCAATGAATTGTTCAAGTGTGGGACCATGTGCTAGCCGATCGGCTGGCCTAGTCGATAGGCTGACTGTCCGATCGGCCGGCTGTCCATTCGGACAGCAGTCCGATCGGTCAGCATCCTGACCTGATCAGCCTGTTCGTCTAACACTTGGCTGTTCTGATTGTTTGTCATTATATCGAGGTGTTTTGACAACAAGTTGAACCATAGAACCCTTGTCCTTACTGGTTTCTCTTGCTCGGACAGGAATCACCCAAATCCGGCCGGTGAACTGTTCAGAACAGAGTTTAACGTTTAACCCGAAATTGATGAACCTCGTGGATAGAACCCGGATCTTGAGTCATGCAACGACCGGAATGGTTTGCAGGTCGGCACAAGCTCCGTTTCTATCGGTTTTGAAGGCATTGAGTGTAAAAGGGGTGAAAGAAAGTTGGAAAATCATCTTTCAATCCTTTTCACCATGCAAATGTTTAGATCTATGAAAGATCCTTGTTTGTTTATGTGGGAATCGGCTAGATCCAAGTGATTCTTGGTGGATTGAAGCCAACCATGAAGTTCTTCAAGAACACCATGATGACATCATCCTAGAACACTTGAATCTTGATGATTTCACGGTTAGAAATCAAGATTTGAAAGATAGAAAGGTGCAGGAGTGCGTGTAGATCAAGAAAGTACAAGATTTAGGATGAAATCTTACCGGAATCGAGAGAAATTTGAGAAAAAGAGGGGAGCACGAGCTGGTCGGTCAGAGGTTTCCAAAAGTAGAAAGTTTGAGAGTGACAAGGGGTATTTATAGGATGCCATAAGAGGAAAGTGCTGGCCGATCGGCCAGGCAGCTCGATCGGACAGCCTGTCCGATCGGACAGCAGTCCGATCGGCTGGCTGTTCGATCGGCTGGTAGCCTGATCGCTCAGCTGCACGATTCGAGTGTTCGATGCGACGATTTTGATATTTCGATTTCGATTGAAGACGATGCGAGTACGATAGAGTTCCCTATTCAAATTACTTTTAATCCCAACCACTATATCTAACATACAATCATCTATATCTCGCGCTGTCTCTCCTCCACCAATTATCATGATTCGATTTCGATTGAGTTCGATTAAGTTTCGATTTCGAGTCGATTTATGGTTGATTACCACACATAACATAAAGTAAACATGCACAAGTAACACATAGGGCACACACACACGTATAATAACAACCAAAATTCACGTAATTCGAGTCTCGAGTTCGACGATGATTAGATTAGCTCGATTATTGATTAACTGACTTTATATCATTGTTACTTCCTATTATTCACAGTCGTAAAGCTATTGGCATCGATAAATAAACCTTGATTGATTCGATTGTAATTAATTACTCCACATAATATAACTAACGTAAACATAAACATAAAATAGACTAACTATAGTCAAAGAAGTCAATCTTGACTTTGACTTTGACTTTCGGTAGCACGGGGTGTTACATCGCTACACCCAAATAGATCTATCACTCATGTCCCTTGGTCCTACGATGAGGATTAATGGCCTTAAGTGTCATGCCCACCACTCACATGATCGCGCAGTAAAAACCCTCCCTAGCTAACCATACCATGTAAGTAAAAGTCTGTAATAATTGTAACATGTATTTCACCCCCGAAGTACAAAACTGAAAACAGTTAAGAGAAAAGGGGGAACATGAACTCACAGAAGTGCATATCCTGTAACGTCAATCTCAAACTTGACCAGCTACTCGGCGACCTACAACGTACTAATGTCTATTAGACGAACGGGCCGTGCCTTGGCTTAGGGTTTAATGTTTTGAGTTGCGTTGCTTTGATATTATAACAAGTTTGTGACTTCTTGTTAAAATAATAAGAATTATTTGAACTCAAATTTTGTTTTTAGAAATAATAGTTAGGCAACTATTTCGTATTCACACTTCTCAAGTATTTTACTTCGTATTTCCTTCCCAAGGATGGGGGTATATATACATGTTTTATTATAATCCCGAAAATATATTTTAAGTCTCACTTGGAAAATATATTTAAACTATTTGTCCAAAGACATTGTAATTCCAATATATATATATATATATATATATATATATATATATATATATATATATATATATATATATGTATATTTCTCAAAAATAATATATTTTACTCCACTAATTTACAAAAATAATATTTTACCAAAAATTAATGTGTAGAAGTATTTTTTGGAATATTTCATAAGTTGTGTTTTAACGTTCGGTTTCTCAATACCGAGGGTGTAACTTAAATATTTATTCCCTTTAAGGTTTAGTATTATTTTGGAGTTATAATTTCCGTGATATTCGTAAGTTATATCATTTTATCCTAAAATAATATAACTAGTTCACAAAATAACAAATAATCACTCAAGAGTTTTAGTATAAAATATATATTCTAAATATATATTTATCAAATTTTATTTACGAAAATCAACCCCCGATACCTTGTATTTTTGTAATAACAACTATGGCGAAGTTTATTTTGAAAACCAAGTTAAAATATATTTGTAACACTTGTTAGAAAAATATTTCGAAGTGTTGTGATTTTAGAAAAAATTCGCCTGAGTTTCCTTTGTGAATGGAGGCGTCCATGCTTACTAGCATATCATTTTCTTTTGTAAAATCATTCAATCAATCATCAACCAACAACGTGCAACTTCTACTTACCAAACTTGTCAAGAACAAGCATAAACTATAAACTCATGAACTTGAATATTTATGAAAATATGTAGTAACTTATTAGCATACTTAGTAAGTCTTGTTACCTTCTAAAATGTGATTAGTTCTTTAAAAACTTTATTTTTAAAGAGTTTGAATGTTCACAACTTTTAATCATATTTTCTAAAAATATTTCTTTGTGACATTTTCTTATTACACAAGTGTTTCTACACTTGTTTGTCCACCAAAAATGTGATTAGTTTATGTAAGATCCAAGTTTTAGTGAAACTCATATTTTTAACTTGGTTCTTTTGAAAAAAAACCACTCATGGATCTTTAGATCTACAAGATTATAACCTACTTTGATCTTTATTTTTCAATAAAACATTCATTCATTCAAGTTCATAGTTCATGTGTGGATGATCCATCATCCTTTATCATTCTTACTTTCACATCTTGCTAGTTCATGTTTTTAAGCATGATCTTGAAAGACCATATGATGATCCATATCATTTCTACTAGCAAACAATATTCAACAAGCATCACAACATATGAATAACATGATTTCTTCATCTTTTAACCATACTTTATTACTAAGTTAGGTTATGTTCAAGACTTCTTCATAAGATTCATTAAAGTTCTTATCATTTTGATCACTAAACATCATTAACCACTTAAACAACATGTAAAATTCAAGGATCTAAGTTCTTACCACTAGCTCAAGGCTAGGGGAGTTCAAGTGTAGAAAAGTGGTGGATAAAAGAAGATGAGAGTGGTCCTTGAGCTTCTGAACACACCGAGCTTGTTTGTATGATCACTAACACCTTTGGATCACTAAAGATTGCATGGAATGAACTTGAAGATGATGATGGTGGTTGTGGTGGCTCACGGCCGAACCAAGGAGAGAGGGAGAGAAGAGTTTGAAGTATGATGTGTGTTGAAGGTGATGAATGGATGTTAGACTTGTGGATTTATAAATAGACCTCCAACATTCCAATAACCATTGTGTCTTATGCTTCATTAGTACTAAACATAATCCAATAAATAATTCAAGAAAAATCAAAGGTGGGACACCACCCTTGTGACCGTCCCCAGGGGGGGGTGCCTAGTTGGGTTGTAAGTATTAGTTAGGGATTTGGTTAGAGATCAAAGGTTTAGTTAGTGGGTTTTGTTGTGTTATGAAATATATAGTGTGTTAGGGTGTTCGGGGACCCTAACTAGCTTAGAAAAATAAAAACAATATGTTTAACAATATTTTTGTGTTCCGGGTAAAGTCCGGTTGTTCGGTTGGGTGTTGTTCCATTAAAGTGCTTATTTAATCCGCAATGTGTCTTTTATAATACTTTTTTGTGACACATTTAATTCCTGACACTTTGGAAAGTATCTAGGACCATTTTGTCAAGTTTTTGCACATTACTAGCATAATTAAATGCTGAATTTTGTTTAAAAGTGTAGAATTCTGCATTTAAAGTGTGTTTTAGGCACTCCCGGCACTATAACTATCACCTAGTGACACAGTTTTATGGTACTCACTTCCCTACACTCCCTACTAGTGTAGTATTCTATCTCTGGCTCATACTGGCCTTAAAAACATTGTCTGTCTAGGTGCTGGCATTGTCAGCATGTCTCTGGGTTATCCAGTCACTGTGCTAACCGTGCTTTATGCATCAAGTTTGTCACTAAGGTTTGTGTGTAATAAATAGAGTGACAGTATGAAATGTGATGCATATATATGTATGTAACAGAAATCAGTAAGCAGTTAAATCAACAGTTGTAATCAAGCACAGTCATTAAGCACAAATTAATTATTAATTAAGTGTACAGATACCTGTAATTGTGAGGGTTATCACATTCTCCCCCCGTTAAGAAAATTTTGTCCCGAAATTTTAGGTTCTGCTTCTAATTGCAGGGGTCTTGGGGAATAAATGTGGGTACTTCTCTTTCATACGATCCTCACGTTCCCATGTGAATTCTGGGCCATGTCGTGCATTCCATCAGACTTTGACAAGTTAGACGCTACTCCGGCGTGTCTTGTTAATCTTCCAATCATTAACCTCGACGGGTTCTTCAATGAAGTGGAGTGTGTCGTTGATATGAACTTCGTCAGCAGGAATGACTACTGTCTCTTGTGTTGGACTCTTCTTCAGGTTTGATACATGGAATGTATCCTGAACACCATTAAGTTCAGCAGGTAGGTCCAACTTGTATGTTACAAGCCTAATCCTTTGCAGAAATTTGAATGGGCCAATGTGCCACACCCTTCCAGGGTGAAACCTTCAATAAAACCATATCTCCCACCTCGAATTTTAGAGGTTTCCTTCTTCGGTCCGCATAACACTTTTGTCGATCGCGAGCCGCCTTGATGCGCTCTCGGATCTGTTCAATCTTGTCTGTCGTTTCCTGGACCAATTCCGGACCAACTAGTTGTGTATCACCCACGTCAGCCCAACAAAGCGGTGATCGACATTTGCGTCCATAGAGAGCTTCGAACGGTGCGGCTTGAATACTTGCATGGTAACTGTTATTGTATGAAAATTCGACCAATGGTAGGTGAGTGTCCCAACTTCCACCTAAATCCATTACGTAAGCTCGCAGCATGTCTTCTAGTGTCTGAATCGTTCGTTCACTCTGTCCATCTGTTTGCGGGTGAAAAGTTGTACTTAGATTCAACTGAGAACCAAATGCTTCTTGAAAGGATTGCCAAATCCTTGACACGAATCTTCCGTCTCTATCAGAGATGATTGAGAGAGGCACTCCATGTCGTGCAACGATCTCTCTCGTGTATATCTCAGCAAGTTTACTCGTGTTGTCTTTTTCCCTGATTGGCAAAAAGTGCGCAGATTTCGTTAGACGGTCTACTATCACCCAAATCGTATCGTGGCCCTTGGGCGTCCTTGGCAATTTTGTTATGAAGTCCATTGAAATCTGTTCCCATTTCCATTTGGGTATTTCAGGTTGCTGCAGAAGACCTGAAGGCTTATGGTATTCGGCTTTTACTTTAGCGCAAGTTAAACATTTACCAACGTATACCGCAACATCGCCTTTCATCCTTGGCCACTAATAGAAATCCTTAAGATCTTGGTACATCTTATCCGCTCCCGGATGAATCGAGTACCGTGACTTGTGAGCTTCATCGAAAATGACCTTTCTCAATCCACCAAACAGAGGAACCCAAATTCGTTTCATGAAGCATAAAGTTCCTTCCTCGTTTGGTACCAACTGCTTCTCCATCCCACGGAGATATTCACCTTCAATATTCCTTTCTTTGAGAGCTTCTCTCTGCGCGGCACGAATGCGCAATCAGAGATCTGTCTGGACAATCATCTCCAAAGCCCTAACCCTTATGGGCTTGATCCTTTCCTTCTGACTTAGGGCATCGGCGACCACATTCTCCTTCCCTGGATGATACTTGATTTCACAGTCATAGTCGTTCAATAGTTCAACCTAGTGTCTTTGCCTCATGTTAAGCTCCTTTTGGTCAAATATGTGCTGTAGGCTCTTATGATCAGTAAAGATTGTACATCGCGTGCCATACAAATAATGTCGCCAGATTTTCAACGCAAATACCACCGCGCCTAATTCCAAGTCATGTGTGGTATAGTTTTTCTCGTGGACCTTTAACTGGCGTGACGCATATGCTATAACTTTTTGTCGCTGCATCAACACGCAGCCTAAACCCTGACACGAGGCGTCGCAATATACCACGAAGTCGTTCGTTCCTTCGGGTAGCGACAAGATTGGTGCGTCACAAAGTTTGTTCTTCAACAACTGGAATGCTTCTTCTTGTTTGTCTCCCCAATCAAACTTCTTGTCTTTCTGGGTGAGGGAAGTCAAAGGTTGAGCGATTTTTGAGAAATCCTCAATGAACCTTCGATAATAACCAGCCAAACCTAAGAATTGTCGTATCTCGGTTGGCGTCTTCGGAGTCTCCCAATTCTTGATTGCTTCAATCTTGGTGGGATCCACATGAATTCCATTTCCATTAACTACATGTCCAAGAAATTGGACTTTGCGTAACCAGAATTCGCACTTCGAGAACTTGGCATACAACTCCTCCTTTTTAAGTAGCTCCAAAATAGCTCTTAAATGCTGTTCGTGCTCATCCTTCGTCTTCGAGTAGATCAGGATGTCATCAATGAACACAATCACGAACTTGTCGAGGTATGGCTTACAAACTCTGTTTATCAAATCCATAAAAACGGCTGGCGCGTTTGTCAACCCAAACGGCATCACCAGAAACTCGTAATGTCCATATCGAGTTCTAAAAGCAGTCTTGGGAATACTTTCCTCTTGGATTCTCAACTGATGATATCCTGATCGCAGATCGATCTTTGAGTAGAAACTTGAACCTTGAAGTTGATCGAACAGATCGTCAATTCTCGGCAGAGGATATCTATTCTTGATTGTCAACTTGTTTAGTTCCCGGTAGTCGATACACATGCGAAAACTACCGTCTTTCTTCTTAACAAACAAAACTGGAGCTCCCCAAGGTGAGAAGCTTGGTCTGATGAATCCTTTGTCTAATAGCTCCTGAAGTTGCGTTGACAGCTCCTGCATCTCCAAAGGCGCAAGTCGGTAGGGCGCCTTAGCCACAGGCGCGACGCCTGGAACTAAGTCAATGTGGAACTCGACTTGTCTTTGTGGCGGTACCCCTGGCAAGTCTTCTGGAAAGACTTCCGGATATTCCTTTACGACTGGAATGTCTTCCATCATTGGCTTAGTGGCTTCTTTATCTACGATATGTGCCAAGAAGGCAATACATCCCTTCCTCAAACACTTTCGAGCCTTTAGGCAGCTATTGATCCTCAGCGGCGTATCACGCTTCTCTCGTGAACCACAATTGTCTCGCCATCTTCCATTGGGATGCGGATGATCTTCTCGTGGCAAACAATCTTGGCTTTGTTGCTTGACAACCAATCCATCCCTACTACCACATTGAAGCTTCCCAACTCGACTGGCAGCAGGTCAAGCGTAAATTCGTGTCCTCCCAGTTCTATCACACATCCTCTGATGACTTCATCCGTTTCAACTAGTTTCCCATTAGCCAGTTCAATCGAGTACGGAACGTCTAACTTACTAGCAGTTATCCCAAGCATATTCTTAAATTCTAATGATACAAAGCTATAATCGGCACCAGTATCAAACAGAACAGATGCAAAGCGTTGATTTATAGGGAACGTACCAGTGACAACGCTTGGATCCTGGCGCGCTTCCCTTGCTCCAATGTTGAATACTCTCCCACGGGCTTGATTCAGTTTCGGGCATTCCCTCTTAAAGTGCCCGATGTCTCCACAGTTAAAACACCCCGGTCCTCGACGATTCCCATTCCCATTTCTATTTCCGCCTCGATTGGCATTCGCTCCCCGGTTACCAGCTCGATTCCCAACATTTTCACGGGTTCCATTCCCGCCATTTCCTCCTTGTTGGCGGTTCCTGTTCCCATTTCCATGACCTCGTTGATTTCCACGACCAGCACTGGTACTAACCCAACATGTTTCCTTTGAATGGCCAGTCTTTCTGCAAGACTCGCATTTCCTTAGTCTACACGGGCCGGGATGATGGTATTGGCATGTATCACACTTGGGCAGAGTGCCCATGTAACCCTTCACTTTGTTTTCGACACCGGTTGTGGCCTTGGCCGGTGTGCTCGACTCACCCTTCTTGCTCACACGGCTGGTGCCTTGCTTGAAGTTGGAAAATTTTCGTTTGTTTTCACCAGACGACTCCACATGAGTCTCCTTCTTCTTTGGTTCGGAATTTGAAAATTTGTTCAATCAAATGGCTTCCTTAGTAAGTGCCACCCTGAGATCAATGGCTTCAGTAATTGTTGCAGGCTTGGACGTGGTCACCATGCTCATGATCTGGGGGGCCAATCCCTAGATGAAGCGCTCAACACGTTTAAATTCGGGCGTTACCATGTACGGCACCACATGGGATAAATCATGGAACCTCTGAACATATTCTGCAATCTTGGGACCCTCCATTCTCAGGTGCCAGAACTCAGTTTCTAGCTTCTGTATTTCAGCTCGCGAACAATACTTCCTTCTCATGAGCTCCTTCAGCTCATTCCATGTTAACGCATATGCCGCCGCTTCTCCCAAGGTTTGCACTTGCAGATTCCACCACGATAGGGCACCATCAAGAAACAGCCCTGAGATGTAGGTAACTTGTTGCTCAGGAGCACACTTGCTCATCCTTAGGACGGAATCTGCCTTTTCTGTCCATCTGACAAATGCAACAGCACCTCCAGTGCCGTCGAAATTCACGGGCTTACAGTCGAGAAATTGTTTGTAGGTGCACCCTGCACATACGTTAGAATTTACAGATGGTATTAGCAGATGTGCTAGAAGTATCCAAATGTATCGTAATGTGTCTCAAATGACTTAACATTACCATTGGGTGGGTTGTTGTTGTTGTTGTTGTTGTTGTTCGAAGTATTCCTGCTGTCTCTGCTTGGGAGGCCGCGTATTGTGCGATAGCTGCGGCAATTATCCCTTGGAGTTCCGTCTCAGTAGAAGGCATGTGTACATTCCGGTTTGGAGGCATCTTCTAAAGGATGATCATGTTGGTCATGTCATAGTAAGTAATTAATATGCGTACATAATAACATTTACCAACCACATAACATCCCATGTTATAAAATAAAACAAATAATTCAACAAAGCATGTAGTGAGAACGTTGCCATTGAGCTTTCATTAATCACGACCACAATATAGCTTTACATGTTTTACAGTACATCATACATCAACAATAAGATCATAGGGTTACATCACCCTCAAATACAAGTCAAACTACACCTATCATATACAAAAAGTGTGGTCTCCTAAAAGTCTTCGTGTGGTGGCTCAATTGCGACTTTTTCACCAAAATGATCTACCTGCATCAAACCAAAAATATCTATGCTGATGACGGAGGAGGAGGAGGAGGAGGAAAATGAGAGAAAAGCAAACGGCGCATGTGCAACCAATCCACCTCAAGTGCACGACTGACACGCAGCAAATAGGCAATCTGCTGCTCAGATGTAAGGAAATGAACATCCGAATCAGGGGAAAGCAGACGGGGAGTGTGTGGTGCGGCGAAAGGAGTCTGACAGTGACATGGAGGACGTGGTGTCCTCTCTAATTCTTGGACGCGACGACTAAGTACGTCTTGCTGTAGCTGTAGAGAGATGAGTATGTCCTCTGTCGTGTACCCCACATGATAAGGGTGTTACGGGTCTGATAATGGCATAACATTGGGCGAAGCCCACAGAAATGGCTCGCCCGAAGGTACGAAGGATGGTGCAGTATGCGGGAACTGAGACATGAAAGGAACAGATGCCAATACAGGTGGAACAGAAACAGGTGGCTGCCTCGATGAACCCTCCCCAGGACGAGGTGGCGGAATGTCCTGGAGGAACGTGATAGGAAGGTCAGTGCGATGGGCGTCAGAGGTGTGTGGGGGAAATAATGGAATCTCAATAGGTGTAGAAACAGGGGCTACGGGAGGAGTGACAGGTAGCACAAACGGTGGATAGTCATCATCATCCTCGATCCACCCGTTACGGGTGTCAGCATGACGAGGATCGATGTGAGCGGTGAAAGGTGCACAGTCAACCAATGCCGGCACGGGATCAGGTAAAGGTGCATCAACAATAGGATCATCCACCACTGGTGGTGCAACAATGGGTAGGTCAACAATGGGTGGTGCAAGGGCTGGTGCATCCAAATCAGGCGGTGCAATGGCTGGTGCATCATCAAGAACAGGGTCATGGTCAACGACAGGCTCTGGTGCTATAACAGGCCCAGGGTCAACAAAGTCCATATCAAAGTCGGTAGGAATGTCAAACAGCGGATCAATAGGAGCCACTGGTGCCTCTAAGGGCTGGTCCATATGAATAAACTCGATCTCATGATCAGGATCGAAATCAGGAGGAAAAACTGGATCAAAATCGTCATCGATCTCATGATCAAACTCAAACTCGAGTGACGGACCAGGTGCAGCTGACATCGCTATGTCGGGGTCGGCGTCAGGAGAGTGGCGCTGTATGCCCTGGTCGTGCAAAGAAGCGGATCCCACAGACTCAAACGAGTCTGGAACAGGTGAACCAGAGGGAGCCTCCTCTACAGGGGCCTCAGCAATAGGAAGGATAGCATCATCATCAATCGGGGCCCCACCCTCATAGTCGTCCTCAGGGGGACCCTCCTCGAAAAGATCAATGTCGTCATCAGACACGACATCGAGTGGCACATCCGCCACGGGAAAAGCAGCAAGTGGAACGGGAACAGGGATCACAGCAAGAGGGAGATCCCCAGCTAGAATGCCATCAACAGGCTGAACCTCAACTTCGATGTCTGGCAGAGCGAAAGGCTGAAAATCATCGTCATCCGTGCTCGTGGTATCTGACGTGTAAACATCTCCCTCGGATGGTATCTCATCGTCTGACACAACCGCCATGGGGTCCACTGTGTCTGATACTCCTGTGTCGGAAGAAGAAACCATGGTGTCTGTAACACAACCACACATATGCACATATATCAACATGAAATCAAATACAGCAAGTGGTACGGGAGCAGGGATCACAGCAAGAGGGAGATCCCCAGCTAGAATGCCATCAGCAGACTGAACCTCAACTCCGATGTCTAGCAGAGCGAAAGGCTGAAAATCATCGTCATCCGTGCTCGTGGTATCTGACGTGAAAACATCTCCCTCGGATGGTATCTCATCGTCTGACACAACCGCCATGGGGTCCACTGTGTCTGATACTCCTGTGTCGGAAGAAGAAACCATGGTGTCTGTAACACAACCACACATATGCACATATATCAACATGAAATCAAATAAATATGTAAGTCACCATAAAGCAAACAACTAATCCTCCTAGTCTCCCTAGATGTAAGACCCCAAAATCCGGGTGTCTCACAGTTGGGACAACATTGCATAAACAGTCTAAACACTTGAAAATTTTAATTATTATTATTATTATTATTATTATTATTATTATTATTATCTTAATTTGAAGAGTACGCAGCGGAAAACTTTTAAGTTAAATTCCCAATCATGGAAAATATCCAAACTAAAATACACAATTTAAATGTTTGAAATTTATTTATTTAAAACATCGTCTTCAACTAGAAATGCCAACTTCAATGCCGAGTAGCTTCATGCAACATCCAAGAGGTCATCGTTCATCCATTTAACCTGAAATCAATCTAACATGCATGCAAAAGTCAGCTAGGCTGAGTGAATCCAAGTTTTTTAATATTGTAATACAATAAATAAAAAAAATAGATGTAAAACATTTTCATCACATCGTCTTAAATAAACATCAACTTCCTTAAA
Organism: Helianthus annuus; assembly: GCF_002127325.2. Classification (NCBI taxonomy): domain Eukaryota; kingdom Viridiplantae; phylum Streptophyta; class Magnoliopsida; order Asterales; family Asteraceae; genus Helianthus; species Helianthus annuus. The sequence continues at coordinate 121,845,076 of NC_035439.2, forward strand.
ACATTCTTTAAGATAACTTCAAACATCCGTTTAAATGGGTCAAGCACATAACAATGGGTCTCCTCGACCTTTAAAGCCAAACACAAAGTAAGGAAAAAGGACCGTTTTCGCCCCAAGGACCTCTAAACTGTGAGGGGTCTTCCCACCCAGACAGATAGATACGGTTAGGGGACTTCCTCTGCCCCAAGGACTGTTAAGCTGTGAGGACTACTTCTGCCCACATAAGTTAACTAAACAGTTAGGGGACTTTTTGACCCAGTCATGGCAATACCCAAAACTTACACATTCAAATTCATATTCAGATATATATTAATGCAATATAATAAAGTTCATCATAATCATAAATAAATAAATAAATGTATTTATTTTATCCTCATAATTAAAATTCATCTTTTAAATTTACATGATAATCATAAATAAATAAATGTATTTATTTTATACTCATAATTAAAATTCATCTTTTAATGAGTCGAGTACAGAACACAGATCTCCTCACCTTAAATCCTAAACACAAAGTAGGGGATAAAGGAATTTTTCTTCTCCTCTTTCCCCAAGGGCAAATAAACTGCTAGGGGACTTCCTCTTGCCCCAAGGACAGATAAACTGTTAGGGGACTTCCTCTTTTTGACCTGGTTGTGGCATGACCCAACACATCACACGTAAGTACATAAAAGGGCAAGCAAATAATCCTCATGTATAGTTAAAATGTAGTTTGAAAGTTACTATACAAACATCTTAGAAGTTTATCATCAATTTAATACATCGAGCATGCCCGTTAGCCCTAAACTTTGAAACATTAAATAAAGGGCATCATGAACTTACAATTAAATACATACGTGTGTGTATACTTCAACCATCGTACGTGTAGCTTCGCACCTACACACTATATACATATATATATATATCTTCCCTTCATAGACTAGAGTACACATATATATATATATTTATACACACACACATAAATATAAGTATATATAAGTATACTCAATACTCGCCTTCACACAAATAAGTATACAAAAATATATAATTCTAATTATTTTTCATCTTTAAAAAAAATCCATACTAGTAAATATAAATTTCATAGGTACGTAAAAAGAACTTCACAACTTCCTTCATAAAAATAATCATACGAGTTTAGCATGCACATTAGCCCGAAATATTTAAAAACATTTAAAGAGTGGGCTCAAGAACTCACAGGTTGCAAAGCTTCCATATCCACAAGCTAATCGTCTCGAACCGTGTCCTCAAGCGAAACCTATAACTGAATAACTCGTGGTTACAGTTTATTCTGATAGATAACGTATAACCCAACCTATCAACTTCTCCACATCTAACGTCAAAACCCTAACCTGAGCACCGTCGAGTTCGGATCACCCATGACCCATAACAACTCGTGAACCCGAAACCCATGCACACTTGCACGTCCATTGCCATGCAAAATTAACACTACAAGAAACAGGCACCTTTAGCGACGACACGTGTCGCCGCTAAAAGTCCTTTTTGTCGCCGCTATTGACTTTTAGCGGCGACCTGTCGTCGCTAAAAGGTCGCCGCTATAGGTCAGCCGCTATTGGTCACCTGTCGTCGCTAAAAAGATTGTGTCGTCACTATTGTGACTTTTAGGGGCGACATACGTCGCCACTAAAAGTAAAAAAAAGGAAAAAAAATTTTTACTACTAATTACATTGTTACCCACATACATCGACCAAAACGTTTAAGTATACAAAGAATTAAGCAGTAATTCACATTCAAACAACCAAAAATTACATAGCAGTTTGTTTATATCACCATATTAAAACAGTAGTAGTGCTTTCAACCCGCGTGTTGTGGCGGGGATGACAAACATTTGATGTTTGACATTGTATGAGTTAAACCACAATTTGATTCGCGGACCTGTTATGTATCGAAAAGCACCTGCCGCGGCTTAACTTGTCGGAAGATGGTAGTTTCTGGCCTCTCTTCATTCAGACCCAGCCATGCCCCATCTTCCGTTGAGTGTACCCTGATATAGATTACCTGCAAAAGAATAAAAGGAGGATACGAGTACACTAAAGTTTCGGCTGCAAACGCAGCGGTTAACTGTTGCGTTAACGGCCTGTTCGCAGCCGTTATACGTCCATACACGGTCGTTTAACGGCTGCGAACGGGCCGTAAATGTAGCGCATAACCGCTGCGTTGCAACCGTTAAACCGCTGTGTTTACGGCCCATACGCAGCCGTTATACGGCCATAAACGCAACCATTTAACGGCTGCAAACGGGCTGTAAACACAGCGGGTTAACGACTGCAAACGCAACGGTTAAATAACACAATGAGAACCCATTGTAAGCCTATACAATCATAGTTACCAAACATTTAGTATAATCATAGTTGTCAAATATCTACGTGAACCATGCACCTTTAACTTACTTCATGCAACCTTAAATAAAATACCAAGGGCGACCGGTACCCATGATCGTAACCGAAACGAACCGTATCACCCGCTAACAAACCGAATAACCCAACTGTGCCAAATGACCCATTTTAGGAAAAAAAATCAAGAGCACATTTTGCTCCCAACCCGTATTGACCGAGCCCATTTTTGACCCCAACCAAATTGATAGTTTTTTACTGACCTATTTTGACTCAAACTTATTTTGCTGCAAACATGTATTGACCCGAACATTTTTTGCTCAAAACTCATTTTGACCAAAACTTATTTTGCTCTTAAACCATTTTTGACCCAAACTCATTTTGATTGTAAGGTTTAAGACTTTTACATATTTAATTCCTGTTAGCAATAGTTTGATTATTGTGGGCCTTACACGTTGAGGAACTGTTGTTTTGAAGACGGTGCAGTCTTTTGATTCTACGTTTCTTAATTGGACTAAAATGGCAATTTGAACCAAACCTCGGGGACTAAAATGGCAATTTACTCTACAGTTTTTTATGTCTTAAATTGCTTTTTAAATGTACATCGAATAGTTTGTATAACTGTATACGTTCAAAGTAGTAAACCTCAAAGAAAAAAATATTAATAATGCTAGAGATTTTGGTGCTACTACAAGTGCTTTAAGGTGTGGTCCTATTGGTAGAGATTTAGTAACATCCGGCCTTTAATAATATTCCAATTTTCCTCTCAAAAAGTCATCCTTATCTTTTGTGTTTCCGCTACGCATCATTTACCGAATTCAATCAATATAATCAAGAAAACATAAAAGTTCAAACCTTTCTGCTAGCACAAATGTTCTTGAAAGGAAAGATCTTTTCATATGTCTCGCATTTGACTTCCTAGCAAATCACCAAATCCTCTCGCATTTGATAAATTCGGAACAAACCCACTGCAAAAAAAAAAAGAACATGAAATTTCCATCTAACGTAGAATCAAATATTAATATGAAACATTAACCAACCTTTCATAAACGGCGGATCTCACCATCACTCCCCCACGTTGGCTGCAAACTTTAATCCAATTAACTTAGGTTCTACTATCTGAGATAGCAGATCCATGTCAACCATTAAAGCTCAAGTGTCAAGCCATGTAACCAGGTTAAGCGACGTAATCCCTCCTCTCACTCGACTGCCACTTCAGCCTCCACCTTGCAAGGCCACATGGGACAGAAAAATCCAAGTCAACTAATTTTGCTATCTTAGATAGTGGAATCACTAGAAACCTTGGAACCCATTTCATACACACCATAAACCATTATAAATTCATGAAAAAGACAAATAAAACCCTAAATTCCAAAAAAACAAGCAAGTTAGAAACTAGGGCACCAATTCTCCATACAAAACAATGAAACACGGAATCAAATTCAATACACAACAAAATGTATAATTCATTATGAGCAAACAAAAACCTTCACCTTAAAAAACAACCCAATAAAAAAATACAGGGCACTAACCAAAACAAAATAAAGCACAAAAAATAATTCATAATTCACCTTAAAAACACATGAATCATCTAAAAATAAAATTCAGGAACAAAACAAAATACCCAAAAACCTGAAACCTAATTCAATAAACCAAAATCAAATAAAAAAAAACTAAAAAAACTAATTACAACAATGCAAAATCACTAACCAAATATTTGACGGTGATACCTCAAGCCAACCACCGTATACCTACAATTGCACACAATCCACACCTACAACAAAATCAATCGTCGGTTCAGTGATGAAAGCAAGCACAACAAAAGGATAAAAACAATCAACAAATAAAGATGAAAACAAGCACCATAAAAAAGAGGAAAACGAAACTAACCTGTAGGTGCAGCAGCGGCTGTGGAGCACCGAGGAGGTGAGTGCAGGTTCTGGTGTTGGCGAGCTGTATCCGGAGGGTGGTGGTGGCTGGTTAACTGCAGATTGTTCTAGTGGTGGTGGCTTCGTGGGGTTTGGGGGAGGCAGGCGGAACGATTTGGGGGGGAAATGGGAGAATGGCTGCCCGCCAAGGGTTTTATTCACTTTAAGGGATGATAAAAGCTGGACCGTCGGATTGCTTTCAAATCAATGGTCAGGGAGTAATTCTAAAAAGTTGGACACGGATAGGGTTTTACTGGCGACAATTTTGAAGGCGCCCCTAAAGTTGTCGCCGGTATTAATCTATATTTCTTGTAGTGTAATCCTCACCACAACATTAAATTATGATGGTATAAAACCACTACTGCCAAAGTTCCCTTATGACACCAATATCATCACCATGCATTAATCACTAACACCAAAACGTGACCTCCTAATAGCCCAATCCCCATGCAACCTCGCCACCTAAAATGTGTTTATGTGAATCACCATGCATACACCATCACCATTTTCTCCATCCTTTTTTTGTACGTACCACACACACCTACTCAACTCTTCATACTCCATTATTAACCTAACATTCCTCTACGCCACTCTAGCAGAAACCCCATGGAAATCTGGTTCATCACCTACTTTGTACCACCATGATAGCCCTCACAGTCACGCGTCGCACCGTCGTGGCTCACCCGAAACCGCCATGCACCACCTCTGTCTCCACCACAATCTTAATCGAATATCAACCCCCATCGTTACCAATACGGTACCCGACAGCATTGTCATCTACCCGTAGTCGAATATTTTCGCTACGAAACTACACGCCATCACGCACCTTTGCCGCATCGTCATCATGAACCGCACCATTACAGCGGTTATCATCCTCATCGGCCACCGACACCGTACACAACCGCCATCACCATTTTAGTTCAAACCTTGACATAATTTATCACCATCGCATACCATCCTACATCACCGCAACCACAACTACAATTGTCATCTCCATCGGCACTCCACCACCCTACACCATTCTGCCGCTCACCACCACCCGCACTTTCTCCACCACCAAACGCCACAGTGCACCTCCACGTTCTACCATCACTAACAGAACCAAAGAAAAACCCCTACAAATCTCATGTAAAACGAACATGAAGCACTATAATTGGAACGAGAGGTTACCTTGTGGTGGGATTTAGAAGATCAATTGAGCCAAGAACCATCCCCGTCGTCATCCTCCTCATTTAATCTCCCTCTCTCTCTTGTATTTTGATTTCAGCGGCTGAACACATCCTATACACGAACACCTAACTACCACTCTTCAAGTGCCACCACCCCGTCGGTCACCACCGTAAACACCGCTCATCACCACCCATAGACACATCATTACCCCCAACCTAACAAAGCCCGTGCAAGCCAAGTAAAAATAACGGAACAAACACGAAACTACATAAGCGGAGTCAACTTGACGCGATCTGGAAGTCACATGCACACCACCAGATCAACCACCTTGAACCACCACCGTTGCCGTCCTATTCTTATCCCGCACCTTCTTTCTCCGCCGTCGCACTCACGAACTGATTCCCCTCGGTATACGGTTGTAGGGTTTGAGAAATATAGATGTAATCACTAATTTACACTTTACACCCCTTATCATTCACCCTTTTATAACTTATTCTCAAAGTAATAAATCCAAGTCTCTTTATTTACATAACACCCCCCTCAAGTCATATTAAATCTAAATCGAGCATCAAAGACTTTACTTTGTCTCGTGGCATGTGCGTCTCATTTTTCACTTGCTAAATAATATGAGTTAGGAAATTCGGGATGTTACAAGTCTACCCCTCTTAAAAGAGGATTCGTCCTCGAATCCTGTTTGCCAAAGACCATACGTATCCACATTCTCATCTCTACATATCCGCATTACTGTGCGACACCCGGTTACCACCGGACATCAATGTTGTCGTTTATATCCCCAATCAAATCATCATAGATGGTAGTCAAAGGAACCATCTCCATCGCTTGTTTTCAACTTCAAGGCTTGTATCATTTGCTTAAACATTCCACGTACCAATTTTTTTTGTTCGACTTTATACTTGTGAGGCTGCCCTATCTTGTCATCTTTACTGGTCGGTCACTACCATTTGACTCCCAACAATCGCCAACGCGAAGACCTTCACCTGAAGGTTCCACTAATAGCAACAAATTGTTTTTTTTTTCATCGACTACTCCATCAACAAATTCCGATGACTTTTGGAAGCATGCGCAACATCTATTGAGCGTTTGCCAACTTAAAGCACCCCCTTCTACCATAATGGATTTACGTTGACACAAAACCCATCGGTCGTTCTTGTTTTTTCTCCTGATGCTCAGCTCTCAACGTTCACCTTAACATTCGTCGTCTCGTCTCAACACTAGCATCATTGACTTTCTAAGTCCCAAGAAGATGCGCCAATCAAATCTTCCATAATAAGCTCTTCCATATGTCGTCGTGTAACCTTGTTACTATGTGCTGAATCTCTAAGCATCATCATCCTTTCGTCACTGTTATCGTGCCAGTCTCGTGTGCAAGCAAAGACGTGTCCCGCATTGATTCCCACAACTTGAATTAGGACTACACATCCTACCGCCAAGGTAACACGCAAAAACATCGCATATAACACGCAAAAACATCGCATAAGAGCACACCATAAAGAACATAAACAAGTGTACAACACCTTAGGTGTTATCTCTATAGGATCCCATCACTAAGACACTCATCATAATTGGAAAACAATTTCTTGTGTTCATCCAACCAATAGAGAAACAACAATTTGGACATACAACATTGCCCAATGCGTATGTCTTAAAGAATACCATTCACAAAGTATCTCAAACCTCTACAACACTTTAACGACATTCATGACATTTGCTAAGTGGTAACCACAACTACATACCTCGTACATCGTTCCTCCTAGTTCTAAACCTGGGGAAACATGTATACCTCATTTGTGGTTATCGCCACTCATCACCATCATACTTATACACAATTTATGTGGTCGTACCAATCATCATACTAGAAACCCTACCTAGGCTAAGCACATCTTCACAATTTCTATAGGTTACATTAAAGTAACCGTACGCAAAACATCATCATAAACATTCATACATGCACAAAGCGCCATCCAGACCATAAGTACAGAGAAATCACAAACTGTGTCTATACTAGTCTATCCACATAAGTTGGTCGAAAATGACCGTTATAACACACTAAGGATTATGCTAATACAAAATCAATCTATTCAAGCATTGCAACGTGGCCACGTGTAACTACACATATTCCAACAACAACCACATATCTTCACACAAACAATTAAATCACAAAATGCAGGTAGCAAAACTCATAAATGGCTCATTCTTTAACTAATAGACGATAATACAAGGAAATCTCGTCTAAAGGCATAATGCCACGATCAACCAATGACCAACAACCCACCCAAGGCAGAACATTCGCATGATGCATTCCAGGTAATCTTTCAGAACATAGGAAGTAACAGTAGACCGCCAACAACATTGATCAAGTGCTATCGGTTGTCCATGTCACCGCGAACGTTCTAAACATTTCCTGTCATGGTCACACCAGTGTTTTACCTTCCACGTAATGCAAATAGACACTCAAGAAAAACATCCTACCATACCTCAAGCATAAATACATTAACATTCTATCCGACGAATCGGAAAATTAGCTATACAAGGAAGGCATCTTGTCCTACCTCCAAAACACAAGGGCATTATTATTCAATTTACCATATGGTGCAATTAAATATCTAATGAGAAGCATCAATGCATACATCAAGCGTGAAGATACTAGAATTCTACCTAACACATCATCCCTTTAGGCATTCAAAGGAAAAACATCCTAACATACCACAAAAACGTAAAGATATTAGCATTCCATCTAGCACGTCACGTGATTAATGAAAACATTCCATCCCTCCACCGAGGATAAGGCATTAACAGACCAACCAACATGGTACGCATTTAAGCATTCACTAGTACAACCTTTCATAATACCTTAAAATATAGAGGCATTACATCAATCAATTACCACATGTCTTTAAGCATTCAATAATATATTTATATACAAACATCCTTGAGCACAGTAAAGATTACCTCTTGGCATGCGGCTACCCGTATTGGCATTTCTAGTTTTGACCTCATTCTCAGATCAAGTCTAGGCATTAAGGGATGCCTGGATCTCTCGAACTACTGCTCTGATACCAACTTGTAAGACCCCAAAATCCGGGTGTCTCACAGTTGGGACAGCATTGCATAAACAGTCTAAACACTTGAAAATTTTAATTATTATTATTATTATTAATATTATCTTAATTTGAAGAATACGCAGCGGAAAACTTTTAAGTTAAATTCCCAATCATGGGAAATATCCAAACTAAAATACACAATTTAAATGTTTGAAATTTATTTATTTAAAACATCGTCTTCAACTAGAAATGCCAACTTCAATGCCGGGTAGCTTCATGCAACATCCAAGAGGTCATCGTTCATCCATTGAACCTGAAATCAATCTAACACGCATGCAAAAGTCAGCTAGGCTGAGTGAATTCAAGTTTTTTAATATTGTAATACAATAAATAAAAAAAAATAGATGTAAAACATTTTCATCACATCGTCTTAAATAAACATCAACTTCCTTAAAACATTCTTTAAGATAACTTCAAACATCCGCTTAAATGGGTCAAGCACATAACAATGGGTCTCCTCGACCTTTAAAGCCAAACACAAAGTAAGGAAAAAGGACCCTTTTCGCCCCAAGGACCTCTAAACTGTGAGGGGTCTTCCCACCCAGACAGATAGATACGGTTAGGGGACTTCCTCTGCCCCAATGACTGTTAAGCTGTGAGGACTACTTCTGCCCACATAAGTTAACTAAACAGTTAGGGGACTTTTTGACCCAGTCATGGCAATACCCAAAACTTACACATTCAAATTCATATTCACATATATATTAATGCAATATAATAAAGTTCATCATGATCATAAATAAATAAATAAATGTATTTATTTTATCCTCATAATAAAAATTCATCTTTTAAATTTACATGATAATCATAAATAAATAAATGTATCTCATAATTAAAATTCATCTTTTAATGAGTCGAGCACACAACACAGATCTCCTCACCTTAAATCCTAAACACAAAGTAGGGGATAAAGGAATTTTTCTTCTCCTCTTTCCCCAAGGGCAAATAAACTGCTAGGGGACTTCCTCTTGCCCCAAGGACAGATAAACTGTTAGGGGACTTCCTCTGTTTGACCTGGTTGTGGCATGACTGTAGGTCCCTTTCCGGAGGATGACGAACCTAAACCTTGTTATACAAACCCACTAGCGAGTGCGGAATCCAAGCTAGTAAGCAAACCGGGATGAAGCAAGTAGAGAAACAAACACACAAGAGTTCACCGATTAACACCAATGTATTAATACGTATGAAGGTTCCAGTTACAAGCACAATGTTTACAAATCTAACTTGCAAACTCTCACTATGTGTGTGTGTGTTTCGGACAGAATGCTCTCAAGCTCTCAAGTCTATCTTTCTGTCTATGTAGAAGTGTCTTCTAAAAACAACACACTGCATGGGTATATATATACCCATACACAGCAGGTCTGACCGAAGGATCCGATAGATGGTCCGAAGGATCATCTTTCGAATACGATGCTTTCGAAGGATCAGCAAGGACCTCGAAAGATTGTCTTTCGAGGTCTATCTATCGAAGCATATCTTTCGAGGTGATCGAAGGATCTACATTATCCTTCGATCACTCATCCTTCGAGTCAGACAACTTACATCAATTTTACTAACTGTTGCCAAGTCATGCCAGGAGGACGGTTGACTTGGTCAACTTACAGGACTGACAAGGACATCGTTTACATCGTGACCGAATACAGACAAAGTACAGACACAAGTGCATCAACAAACTCCCCCTTGGCTGTAGCTTTGTCTTTATCTTCTATAGTTGTAGACTCGTCTCGAACTTCGATGGTCTTTGGTCTTCGAGTTCTCAAAACTCTGATGTCCTTTCAAGTCTTCAATGTCGGAGGATCTTCAAAGTCTTCACGTCTTGAAAGCAGAGAGTGTATCAACAAACTACCCGTATCATGTAGGAAGTGTGTTGACAAACTCCCCCTTAACATAAGCTCCCCCTTGAGTTATGCTCGTGAATGACTTGATCTTTATGAAGTGAGATCCTTGTGGTGTTGATGATGGCCAGCGGCAACTCGATCATCTTCATCTTTTGAGCGCCTTCTCGTCGTGTCTTCATTCCAAAGCTTGTCATCGACCATGTTCTCCTAGCCTTTAGAATCTGCACATGCAAGAAATCTAAACGCGTAATGAGAACAACTGCTTGGAATAGTTAGTATAACCAAATGACACACGAATGACCATGTCATAATCAAACACCGTCCGACAGTTTGAAAGTTTAATAAATTTGTCAAATTTTAGTCTTTAACTTTCAAAACATGCAAATTTCGACCGTTTATGAAGATTTAGTCAGTTCGGTTTTCGTTCAGGTTTCAGGTAACGAAGACTTGAGCTCCAACATCGTACGATCGAAAATAAAGTAGAAATAAAATCTTTTTGGCTTTTACAAAGTTTATATTAAAACACACCTAAAATCTTTTTGGTATTTTTGAAATTAAAAGACAACAATTTAAAATCCTTTGAGTGTTATCAAACGACATCACCGCTAATGTCATGCTGATATGCACCAAACGACGAAATTGTTTAAAAATAAGGCAATAAAAGTTAAGCAGTAAATAAATATATATATACAAACATTCTTTTTGCGAGTTTCGAGGGTAAGAGAATCATATCAGTGTACGGTCATGCCAAAACACTCTTGTTGTTCAGTTAGTTAACATTAAGATAAGCATCCTATAACAATTATCGGTATTGTTGTCCACTTAAGCTCAACTTATCAGATGTAATCATGGCGAGGGGATACGTTAAGGTATGATTTATACTTACCGACCGGTGTTCATCCACATCACGACACATTCCCGTATCAAGGTATGCACGAGAGTTCATCTTACCGGTGAGTATACCGATTATCATCTGTTTGACCGTATAAGCTGTGAGAAACTCACTTATTTTAATTTGAAAACAAGCCCTGTGTGATATAATCACTTATTGATGAGGAACTTGATTTTCATATGCATGAGGGCACAGGTGCAAGTCCGTGAACAGGTCAGTACTTTCGTACAGCAGAGAGACGAACTTGACACCCGAATAAATGTGATATATTATCACTTATTTGATTTGGACATGTGATTGTTTATCACTTATTGAGGTCGAATGCAGTATGTAATATGTACACGTATGTATAGTATCATGGAAGATCTAGACTTGCGTCCCCGTTATTTTTTTTGGTAAAAGATACAACCATGATACCCAGATGATAAGCAGCATAAAGACCGAATATCTCAGAACCTCGACAATCTATCAAACGAAATTTCGGTACTAAGACCATATGCCAATGAATGGTTCCCACCTGGTCTTCAGTCGATTAAGATTTATATCACCCTGCACACTTTAAAATGATTGTGAGCCTACTGATACATCTTATATAGAGCTGCTTATCGTTTTTCATTTAAGGTTTAAAGAGGTTTGGATAGACCACTGATGTACTATCATTTTCTCTTTTGCTCGCCAGGAAACTCATTTTTGTTTTTCTATTGTTTTTGTGTTTTTGAAATTTTTCAATGTTTTTGGATTTTTAGATTTTTGGATTTACTCCCCCTAAAATCAATAAACGAAGATAAATTTAAAAACACACAAAGATATTTACAAAAATGATTTTCCGATGTTGGTTTTACTCTTGCTTGACCTTAATGCCGTTTACCAATAATAAGAAGTCAAATCTGGATTTGTCAAAAGCTTTGGTAAATAAGTCGGCACGTTGGTCATCGGTGTGGACCTTAACAACATCGATTAGCCTTTTCTCAAAGCAATCACGTATGAAGTGATATTTGATTTCGATGTGTTTGGTCTTTGAATGCTGCACAGGATTTCTAGTGATATCTAAAGCAGCAGAATTATCAACGTAAATAGGAGTAGTTAGGAATTCAAAACCATAGTCCCGCAATTGTTGTTGGATCCAAAGAACTTGGGAGCAACAACTTGAGGCAGCAATGTATTCGGCTTCGCATGTTGATGTAGCGACGCATGTCTGCTTCTTGCACTGCCATGTGACTAGGCGATTTCCTAAAAACTGACATCCAGCCGTTGTGGATTTGCCGTCGATTTTGCATCCGCCAAAATCAGAATCACTGAATGCGACCAAGTCAAAGTTATTATCCCTAGGATACCACAGACCGGTGTCGGGGTAAGCCTTCAAATAACGAAAAATCCTTTTGACAGCTGCAAGATGTGAGGCCTTCGGGTTAACTTGATATCTGGCAAGCAGGCACGTTGGGTACATTATATCTGGCCTTGATGCTGTGAGGTACATAAGGGATCCGATCATCGCGCGATAGTATGAAGGGCTAACAGGTTCACCCTTCAAGTCAGGAGTTATTCCGTGATTAGTTGGCAATGGGGTACCAATGGGCGTTGCATCGGACATCTGGAACCGGCTCAAGATGTCACCAACATATTTAGTCTGATGGATGAATATCCCAGACTCCGTTTGTTGCACTTGTAGGCCCAAGAAGAAGTTCATCTCCCCCATAGCACTCATCTCGAACTTATCCTGCATAATGCGCTCGAAATTCCTACACAAAGCATCATTAGTAGAACCAAAAATAATATCATCAACGTATACCTGAACCAGAAGAAGATCTCCATCTTGTTCTTTGATGAAGAGAGTACAATCGATAAGACCTCTTCGAAAACCATTCTCCAGCAGATATGTAGATAAGGTTGCATACCAAGCTCGTGGCGCTTGATGAAGACCATAGAGAGCTTTGTTGAGCAACCAAACCCGATCAGGATGGACAGGATCTTCAAAACCTGGAGGCTGTTCGACATACACCTCTTCTTCAACCACACCATGTAGAAATGCACTTTTGACGTCCATCTGATAAACCTTGAATCCTTTGAAGGACGCATAGGCTAGAAAGATTCGAATAGCTTCGAGACGTGCAACAGGTGCATAGACTTCGTTGTAGTCGATCCCTTCAATCTGACGAAAACCTTGAACGACTAAACGAGCTTTGTTCCGAATAACCACTCCACGGTCGTCTTTCTTGCATTTGAAGACCCATCGAGTGCCAATCTTCTTGTAATTCTCAGGCTTTTCAACAAGCTTCCAAACACCAAGCTTGTGAAATTGCTGTAATTCTTCCTGCATGGCTTCAACCCAAGCACTATCTTTCAACGCTTCTTTCCACGACTTTGGTTCTTCTTGTGACACGTAACACGCGAAGGACCAGTCATTTTGTTGGCCAGATTCTCTTATAGCTGAATACAAACCAGCATTCCGGTTGTTTCTCAGCTGATTACGCGTCTGCACACCGCGATGGACATCTCCTATAATATTCTGCTGGGGGTGGGTATCGTGAATTCTCATTTCAGGATTATCTGGCACACGAGCATTGATACCCAAATTATTCAGATTAAGATCAACAACCAGCTCCACACCAGGAATGTGGGTAGAGGTGGATGCATTCCCTTCAGCAGTGTCTACATTCTGCATATGAGGTGTATCACCAGAGGCACCTTGAACAGGAGCAGCTGGAGCTGAAGATCCTTCAGCTGCATCATGATATTCATCATCTTCAGAAGAGTCATTATAATCAGCAGCATCTTCATAAACCTCATTTTGAACCATATTGTTGACAGACGAAGAAACTTGAGGGTCAACAACAATAGGTCTAACCAAAGGCGAGACAGCAGCGTTGTCACTTTCCAACAACATCCTAGCCGCTGCTGATTCTTCGTCAAAGGTTGGCAGATTGAAGGAGTCGAATAGCCCATCATAATCGAACATCCACGGATCACCCGGAGCCCTAACAGGACTCGTGTACCTTTGAACTCTAACTTCACTCCATAGCTCAATCTTTTTGGTAGCTAGATTCCAAACACGAAAATTCGGAGTAGCATATCCAAGGAAGAAACCCTCGATAGCTCTTGCACCAAACTTTCCATCCGGCTCAATCATAGTACATGGAGCACCAAACGGTTCAAGGAAAGAAAGATCCGGTTTCCTTTTCTGAAGGAGTTCGAAGCAAGTCTTGCCATGTCTCTTTACTGTAAGAACTCTGTTTAACGTGTAGCATGCAGCCGATACAGCCTCCCCCCAGAATTGAATAGGGAGTTCCGACTCTACTAACATTGTTCTTGCAGTTTCTATAATCGTTCGATTCTTCCTCTCAGCGACACCATTTTGCTGTGGAGTATAACGAGAATTGTACTCATGAAGAATGCCTTTAGAAGTACAAAACTCATCCATAACTTGATTCTTGAATTCGGTACCATTGTCGCTTCGGATCCTTTTTACTTTCAATGAATAGAGATTCTCCAACATTGTAAGAAGATCCTTGAGGATGCCAGGAGTTGCACTTTTGTGTGCCATAAAGGATACCCAAGAAAATCTAGAATAATCATCAGTAACTACTAAACAATAGGCATCACCAAACGTTGTCTTGTGCTTCATAGGTCCAAACAGGTCCATATGAAGACGTTCGAGAGGCATGCTGACAATGTTGATTTTCTTCAAAGGGTGTGACTTCTTTGTTTGCTTCCCTTTTTGGCACGAGACACAGATATCTTGTAGATGAAAACTTCTCACAGGCACACCATTCACAAGATTATTTTTCACCAAATGGTTCATCTTTCTCAAGTGAATGTGTCCCATTCTTCTGTGCCAAGATATAGACTCCTTTTCTGTGGCTTTCGAGACAAAGCAAGTGACTTGTGCAGATGTTGTAATCGCCTGGCTCATGTCGAGAATATAAAGATCATTAACTCTCGGAGCCGATAAGAGAATCCATTCTTGTGGAATTTTGAATCCAGGTTTCAGCACATAGCAGCCGGCATCATCAAAATGCACGGTGAATTTCTTATCGCAGATTTGCGACACACTGAGAAGATTATGATCAATTTGCTTGACATAATTGATCTTATCGAAGCAAACTATACCATTTGAAATTCTTCCTTCTCCAGTGATAAATCTGCCTTTGTCACCCGCAAAAGCAACATACCCTCCTCTAATGTTTCTCACGTCGTATAGGAGCCGTAAGTCGCCAGTCATGTGCCTGGATGCTCCACTATCAACAATCCAGTGACTATTAATAGTTCCTCCTAGAACATCCTGCACATGTCATGTAAAAACATCAGTTGAGAATGGGGACCCAAGCCTTAGTGGTCTTGGGTCGTCCCTGAGCATCACGAAATGTGATATCAATCTCTTGATGGTTTTCAAGAACAACTGCTCCCCCTGAATTGTCACCCGACTTAGGTAACCAAGTTCGTCTTTGCCTACCAGTTTTTGAAGATTCTGGTTTTACAGGTTGTGACACACTTGGTTCCCTTTGAACTGTTTTAATCTCAGATTTTAAAGCTTTTTCAACAGTTTTCATGTTCTTACGTCGTTGTTTAGTTTCTTGTTCTTTTACAGTTCGTTTATCTTGTTTAGGTGAAACTGACCGACGTTGAGGATGAACTGTTTCAGGTGGAGCTTTCTCAACAAATTTACTCTTTGGAGCATTTGGGCAGTTTCTGATGATGTGCCCAATTTCTCCACATTTAAAACATGTTCTCCTTTCAATAGATTTTGGAGAACTTGATTGACCACAAGATGTCGAACTCGTGGAACCCGAGGTACTAGCCTTTTCATCACACCCATTTGTGCGTTGAGTGTAATTGTTATCACTGTTACGCTTTAAGATTGTTACTTGTTTTACAAAATCCGTGTTAGATTTGTTTTCAAAAGTTTCAATCTTATCAGTACCCTTGGATGACACGAACTTGACATCTTTTGCTTTCTTTTGAAAACGAGCTCCTTTTGTTTCAG
Organism: Helianthus annuus; assembly: GCF_002127325.2. NCBI lineage: Eukaryota > Viridiplantae > Streptophyta > Magnoliopsida > Asterales > Asteraceae > Helianthus > Helianthus annuus. Next base: position 121,861,358 of record NC_035439.2, read on the forward strand.
ACTTCATCTGAGAGACTTTATGCTTTTGAGCTCGTTTGACTGGTTGTTTACCATTAGAAGCAGCAGGTTGTTGAGTGGTTGAAGATTTTTGTTTACCAAACTGTTTTCTAATCTCAGCCTTAGGAATTGGATCACATTATGTTACCACAATTCCCGGAAGTGTTTTTCCCAAAAATTTGTTTGTGTTGTCTTCAAAGACTTTGTCAATCAAAGATTTATTTACATTTTTAATTGGGAAAACATGATCTGAGTAGATTTTATTATCTCCAACCAAAGTGTACAACACATTACTGCTTTTAACAGTAGACACACATGTCTTATCAACTTTGACAGGATTAATCACTTGTTTCTGAACAGGTTGCACGACAGGAGTAGGAGGATCACAAAGAATATGATTCTCAATTGGAATTTCTACTCCTTTTGTTTCATCAAGTGATTCATCCTTGTCATTCACATCTGGTTCATCATCTGAAGAATCATAGTCCTCAATGATTGGAGGACTTTGCTTCACGGATGATGACGTTTCTGGTTGCTTAGAGGATGAATTTTCCGGTTTGAACCCTAGGCCAGTAGCAAATTCCTCAACATCTAGAGGCACACTGGGTTCATACCGAGGCATTTCCTCCTCATCAGGCATCTTGGTATAATTGTTCATCAAAGGGGGCGGACATTTCTTGTACCCTATGCCTTTCTGATTTCCCTTTGGTTGTTGAACATCGATGATGTGATCAAGCACAAATTGGGAGTTAGAATAACTATCCAATTTCTGTTTGATCGCATCGTGCTCGCATTGGGCTATGGCTAATTGCTTTTTAGTTTCTTCCACAATGTTAATATATTCATTTATACTTACTTGCTTGTGGTAAACTACTTTGTTAACCTCGGACACATTTTTCTTTAATGTTTCTATTACAGATTTAAAATCTTTTTCATTCCGAGTTAAAGCCATGTTTGCCTCTTTGCATTTCGACAGTTCAATAACCAAATTCTGGTTATGACTATGAAGCTTTTCTGATTCAAGCTTCATCTCAGCACATGACTTACAAATACTAGGAGCAGGAGGTTCAGAATTTACCTGACTAGAAGAGGCTGAACCGTTTGCCATAAAGGCAGTTTGAAAAGAAAAAGCTCCATCTTCAGAAAATAACTTCTCCATTTCCTTTGATGCAGTATCTGCCTTCCTAATCAGAATTGATTTCTGACATTTAAGCTCATCAGCTTCATTTAGAAGATCTTGAATATCATCACCTCCCTCCTCCTTCACATCAGACTCTGAGTGATTATCCCCAGAAACAGAGCCTTCTTCATCAGAACTTCCAGAATAACCAGAACTGTCATCACTTCCAGAAGACTCTTCTTTATGAACATTCTCGATGATCTTTGCATAAAGAGCTGTTCCACTTCTCTGATCATCATCACCAAACTGAACTGACCAGTCACATCCCTCATCTGCTTGAACAGCCAGAGCCCGATTGGGATTTGAAGTTCCAGGCTGGCCCTGATTGTTATTAACTGCCACCATCCTCCTCTCACGGTTCTCTTGCTGGGCATTCACATTTGTATTACTCGTCTGGTTTCTGAAAGGGTTGTGATTGCCATGTTTTGTTGGTAGAGTGCACTCTCGTTTGAAGTGCCCTTTGTTACCACAGTTGAAGCATGTCACGGCGTTGATATCAAACCCATACTTCGTATCTTTCTTTCCTTCCAACGAAGTTCTACCAGTACGAGCCATAAAGTCTTTGGCCCTTCTAACCGCACTTGCAAAAGCCCACTTAATATCCATCAACTCCATTTCTTCCTTGTCGATCTGTTGGTAGTCTTCATTGGTCATATTGATGTTTCCAAGCTGACCTGCTACCAAACCACAGTAAGCACTGACCATGGTGTTGATAATTTCCATATGCTCCTTAGCAACTTCAATGCTAAGGTGTGAAAGATTTGAGTTGTCGACTCGGATTGTGTTAGGATTTTGGGGTTGAGGTTTAGGATTGCTTGCATAATGAGCTTGCTGTTGTTGTTGTTGTTGAGGTTGTGGTTGTGGCTGTGTTGGGACAGGAATGTAAGACCTCGGATCAAATTGAGGTTGTGGTGGAGCAGCTGTTGACTGAGGAAATGGAAAGGAACTTGTGTTGGAGACAAATGCAGTCTGCAGTTTGGGTTGCTGGGCTGCAGCTGCTCTTGCTAGAGCATCGAAACCCGGAAGATACATTTCTGTATTTTGAGGGGCGGGAGCTCTCTTGGCTTTCCTGATTTCTTCATCATTTTTGTGTTCCAGTTTCTGAATGAACTCATAGATGTTGACTTGATCTAGAGTTCCAGTATGCTTCAACAACTCAATGAAAGAGCTCCACTTTGGAGGTAAGGCGTCAGCAAACCTACTCACCATGTCTTGTTGAGTAGAGACAACTCCATAAGCACACATTTCACTAATCAAATGATAGAAACGTGTGGTCATATCATTCAGAGTCTCGTTTTCCAAGAACTGAAAATATTCAAACTCTTTCTTCAACAAATCATGCCGAGACTTTCGAGCAGCTGCATTGCCTTCTCCTCTAACAACTAAGGCATCCCACAATGTTTTCGTGGTCTTGCAATATGAGAACTGATGGTAGATGTCTTTGTTGAGTGCTTGAGTAAGTGTGGCAAAGGCCTTTTTCTCCAATTCATAAGCCTTCTTGTCATTTTCAAGCATATTGGCATAACCCTCAGAAGTGGACGCAGCAGTCTCCAGATTTTCATTGAATGCATTGATGAAACACGTCCAAAGATCGGTGCTTTGCCCTTGGACATACGTGTGAAAGCGGTTTTTCCATGATGGAAATTCATTCATATGATTTAGCTTTGGTGGACGATTGTTACTGCCCGTTTCGCTTTCACTGATCAAAAGGTTTTGAATGCTTTGACTTTGATTGGATACCAAAGCCCATTGACTTGGACTGATTGATGCAGGAGGAAACATACTCTTTGCCCAAGCTGCAACAGATGTTAGTTCTTGACTATTAGATTGTGAGTCCAAACTCCAATCCCAAGGACTTGTACAGCTCATTTTGATCAAATATTAAGAGAAAAACCTACACAAACACAAACTGTTAAGGTTCAAACAGACTCGAAATGAAAGATACAACCTGGTTCGAAAGATCAATACTTGTTTGAATGATCAACAATGTTCGAACGATCACTGTTGAGTTTCGAACAATGACTTCGAAAGATTGACTTCGAAGGACTGACCACACGAAGGATCCTTATCTTTCGAAGGACTGATTTCGAAAGATTCTCCTTATATTTCGAACACAGATCTCGAAAGATTCACCAACACGAAGGATCCTTATCTTTCGATGAGTAATAGTAGCTCGAAAGATATATCCTTCGAAAAGATTCCTTGGTCCGAAAGATAGTTCACTGACTTCGAAAGATGTTCGAAGGATGGTATCTGTCGAACCTCCTTGATCGAGGAATGATCTTTCGAGTTCGAAAGGTATCTTTCGACTGCTCTGACACACTGACAAAAAGTTGACGGGTAGGTGGGAAAAAGGTGATGGGTTGGTGCACAACTTTCGGCAGAAAGGATGTGCAGGCACCAACTTTTCACCAAACTTGTTGACTTTCAAAAAAATATGCCCAAAAAGGAAAGATCTTATCCAGATCCAGTACCGGAAAATATGACCGGAGATATGGCCGGAAATCCAAAGTCACTTAAAAAAAAGTTTTCAAGTTACCCAACCCAACCTTGAACACTCCCGAAAGTTTAGAACTCGTTTTTCAGTTTTAAGATGCAAGAAAAACCACCAAAACGGGTGCTAAACCTAGTGTCCAAACACACCAAGAACTTGAACAAACCCGGTTTTAAACAAGGTAAAGAGCCTCGGCTCTGATACCACTTGTAGGTCCCTTTCCGGAGGATGACGAACCTAAACCTTGTTATACAAACCCACTAGCGAGTGCGGAATCCAAGCTAGTAAGCAAACCGGGATGAAGCAAGTAGAGAAACAAACACACAAGAGTTCACCGATTAACACCAATGTATTAATACGTATGAAGGTTCCAGTTACAAGCACAATGTTTACAAATCTAACTTGCAAACTCTCACTATGTGTGTGTGTGTTTCGGACAGAATGCTCTCAAGCTCTCAAGTCTATCTTTCTGTCTATGTAGAAGTGTCTTCTGAAAACAACACACTGCATGGGTATATATATATACCCATACACAGCAGGTCTGACCGAAGGATCCGATAGATGGTCCGAAGGATCATCTTTCGAATACGATGCTTTCGAAGGATCAGCAAGGACCTCGAAAGATTGTCTTTCGAGGTCTATCTATCGAAGCATATCTTTCGAGGTGATCGAAGGATCTACATTATCCTTCGATCACTCATCCTTCGAGTCAGACAACTTACATCAATTTTACTAACTGTTGCCAAGTCATACCAGGAGGACGGTTGACATGGTCAACTTACAGGACTGACAAGGACATCGTTTACATCGTGACCGAATACAGACAAAGTACAGGCACAAGTGCATCAACAATGACCCAACACATCACACGCAAGTACATAAAAGGGCAAGCAAATAATCCTCATGTATAGTTAAAATGTAGTTCGAAAGTTACTATACAAACATCTTAGAAGTTTATCATCAATTTAATACATCGAGCATGCCCGTTAGCCCTAAACTTTGAAACATTAAATAAAGGGCATCATGAACTTACAATTAAATACATACGTGTGTGTATACTTCAACCATCGTACGTGTAGCTTCGCACCTACACACTATATACATATATATATCTTCCCTTCATAGACTAGAGTACACACATATATATATATATATATATGTATATATATATATACACACACACACACACATAAATATAAGTATATATAAGTATACTCAATACTCGCCTTCACACAAATAAGTATACAAAAATATATAATTCTAATTATTTTTCATCTTTAAAAAATTTCCATACTAGTAAATATAAATTTCATAGGTACGTAAAAAGAACTTCACAACTTCCTTCATAAAAATAATCATACGAGTTTAGCATGCACATTAGCCCGAAATATTTAAAAACATTTAAAGAGTGGGCTCAAGAACTCACAGGTTGCAAAGCTTCCATATCCACAAGCTAATCGTCTCGAACCGTGTCCTCAAGCGAAACCTATAACTGAATAACTCGTGGTTACAGTTTATTCTGATAGATAACGTATAACCCAACCTATCAACTTCTCCACATCTAACGTCAAAACCCTAACCTGAGCACCGTCGAGTTCAGATCACCCATGACCCATAACAACTCGTGAACCCGAAACCCATGCACACTCGCACGTCCATTGCCATGCAAAATTAATCCTCACCACAACATTAAATTATGATGGTATAAAACCACTACTGCCAAAGTTCCCTTATGACACCAATATCATCACCATCCATAAATCACTAACACCAAAACGTGACCTCCTAATAGCCCAATCCCCATGCAACCTCGCCACCTAAAATGTGTTTATGTGAATCACCATGCATACACCATCACTATTTTCTCCATGCTTTTTTTGTACGTACCACACACACCTACTCAACTCTTCATACTCCATTATTAATCTAACATTCCTCTACGCCACTCTAGCAGAAACCCCATGGAAATCTGGTTCATCACCTACTTTGTACCACCATGATAGCCCTCACAGTCACGCGTCGCACCGTCGTGGCTCACCCGAAACCGCCATGCACCACCTCTGTCTCCACCACAATCTTAATCGAATATCAACCCCCATCGTTACCAATACCGTACCCGACAACATTGTCATCTACCTGTAGTCGAATATTTTCGCTACGAAACTACACGCCATCACGCACCTTTGCCGCATCGTCATCATGAACCGCACCATTACAGCGGTTATCATCCTCATCGGTCACCGACACCGTACACAACCGCCATCACCATTTTAGTTCAAACCTTGACATAATTTATCACCATCGCATACCATCCTACATCACCGCAGCCACAACTACAATTGTCATCCCCATCGGCACTCCACCACCCTACACCATTCTGCCGCTCACCACCACCCGCACTTTCTCCACCACCAAACGCCACAGTGCACCTCCACGTTCTACCATCACTAACAGAACTAAAGAAAAACCCCTACAAATCTCATGTAAAACGAACATGAAGCACTATAATTGGAACGAGAGGTTACCTTGTGGTGGGATTTAGAAGATCAATTGAGCCGAGAACCATCCCCGTCGTCATCCTCCTCATTTAATCTCCCTCTCTCTCTTGTATTTTGATTTCAGCGGCTGAACACATCCTATACACGAACACCTAACTACCACTCTTCAAGTGCCACCACCCCGTCGGTCACCACCGTAAACACCGCTCATCACCACCCATAGACACATCATTACCCCCAACCTAACAAAGCCCGTGCAAGCCAAGTAAAAATAACGGAACAAACACGATACTACATAAGCGGAGTCAACTTGACGTGATCTGGAAGTCACATGCACACCACCAGATCAACCACCTTGAACCACCACCGTTGCCGTCCTATTCTTATCCCGCACCTTCTTTCTCCGCCGTCACACTCACGAACTGATTCCCCTCGGTATACGGTTGTAGGGTTTGAGAAATATAGATGTAATCACTAATTTACACCTTACACCCCTTATCATTCACCCTTTTATAACTTATTCTCAAAGTAATAAATCCAAGTCTCTTTATTTACATAACACCCCCCTCAAGTCATATTAAATCTAAATCGAGCATCAAAGACTTTACTTTGTCTCGTGGCATGTGCGTCTCATTTTTCACTTGCTAAATAATACGAGTTAGGAAATTCGGGATGTTACACTAGACTATCCCTCCCAGTCTCTCAGACTGAACTCCCTAGGCTTTCAGACTAACTCCCTGGTCTCTAAGACCAACTCCCAGTCTCTAAGACTAAACCTCCCCAATCTCTCGGATTGAACCCCTCAGTCTCTAAGACTGAACCTCCCTCAGTCTCTAAGACTGAACCTCCCTCAGCCTCTAAGGCTGGATTCCCTCAATCTCTAAGACTGAACTCCCTTAGTCTCTAAGACTAAACCATAAATTTTGAAAAGTGCATTTGTGCCTTTTATTTGTAAAATGTTTTGTACCCTGGATCTGGACGTTTAGTATATGCAATGTAAAAATGTTTTCGTGAGAGCCCTAGTGATCATAGTCTAGACTCCAGAAGGAATCCTAGTTCGCTATGAACCTGGCTCTGAAACCAAGCTGTCACACCCTGGCTTTTGCGGAAGCGTGGATTATTTTTGGTGTGACTTCTTAATACCATAGCAACAATCACAACAATGCTATATGATAAAACATAAGATGTTCATCCATTCATTAAGTTAAAAATACTAAAACGACATTGTTTGAAAATGTTGACACACAAAGTAAATTACAACCATGACATAATTAATAGAGTTCACAAAGACTCATCAAAAGTACGTAAATAAAAACCCAAGTTTAGAATTGTGTATCCCGTCCAGGAAAGGGATCCACCTCCTAAACACAACCATACGGATGACATCTTTATTCACTACGCAGCCTTGACACAACGCATACTCCGCCAGATCCACTAATTTCCTGAAATACATATAGTTTGAAAAATCAACAAAAGTTGAGCGAGTTCAGGTGTGTGTAAGTGTATAAAACCTTTAAAAATATGTATGTAAGTATGAAAATACCTTGTATGTAGCAATTAAGGAAAAACTGATCACCAATGGGTTGCAAAGCCAATGGTATGTGTTAAATGGTGCAGGAAGACTCAAACCTAGCAAATTTGTCTCCGGTATGAAGACATAGTCACCACTATGGGCCGCCCCGGCCTCACGGGTGTCGGCTCGCTACACCCAAATAGATCTATCACTCATGTCCCTTGGTCCTACGATGAGGATTAATGGCCTTAAGTGTCATGCCCACCACTCACATGACCGCGTAGTAAAAACTCTCCCTAAGCTAACCATACCATGTAAGTAAAAGTCTGTAATATGGTAACATGTATTTCACCCCCAAAGTATAAAACTGAAAACAGTTAAGAGAAAAGGGGGAAGATGAACTCACAGAAGTGTGTATCCTGTAATGTCAATCTCAAACTTGACCAGCTACTCGGCGACCTACAACGTACTAATGTCTATTAGACGAATGGGCCGTGCCTTGGCTTAGGGTTTAATGTTTTGAGTTGCGTTACTTTGATATTATAACAAGTTTGTGACTTCTTGTTAAAATAATAAGAATTATTTTAACTCAAATTCCGTTTTTAGAAATAATAGTTAGGCAACTATTTCGTATTCACACTTCTCAAGTATTTTACTTTGTATTTCCTTCCCAAGGATGGGGGTATTTATACATGTTTTATTATAATCCCGAAAAATATATTTTAAGTCTCACTTGGAAAATATATTTAAATTATTTGTCCAAAGACATCTTAATTCCAATATATATATATATATATAAATTTTTCCCAAAAATAATATATTTTACTCCACTAATTTACAAAAATAATATTTTACCAAAAATGTATGTGTAGAAGTATTTTCCGGAATATTTCATAAGTTGTGTTTTAACGTTCGGTTTCTCAATACCGAGGGTGTAACTTAAATATTTATTCCGTGAAAGGTTTGGTATTATTTTGGAGTTATAATTTCCGTGATATTCGTAAGTTATATCATTTTATCCTAAAATAATATAACTAGTTCACAAAATAACAAATAATCACTCAAGAGTTTTAGTATAAAATATATATTCTAAATATATATTTATCAAATTTTATTTACGAAAATCAACCTCCGATACCTTTTATTTTTGTAATAACAACTATGGCGAAGTTTATTTTGAAAACCAAGTTAAAATATATTTGTAACACTTGTTAGAAAAATATTTCTAAGTGTTGTAATTTTAGAAAAAATTCGCCAGAGTTTCCTTTGTAAATTGAGGCGTCCATGCTTACTAGCATATCATTTTCTTTTGTAAAATCATTCAATCAATCATCAACCAACAACATGCAACTTCTACTTACCAAACTTGTCAAGAACAAGCATAAACTATAAACTCATGAACTTGAATATTTATGAAAATATGTAGTAACTTATTAGCATACTTAGTAAGTCTTGTTACCTTCCAAAATGTGATTAGTTCTTTAAAAACTTTATTTTTAAAGAGTTTGAATGTTCACAACTTTTAATCATATTTTTTAAAAATATTTCTTTGTGACATTTTCTTATTACACAAGTGTTTCTACACTTGTTTGTCCACCAAAAATGTGATTAGTTTATGTAAGATCCAAGTTTTTGTGAAACTCATATTTTTAACTTGGTTCTTTTGAAAAAAACCACTCATGGATCTTTAGATCTACAAGATTATAACCTACTTTGATCTTTATTTTTCAATAAAACATTCATTCATTCAAGTTCATAGTTCATGTGTGGATGATCCATCATCCTTTATCATTCTTACTTTCACATCTTGCTAGTTCATGTTTTTAATCATGATCTAGCAAGACCATATGATGATCCATATCATTTCTACTAGCAAACAATATTCAACAAGCATCACAACATATTGTGATATGAATAACATGATTTCTTCATCTTTTAACCATACTTTATTACTAAGTTAGGTTATGTTCAAGACTTCTTCATAAGATTCATTAAAGTTCTTATCATTTTGATCACTAAACATCATTAACCACTTAAACAACATGTAAAATGCAAGGATCTAAGTTCTGACCACTAGCTCAAGGCTAGGGGAGTTCAAGTGTAGAAAAGTGGTGGATAAAAGAAGATGAGAGTGGTCCTTGAGCTTCCGAACACACCAAGCTTGTTTGTATGATCACTAACACCTTTGGATCACTAAAGATTGCATGGAATGAACTTGAAGATGATGATGGTGGTTGTGGTGGCTCACGGCCGAACCAAGGAGAGAGGGAGAGAAGAGTTTGAAGTGTGATATGTGTTGAAGGTTATGAATGGATGTTAGACTTGTGGATTTATAAATAGACCTCCAACATTCCAATAACCATTGTGTCTTATGCTTCATTATTACTAAACATAATCCAATAAATAATTCAAGAAAAATCAAAGGTGGGACACCACCCTTGTGACCGTCCCAAGGGGGGTGCCTATTTGGGTTGTAAGTATTAGTTAGGGATTTGGTTAGAGATCAAAGGTTTAGTTAGTGGGTTTTGGTGTGTTATGAAATATATAGTCTGTTAGGGTATTCAGGGACCCTAACTAGCTTAGAAAAATAAAAACAAAGTGTTTAACAATATTTTTGTGTTCCGGATAAAGTCCGGTTGTTCGGTTGGGTGTTGTTCCGTTAAAGTGCTTATTTAATCCGCAATGTGTCTTTTATAATACTTTTTGTGACACATTTAATTCCTGACACTTTGGAAAGTATCTAGGACTATTTTGTCAAGTTTTTGCACATTACTAGCATAATTAAATGCTGAATTTTGTTTAAAAGTGCAGAATTCTGCATTTGAAGTGTGTTTTAGGCACTCCCGGCACTATAACTATCACCTAGTGACGCAGTTTTATGGTACTCACTTCCCTACACTCCCTACTAGTGTAGTATTTTATCTCTGGCTCATACTGGCCTTAAAAACATTGTCTGTCTAGGTGCTGGTATTGTCAGCATGTCTCTGGTTTATCCGCTCACTGTGCTAACCGTGCTTTGTGCATCAAGTTTGTCACTATGGTTTGTGTGTAATAAATAGAGTGACAGTATGAAATGTGATGCATATGTATGTATGTAACAGAAATCAGTAAGCAGTTAAATCAACAGTTGTAATCAAGCACAATCATTAAGCACAAATTAATTATTAATTAAGTGTACGAATACCTGTAATTGTGAGGGTTGTCACAGCACATGTGCATAGTGTATATAGGAATGATAAAGTTAATGTTAATGCACATATTCATTGAGATTGTATGTTTGTTAAACATATGTTTTTTTTGTTTTGTTTATTATCGTAGATAACAGAAAAAAATCAAAGAAGGTAACTTACATTTTGAAATTAAGGGATGAAGAGTCAAAAAATGCCGGATGCAATGGAAGATGATTACGCAACGGTTAAACAAAGAGGTAAAAAAGGTTGACTAATATTCGATGATGCAGTTGGGGGTTTATGCACATGTGCATCCCTTTATTACTTTCATGTTAAATGATATCATTTATGTAAACACATTAAATATATCACATTTAGGTGCACAAGAAGATAAAAAAGCATAAAGAGGAGGACAGGTGAGCGAAATCACTATGAAAAAATTGAACAAGTAAACGAAATCCCTTTATTACTTCACAGATTGCGGGTTGTTCGCTATGCAACATATGGAGATGTATAAAGGGAGTGGTGAGAAATTTGATTGCATATTCAACAAAGATAAAGAAATTCAAGACTTGCAACTTAAGAACATGAGAGTGAAGATAGCAACAAAAAACTGTCGTTATCAGAGGCAAGAGGCAGGCGAATGATCATGTTTGTGAATATATGATGTATTATGTTTTTTGGTAGAGGGAATGTTGGTACTGCAAATGTGCATAGTTTGAAATAACATACATATCGGTATTGTATAATGTATTACAGATGGTTATATTTGTTAATTTAGGATGTAATATGTTGTTTGGTATAATATATGTTGTTTGGTATAATATATGTTGGTGGTGCATATGTGTAATAATGATTGTTGATCGGATTATGTGATTCTTATGATGAGGGTGATATATTTACTTGTTGTAACTGTGTTAATGTTGCTAATGCATATGTGCATTAATAAAAAACAATAAACATGTCGGTAATGCATGTGTATATTTTGAAATATTGTATTTTTGTTTATATCATATTACGTATGTGGTACCCTATTACGTATGGGGTACCATATTCCATATGTTGATGTATATGTAAGGAAAACGGATTACATGTAATTAAAAAATATACATGTATGCACATGTGCATTGTTCGAAACAATAACCATGTGTGATGAAATGGTAAACATGTATGTACATGTGCATTGTGCGAAACAGTAACCATGTCAATATAATGCACATGAGCATTATAATTTTATATATAACGACATTTTTTTAATAGAACAAGATGCCATATATTCAAACCAGAACTCTAGCCAGGAACTAGAGAAGTACGCTTACAATAAACATATAAACTCCTAATTTTCTATTACATTCACACCACTTGTGTACCACTCTTCAGTCACTAAATTTTCCATTTTGGCTACAAATCTCCATTTTGGCTATGACTTTCATCCGCAACAGCGTACACTCCTTGACTTGTTCCAGTCTTCTAGCATTTGAAATCTGCACGACTTTGAATACCTTCTCATTTCTGCTCGACCATATGATCCATAATGTAGCCATCACTATGCAGTTGACTGCCTTTTTCTTTTTCTTAGAAATATCGAGCTTAAATGAAAATCTTTTACTCCCAACCATGCTCCGACCATCCACCATAGCGTTTCCGACATCAAACACGTAATGAGAATGTGTTCAATAGTTTCTTGCTCGTATTCGCAAACCGGGCACAATGTGTTGCTGGTCTGACTTACCCCTTTTTTCCAACTACGTCTTTGTTGGTAACCTGCCTTCGACGCCTTTCCATGCTAACATATTGGCTTTAGGTGTAGCCCAGTCGTTCCAGGTCATTACAAAGCCACTCGACAGGTCCCCGTTTGTGACACACAAATCCTCTCTAATGGTTTTAACATTAAAAGTCGACTTATTTTCCGAGTGCCAACCCCACCCATCTTGACCCATCTTCATTCTGGTGTCTCTCAGCAGTGCCAAAAGCTGCATAAACTCCACCCATGCCTCCCCGGTTATCGGCTTGTTCTTCCGTTGCCAATCCCACACAGTCACCTCCCCTATTTTTTTGTAGTTGTACGCCACCCAAGACCATTTGTTTGCTACCATTCTGCACATAATTGGATAGTTCTCCATAAGGCACTTGTTCAGAATCCATAAATCAACGACATAGGTGATGTTTGTTTTTTCAGATGTAAAAGGTCTGCAGTCTGCCGACCACATCTGCAAGCATCTGCAGGAGAAGAGGTGGACCAAATGTCTGCAGTCTGCAAGAAGAAGAGGGTTTGTTTTTTTTTTCTACAAAAACCACTTCACACACACAACACACACAACAGTTCTCTCTCTCTGCCTTGAACTCTCTCTCTCTCTCTCTCTACAATCTGTCATAACAGTTTATCTGGGCCAAACCCATAGCTTCCTTCTTCTTAATATCTCTCTTTGACTCCGGAACCACCAGGTCAACGAGCTTGCCCCCATCGGGTTCGATTAACCCGCAGGAGATTCGGATTGGGTTTCGAGTAGGGCTTTGGTTGTAGGAGATGAATTGCGGGGAGACATTGGAGAATTTGAGATGGGTTCGGTGGGGTTTGGGGAAAGGGGTTGAATGGATTGGGGTTTTGAGGAAAAGGGAGGTCATGGCTGCCATTAATGGCGATTCTGTTATTCGTATTCTTATTCCCTCGTGCAGGTTAGAAAGAGGGAGGGAGGGAGACAAAGGTGGAGTTAGTGGAGCTGGATTATATAATGTTGTTGGGAGGATAAACCTGGACACTCTGTTTGGTTTTGTTTTTTTTTTGTTTTTTCTTTAACAGATGAAGGTGGTGGTGGATGTGGTGGCTGAGATGTGGTGGTGGAGGTGGTGGCTGAGATGTGGTGGTGGAGGTGGTGGCGGAGGTGGAGGTGGTGTTGGAGGTGGAGGTGGTGTCGGCAGGTGGAGGTGGAGGTGGTGGCGGAGGTGGAGGTGGTGTCGGAGGTGGAGGTGGAGCTAGGGTTTTGGAGCAAATGGATGTTTTGAAGAGGGAGAGAGGGATAAAAGGTTGGCAGAGCTTTGAAGACATGGGGAAGGATCTGCTTGGGGAAGAGGTTAGGCAGAGGTAAAAGCTCTGCAGATCTTCAAGAAAACAAACAAGCTGCAGGACCCTTATGTCTGCGCGCGTCTGCGCGACGCAGACATAAGTGCTCAGAAGAGCTTTTGGCCAAAAAACAAACACCACCATAGTCTAATTTTCAACATAATGCACATGTGCATATAATTTAATACAACATCATTTACAATCAACATAATGCACATGTGCATATAATTTAATACAACATCATTTATAGTAAGTATAATGCATATATGCATATCATTTAATACAATATCATTTACAAAGTATATACATCATTTACAGTCAACATAATACCTTTAGTCACAAATCGAATGAATTGCACCTCTGAATGTTCTGTATTTGTAGGTGTATTGTGACTGTCAACTGTATTATTAGCAGATGGACTAACAATGTCACCAACAATGTCCGCATCAGATGTATGAGGAGGATTATCAGAGAATGTATGAGGAGGAACATCAGATGTAAATGGTGATGTAGAGGATGCCGTAAAGAGAGGATTATCAGAGAATATATGAGGAGGAACATCAAATGTAAATGGTGATGTAGAGGATGCCGTAAACACCGTTTTCGGCTGCCGCCGCCGTGAAATTCGGTGAGTTACGTGATCGCCGTCGGTCGCCATTGTAAACATCGTGCCAACCGCAACCACCGTGAAATACGTGAACACCGACGATCCATATGCGGTGAAAAGCACCGTGCACGACTCTCCGCCACCGTGAAACCGCCGTGAATGCCTCTCAGGCGAGTGTGGAGACCATAAACTGGTGAACTACTGAAACCCTAAAATGGAGACAACAGTGACATAAGGAAAAACAGGAACGCGTGTTTTTTTTTTTGTATAAACATAATATAATTACAAAAATGCCATGTGTTCACACTAGTTCTCGCGGTTCTCGCAATAAAGGGTGGTTCCTAACGGATCCTTATCCTATATATATATATATATATATATATATATATATATATATATATAGGGATGGTTCAAATGAAAACCACTTTTATTGTGAAAACTCGAAAACTAACTAAAAAAATCCTAAAAAACACACAAATTTTTTTTTTCAATTTTTTTATAAAAATCGCAGGTTTTTATATATAAAAAAAACGTTTTTTTTAAAAAAAAAATTAGTACACATACACATGTGTAGTACACATACACATGTGTAGTATTACACATGTGCACTACAAAAAAAAGATTTTTTGAATTTTTTTTATATAAAAAAACCTGCGAAAATTGGTATGCAAAAAAAAAATAAAAATTTTGATATGTGTTTTTTGGCTTTTTTAATTAGTTTTCGAGTTTTCACAATAACTATTGGTTTTCATTTTAACCTTCCCATATATATATATATATATATATGGGGGTTAAGTTATTTCTACAAAGAATATAAAAATAAGAAGTGTAAAAAGTCATTATAGAGTGACAAGTGTTCCAAAAGAAATCAAGTGGGAAGAGTTGTTTTGTCAAAGGGAATAAAAAGATTATGCACATGCAAGTCACATGCTATTTCCCCCTTATTTTTTAAACGTCCATAACTTTTTTATACGTCATTTGTTTTTAAAAAATTTATACCATAAAATCGAGTGTCCTTTTATCTTTAATATAAGTACCATATGGTTATATTTAGGAAAAGAATCGAAAACCCAGTTGCGTATTACACAATGGACATTACGTAAAACACACTGAGAAAACCCAGTTGCGTATTACACAATGTACATAACATACAACACAATGAATATCAAACTAAAAACACAATGGAAAGTAGACCAAAGACACAATCGATGACAACAGATAAAAGACACAATGGATAGCAGACTAAACACAATGAGTATCAAACTAAAAACACAATTGATGACAACAGATAAAAGACACAATGGACAGCAGACGAAAACACAATCAAATTAAAAACACAATGGAAAGTATAATAAACACACAATCGACGACAACAGATAAAAGACACAATGGATAGCAGACTAAACACAATGTATATCAAACTGAAAACACAATGTATATCAAACTGAAAACACAATTGATGACAGTAGAAAAAAGACAACACGGATAATAGACTAAAACACAATCAAACTAAAAACACGATGGAAAGTAGACAAAAAACATAATTGATGACAACAGATAAAAGACACAATGGATATCAGACTAAACACAATGAGTATCAAACTAAAAACACAATTGATGACAACAGATAAAAGACACAATGGACAGCAGTCTAAAAAACAATCAAACTAAAATTATAATTGAAAGTAGACCAAAAACACAATTGATAACATTAGATAAAAGACACAATGGATAGCAGACTAAACACAATGAGTATCAAACTAAAAACACAATTGATGACAGCAGATAAAAGACACAATGTAGAGCAGACAATGAGTATCAAACTTAAAACACAATAGAAAGTAGATTAAAAACGCAATTGATGACAACAGATAAAAGACACGATGGATAGCAGACTAAACACAATGAGTATCAAACTAAAAACACAATTAATGACAGCAGATAAAAGACACAATAGACAGCAGACAGTGAGTATCAAACTTAAAAATAATGGAAAGTAGACCAAAAACACAATCGATGACAACAGATAAAAGACACGATGGATAGTAGACTAAACACAATGAGTATCAAACTAAAAACATAACTGATGCCAGAAGATAAAAGACACAATGGACAATAGACTAAAACACAATGGACAACAAATTAGAATTCAAAGAACAACGGATTAAAACACAATGCGCAACAAAATAAAAAACACAATGGACAACAGAATAAAAACACAATCGATAGCATAATAAACAAAATGACTAGAACCTATAACACAATATATAGAAAACCCAAATATAAAACTATCTTCATTGTGTCATACATGGTGTCATAGGTTGTGATAAGAAAGCAATGGAGATAAGCCAAATTAGCATTGTGTTATAAGTTTTAATAATAACACAATGTATAGAAATCTTAGAAAAAACGTAAAGACCAAAACCTAGTTGAAAGACACAATGACCAGAACCTTTAACACAATAAAAAGAAAACCCAGTAAAAATGAAATTTTTTATTTTATTTTTATATAAAAATATCATACTCATATTAAAGATAAAAAACACTCGTTATTATGATGATTTTTTTAATAACAAATGTTGTATGAAAAAGTTAAGAACGTTTTAAATTGATGTGAGGAATTGGCATGTGCCTTGCATGTGGAGAGAGAAAGTCAATAAATATTAGATTTCTTGTATGCCCTTCCATTCTTTTCTTTTCTCTGAAATTAATCTCAACCCTCCAAATCTTAGATCGATTAACTAGAATACTTCTTACCCTTTTTATTTATGTTTTCCTTTGTATTTGATCTTAATCCATATATATATATATAGGGGAGGGTTCAAGTGAAAACTCTTTTTATTGTGAAAACTTGAAAAACTAACTAAAAACACCTTAAAAACATACCAAATGTGTATCAACTATAAGTAAAACGCAGTGGTGATTCGTTCGATTGTCAGCTGGAAATGTTCGATTGGGCGGTGGTCACGTGTCCAGGCTGAAGGAGATCACAAGGCAAAACATGGAGTCACAATTCTTGGTAATTGAATGTATATAAGACGCGTTAAATGAAATTGATTTGAATGGATTGGATTGGCACTATCAAATGTGTATCAACTACGAGTAATAACCAGAATTATGTATTAAAAAAATTTGGGCCCCGGACGAAACAAAAAAATTGGTACAATAAAAAGTCATCGAATATATATCAAGAAACCACAATGTTGGTGCATATGTCTGTTGACTTCGTCTTATGTCTTGTATCGAGTCATGTAAACTAGATTGGATAGACGGGAGCTCGGTAGGCTAGAAAATAGAAGTTTAGGGATGGTTGACCACGTCGCACGAACTGGATGAACCAGTTCGTACGAACTGCCCAGGTCGCACGACCTGGTGAAGTGAGGTTCGTGCGGACTGAATTCCTCTATAAATAGGTGAGCTCATGTTGTCATTTGTAACATTCTGATTCCGGAGACGAAGTGCTGCCGAAGTGTCGTACAAGCAGTAATCACTTTCAAATCAATACTAACGACAGTTAAAGTGATTCGAAGTGTTAAACAAGCTGCATACATGTCCAAATCATTGAATTTCTCTTTTGGTTTGGTCTAGAACTCTTCTGATCGACTCATTTGGTCGAAACCGCGATCCTACAAGTGGTATCAGAGCTCAGGTGGAAGAGTTCTTACCATTTCAGCTTAATTGTGTGATAAAAACTGATTTCTTCTCATTTCTACTCATTCTTCTACACATTTTCTTCAAAAACAGAACGTTTTCACGGCTAAAATGATCTGATTTTCACATATAACAAGTAAAACACGGTTTTAATCAATCCTTGAAAAAATCAGAGCTAAAATCAACCTAAAACATGATAAAATGGACCAGACCACGTGAAAAACGTTTCAGATCGTTCGAGAATTGTCCAGATCGTACGAATTGAACAAGCCAAGTCGCACGAGTTGACTTACCAGATCGCACGAACTGAATTCAGGTCGTGTGAAACACCTCAGATCGCACTAAGTACGTTAGATCGTTTGAAAACCTGTCAGGTCATGTGAAACCTTGTCAGGTCGTGTGAAAATTTGCTCTAGCTCGCACGAAGTGGGTCCAGGTCGTTTGTAAGTGTCAGGTCATTTGAAAGGTTCTTTAGTCCGCACGAATTGAACAGCCAGTTCATTTGAATCAGTTCGTTTGAACCAGATCATTTGAATCCAGTTCGTTTGAAATCTCAGTTCATTTGAACTTTGTGCTTTTGCATACCTTTTCACCGAAACATGGATAACGAGTTTTACAACGCTTTTGCTACTGCCCCGGCTGCTCCAGTTACTGTTGCCGAAACTGTCAGGATTGAGAATGAAACGAAAACTTTCCAAAAGCCTCCAAAGCTTATGTACATTGAGGACTTTAAAGGATGGCAAGATCGTTTTGAAAACTGGGTGCAAGCTAATAAGTTTGATGCATGGGTTTCGTTAGAGAAAGGTTATACTTTACCGAAAGATGATCTTGAAAATGAAAAACCATTAAGTCAATTTACACCGGAAGAAAAATTAAGATACACCAGTGAGAAAATGATGATTAGCATTCTCCAACAAGCAGTAAAAGAAGATATTTTCGTTTTGCTTCAACATGAGGGAACTGCTAGATCAATTTGGAGAGCATTGATTAAAAAGTTTAAGGGTAGTGCTGATATGATAAAAAATAAACGTGCATTACTAAAGAAATCTTTTGATATATTTATAGCTTTTGAAGGTGAGACGACTAGGAAGATTATCGAGAGATATTGTCATCTAGTTATGTAGATGAAAAGATTGGACATCAAGAAAGAAGATGATGAATGGGTTGATAAGCTAGCCGATGCGTTACCACAGAATGAATGGGGAACATATCTGTTGATTTTAAAGCATAACCGACCATTTGAAGGTATGAATTTGAGTAAGTTTATCCAGAAGTTGGAAGAACATGAGCTAGCAATGCGAAAAACTGCTACATTGAGAAGTCCGGGTGCTCAACAGGATGTTAGTCTATACTACAAAGAAAACAAGATTGAGATCACTCCGAGTTCAAAGATTTAGACTTCATTCAGTGCTGATGGTACTTCCGGAACAATTGCAAGCAATACAAATCAGAGCAGTGGATATTCTTCGTCGTATTCAATTTTTGAACCAAATTTCTCAATACCAAGTTCTCAACCACAAAGTTCAACAAACTTTAATGGTCAAGTTCTGCAATGCAATGTTACATTGAATATTCAAAATGGTCAAAATTTCTCTCCAGATATTGCGAAACAACACATGGCATCACTTGCTACCATGTTAGAGTCGTATGAAAGCTTGGTTGCTGGACGAATTGGCAATCCGATGCTCACTAAAGAGGACTATAACCAGATTGATTCAAAGGAACTTGAGTTGATTGACATCAAGTGGTGTATAGGTAGTGTTTTGAGAAGCGCAGAAAAATTCAAACAGATCACTGGAAGAGATGATCTTCGTGAAGCTGCAACAACTCAGCTAGGTTTTGACAAATCAAAGGTTACTTGTTTTCGTTGCAGAGAAAAAGGACATTTTAAACGAGAGTGTACAAATAGAGAAGCAACCGGAAGACAAGATCCTTTCGGAAACAACGATTATCATAGAAAAGCAATTTATCATCAGGTTACTCAACAACCACGTACTATTGAAGAATCAAAGGGTAAAGCTTGTTATGGTCTGCTAGATCAAGAAGATGAAAGGATTCCGAAAGATTTCAATTAGGATGATTATGATCCTTCAAGACCTTCAGCTTTTAAAGCATTCGTTGCTAGATTCTTTGAAGACTCAACCTAGGAAGAAGATACAATCAAGTCTAAGAAAAGTCCTAGAAGACAACCGATTTTTAAGTCATCAAGAAGTGATGAAGACACTGATGATGAGGAAGAGTATATTAATAGAGCTAGAAAATAATTGGATACTTATAGTTTTAATTTGTTTTTTGCAGATAAAATCGAGATGTTGAAAGAGAAAAGGGCTGCTAGACTGAAGAGAGAAATGGAAGCAAAAAGGGTTGCTGAAGAACAGACTAAAGTTCAGATGGAAGATGGAAGCTGATAAGGCAAAAGTTGAAGAAAAACCAACAGAGAAGGTCGAGGTTGAAGAGAATGAAGTAAAGGTAGAATTCGATAAAGAACCAATTGTGATGGAAAAGGTGGTGGAGAAAATAGTTGAAAAAATTGTTGAAGTTGAAAAAATCATTGAAGTTGAAAAGATTGTAGAGGTTGAAAAACCTTGTGCAAAGTGTTTAGTATCTTGCAAAGATTGTGCTGAGAAAGATACAAAGTTGGCTGAATTGGAAAAGCTCAAAGAGAACTTACTACACAATGTGAGAAGCATAAAGGAGTCATATGATCTCCTAAGCAGCAAAGTAAACTTGTACAAAGGACCTTGTGATGAGGATATTCAGATGAAAAATCTTCTGAAAGCAACAGTTCTTCAAAAGCAAACTGCAATCAATGGATATATTGAGATGAATGCTGAGCTGAAACAAGAATTGGCAGCATGAAGATTGAAACCAAAAGAGTGAACAATTTACTTCGAAGTTATCAAAGTTCAGAGTATGTTATTAATCGCATGTATCGTGTCATTGCAGCTCATAAGTTTGCAGATGATGAAGGAAATTCTGGTAAGAAAACTAGTTTGGGTTATAACAGAGTACCAAATCCAATGTGGGATGGCTATACCCCCCGAGGCTTTGAAAAGGTGGCTGAAGCACTCAATCTGAATCTGAAATCCTAGTCTATCAATGGATTACCAAATGATATTGATGTCACCTTCACAGCGTCTGACACTGATCATGAGTCCGAGTAAATTAAGAAAGTAGTCGATCAGGTGTTGGATAAAGATGAAGAGTCAATGTCAGAGTCTAAATCTGAAAAGTCGAGTTCGTCAGAGAAAAGCTCGAGTTCACCAGTCAAAAGGGTTTACAATAAAGATTTTCTGATGTCATAAAATAATTTGAATGATGAAACATTCAAAGTAGCATATACTTTGAATGATTCCGACAAATTATATTCTGATGAAGAATTTCCAATAAGAAGTGTTAAAACTGAGATGATCAACAAGGTTTTCAAATTAACAAAAATTAATATTTCTGAAATAAAAGATGTAAATCTTACTGAAAAACCTAAAAAGTACACTTCAAGAATTCAACAAAGATTGAACAAGAAAAAAGGTTACAGTTCTGGTTATCAAAAGAAACCAAACCATAACAGTAATTTAAAAAAGAAGGGATTAGGATTTATTCCACCCGAAAATCATAAAAATGAGAAAATTTATAAACCAAAAACTAAATTTGTTTCAGGAACAAGTTCTGAAGAGGAGAAAGAGAAACCGTTCTGGAAACAGTCAAACAAAGAGTTTCTCGCCGAAAAGCAAAAGAATATGCTGAAAGAATCTGAACAGAGAGTTGAAAGAAGAACCTGTTTCAAATGTCAAGAGGTTGGACATATTGCTTGGAATTGCCCAAAGTCCACCAACACAAAACAGGGAGTTTCTTCAAAATCTAAATTGAAAGAAAAATGTGTTGATAAAAAGGAACAACCAATAGAAAAATTTAAAGAGTTCAAAAATTCGACTTTCGAAGTTGGTGAAAGTTCGAAACATTTTTACAAAAGAAGAGCAAATCTTAACAACCAAAAATGGGTGGTTAAGAAATCAGAGGATGTTTCTGACAATGAATCTGATTCGTCAAAATCAGAGGAGTCATCTGTTGTGCAAAGTGATGAGAATTCCATTCCAACAATGGATGATGAAAACTTTCCACCATTGTCAAACGGAAACTTGAAATCAAAAATTGGTAAGATTGAGATTTGAGATCAATTCTTCTCTGGTAAGGAAGAATTTGATGCTGAAAAGGCATTCAATGACAAAGTGTTACATATTTTTGGAAAGATGGCTGATGGGAAAGTAAAAGGAGTGAAAGAGTTTTATGAATCAAAAATTGTTAAACCAAATGAGGATGGTTCACCCATGATTGATCAGGCATGGGTGAGATTCTTTAAAAAGTAAAATCCTGACTTGCCGGAACTCCCAGGTTGGTAATTGGGGAGTAGGAATCGACATCTTTCTTGAGAAATATCATTGTTGAAGTTATTGGTGGTTGTTCAGTGATATTTCGACCTACAAGTGGTATTATCATTCTTGGAAAATGTTTCTGAAAAATGTCAAATGATAGTTTTTACAAGTGATTGAAAGAACAAAGTGATGAATGATTCCCCGATCCTACAAGTGTGATTTCAAACAAACTAATTTTCCGGAAAAACCATTTTGATTAAAACAAACTTAAGTGTTTTGAAATCATAATGGGAAAATAGTTTGTTGTCAGGGGGAGTTCTGATTGTTTACGCCAAGAGAATGGAGAATTGAAGCAATTCACATCAGTTTGTCAGTTTATCTGTACAGTTTATTGCGTTTATTTTTAAATTTTCCTTAAAAATCAAAAAGTGAAACATATTTTTTATTTTAGGGGGAGTAAAAAATTTTAGAAATTTTGAAAATTTGAAAAATCCAAAAACATGATAAAATCTAAAAAGCCAAAAACATTGAAAAAATTAAAATGAGTTTTGTTGTGAAAAAGAGGAAATGATAGTACATCAGTAGACAATCACAGCATGCTAAAGAATTGGAAAGTTAAAAATGTGATAAACGGTCTCACTGAGGATATGCCAGTAGGTTTTTATACATTCAGTAGATTGTTTTCGAGATATAAACCTAAATATTAAATACTTACTTATCTCGTGGGGAACATCTCTCGGATATATAGGTAACCCCTGAAATCTTATTTGAATGGCTTTCTATTTCTGACATACTAGGTCTTTGTGCGTGATGATATCTGGGATATTATACCAGGACTTCTGATTTTGCGGAAGCAATAGCCTAGTCCTCGTATAATACTCTACACTGCTTTAATCATAAAGCTCACCCTCAGCATAAAAAATAAAAAATGATGAAACATTGCAAAATGCTAATCATGTGCTGTTGAAGAAAAGATCCCCAAACGGGACACACCTAAAAGACGAGCCATCATCTCTTTGTCTGAACGGAAGTTCTAACCTGAGCTCTCATGGTCTCGCATTACCCGTTTACAGATATCATTAGTGTACATTCACCTGTAAGACTGAATATAGAAGTCTGGATATGGGAGTATATTCTGAGGTGGGACACGCGAATAAGTTAAGTCCATTAAAACACTAATCTCGTATCTCGAAACAATTGAACTTTGTGTGAAAATTTAAGTGGATCAGTATACTGACAATCTAAGTGAATCGTTTAGAACTTAAAGTGTTTAACCTCAACGGTGTTAGTGATTTGTCTCAAAAACTGATATGATCCTCTTACACAAACTCACAAAAATATTGTTTATAAATGTTTCTTTACTGCTTTTCTTTAAAAAAAAATCCAAAAAGAATGTGTTTTAGCATAAAATTGTGACAAATCAAAAAGATTTTATTTCATCTTATTTTCGACAACTGATGTTGAAAAGCTGATTTTCAAAGTTCCGAGTGCTAAACATGATGAACAACAACTGGTTGGGTGATTGTTTTGAAAAGTGAAAGATGATAAATGTTTGTATTGATTTGTTGTATCAATAATCCTACAAGTGGTTACCCAAGGTCATTAATTTGAACTTGATATAACTATTGATGATGTTGAATGATATCTACCCGTGGTTTCTAAATTTGTTAAATCTTTTAAAATTGTGAAATTTACTTTTGGGTAGAGTTTGCACAGGTAAGAAGCGTTGAAAAAGCCAGGTTTCGACTCCTGAGCATAAGCGTATGCAGATTAGAGCCAAATTTCTGATCTTGTTGCTACTGAGAGCCGGGAGACATTCTTGAACCTGTGAAAGTTGAAAAGCTAGATTCCCGTGTCTAAGCCTGAGCAGAGTTTGAGCCAGGTTATGATCCTAGAACGAGAGCTATGTCAGATTGCGATCCCGGAACAACTTAAGGGGGAGTCTGTTAGCAAAGGAGAGTTTGAAGATTGAAAGAGCCAGACTCAGATTCTGGAAGAGTAAGAGAGTGATCGAAGGATGCTTACAGTGAAAGATACTTTGGAGAGAGCAAGAAGACTGATCAAGACTGAAGACTCGTCATACTAAATACTCGTACTGAAGACTCGCCAACATCCAAGGGGGAGTTTGTTGGTGCATATGTCTGTTGACTTCGTCTTATGTCTTGTATCGAGTCATGTAAACTAGATTGGATAGACGGGAGCTCGGTAGGCTAGAAAATAGAAGTTTAGGGATGGTTGACCAGGTCGCACGAAGTGGATGAACCAGTTCATACGAACTGCCCAGGTCGCACGACCTGGTGAAGTGAGGTTCGTGCGGAGTGGCTTCCTCTATAAATAGGTGAGCTCATGTTGTCATTTGTAACATTCTGATTCCGGAGACGAAGTGCTGCCGAAGTGTCGTACAAGCTGTAATCACTTTCAAATCAATACTAACGACAGTTAAAGTGATTCTAAGTGTTAAACAAGCTGCATACATGTCCAAATCATTGAATTCCGCTTTTGGTTTGGTCTAGAACTCTTCTGATCGACTCATTTGGTCGAAACCTCGATCCTACACACAATATGACATGCTAATCATGGGGTTTGAACTCATGACCTCAAGATTATAACCCAAAACATTAACCAATTAATCATATAATCATATTGTTAACAAGATCGAAGAGTGAATTAATTAAGTGAATTGATAGTTCAAAACAGTTTAGGAATTAAAAAATGCATGGGATTAACTGAAATTTAGTTTAGGAAATAAAAATGTAAAGGAAGGGTTCAGAACTCATGACCTTGGTTTTCAATTTTGAGTATCTTAACCATTGAACTAGCTTCATTTTTTGGTTATTGAAGTCATTTATTAAACATTTAAGATAACAATGCTCATTTAAAAATCCTGACCCTAAATTTTTGTTGGGCCCTATAAACGTTTTGGGCCTTGGCGTCTGCCCGGGCTGCCCAGCCCACAAAGCCGGGCCTGCTGTATATGTTGTTCTTTTGCTGCTAATATGACTACATATCTAGAGTATATTACTGATAATGCAATGCATTTGCCACTCACTATGGCTACTAAAACATCATTTTTTAGGATGTAAATTGCAGCCATCATGTTATTCATGAATTCTAGATTTTATCTTTTTATGCTTTTTTTCAGCCTTTTTTTATAGTAGAAAGAGTTCACAATTCACATATTGAATTCTACATAGTGCTTTGTGCTGTGATTTACTTTCTTGTCGTTTTCTTGTGGATTCTAATAAAAGTGAATGTAGTATATATTGTCTGGACTGTTGTGGTAACTCTCTCTGTTCTTACTATTTGATCCACCACAAAGAGCATTGTGTTGTTCAGGTAAATACAAATGTACTTAATGCTTGTTATGTGTTCGATGAAATGCTTGACTGAACACCAGTTTGTCAATTTAAACAAGTAATGTGCTACCTTCTTAAGCTTTTGTTGTGATTGATTAGATACTGTGATCTTCATACCATAACATGATTAGGGTGTTTATATATATAAAGATGTATTTTATGCATTCAGATTAATATTTTAATTCTTTTTTATTTTTCTTTATCATTGTGTTGTAAATGAGTCATATTCCTTAAGCATCACGAGGTATCTATGCCTTATTTAAGGAAATATGTCGGATGTCTCTGTGACTTAATGGTGCTCTAGAAACAGGAGATACTTCTCTTATGTATACATCCGTTTGTAATACAAAAACTGCACATTTGACGCTGTTTAACAAATTGCAGGAAGGTGATCCTGTTGATCTTCTAACTTCCGACCACACAACACTTCCAACAACACCAAACCTAACGAGTAAACATCAGACTTTTCTGTGGGTTTCGTCCCAATGGCAAACATACATTCAGGATCCATATATCCTATGCAACTGCCCAGATTGCCAGTGAGATTGGCTGCAACAGCGTACAGTGGACCCGCCTTCGTTAGACCGTAATCCGAAACCTTTCCAGCCCATTTGTCGCTACAAGAATGTTACCAGGGTTTACATTGTTGTGAAGGATAATATGCACTCCACCTGTTTGTAGAAAGTCCAGACCCTGTGCTGCATCAATGCATATATTCAGTCTTTGTTTCCAAGTGAGCCGGTCGCGGTTTTGGGTTTCGTAGAGGTGACTACGTAGGCTGCGGTTAGCCATGTACTCGTAAACCAGGATAACCTCGGATTTATGGTAGCAGTATCCTATTAATGGGACTAAGTTGGGATTCCTGAGTTGAGATAATGTTTCAATCTCTTTGCAAAAGTTAGACATGAAGTCTGTTATTTTCGACCAGTTTTCGATCATGAACTTCTTGAATCGATGTAAGCTTTGTACACAATGCTGAAGTCACCGGTGCCCACAATTAGGCTTTCGTCAAAATCGTTTGTGGCTGAGTGAATTTCCGAGAGAAGGAACCGATGACAACCGTCTTCGTACGTCTTTGAGCTACTTACGGAGATAAACGAATCCATTTTTGCTGCTTTCACTCCGTTCCAAAGCAAATCCCATCTCCAACTCCTGAGTTTTTTGAGCTTCAGGCTCTTTTTACTCGCACTTGATGCTGATTGTTGTTCTGATCGCGGTGAGTTAGAAAACGAAAGGGTACCGCTATATACTGGCTCTTCAGATATGGACCAACCTGCGGTTTCTTGCTGCTCGAGTGCGAATTCAAGGCCTGAGATTATGTTAGCCATTCTCGGTCTTTTTTTCGGTTGATTTCACCTCTTATATCTAAATCTTGCCTTGATGCATAACTTGTTTTATTTATAATCATATATTGTCTTAACTTTGACAAATCCCATAAAAAAAATATAGTAAAAATGGTAACGGGTCAAACATGTCAAAAGTTTCCTAAAGCTTAATTCTTAATGCACACACGTATACAACCTTTGAAAATATTGCTTGCTATTCCAGTTTAGTTTCGTTTTTTATTGCTTTAGATGCTAATAATCCTCCCGCTTTATGTATGTTTTTTTTGGTAGAATATTAAACATATTGTTGCTACTTCTGTGTTTTGTAAGAAGAAAAGTGAATTATTTGGGT
The DNA here is from genome assembly GCF_002127325.2 of Helianthus annuus. Classification (NCBI taxonomy): domain Eukaryota; kingdom Viridiplantae; phylum Streptophyta; class Magnoliopsida; order Asterales; family Asteraceae; genus Helianthus; species Helianthus annuus. The sequence goes on from NC_035439.2 coordinate 121,888,932, forward strand.
ATGTAAGTCTCTTTATATTAGTCTAGATCATTTATTAATTGAAATGATAGAGTAGGATTGTTTGGGGTGGAGAGGGGACTACTCCAACCAACCAACGAGTGGAACGCCCCTTACACTCTTAGTATTGTTGGCACTTTAAATTTTTAGGGAATTGGTCTGTAATAATCTCACATAGACCTTATTGGCCATTAATAATCCCACCTCAGAATATTCCCCCTACCAGTCCCACCTTTCACCTATTTTTCATACAATGGTCCATCGTTAAAAAAACTTAACGGAGTTAAGCTTTTTTCCAAATTACAAACAGATTTTTTAGGGCTTTTGATCAGAACGATGATACGAATCCATTGATGTAAAACTTACTTCGAAATGGTGATCCAAGTGACTTGATTTTGGTTAAGTGGAAATTTAAACACCCGAATTGAAGCATCGTTTTCATCGTTTGGAGCACTGTTTCGAGGCAAGTTTTACATCAATGGACTTGTATCGTCGTTCTAATCAAAAGCCCTAAAAAACCTGTTTGTAATTTGGAAAAACGCTTAACTTTGTTAAGTTTTTTTAACGGGGAACCATTGTAGGAAAAATAGGTGAAAGGTGGGAGTGGTGAGGGGAATATTCTGAGATGGGATTATTAATGGTCAATAAGATCTAGGTGGGATTATTACAGGCCAATTTCCCTAAACTTTTTTTAATGATACAAGTGTCCCAATATGTTTTTAGCCATCCCTAATGTTTTCTTTTTTGAGGTGTTTAAAGGACACTGGTCATTCTAGAACGATAATTGATAAGACTTTAGTGTCAAGAAAAAAAGTGCATTGAATTTTGAAGATTTAATTTTTTAATGAAGAGGGGGGGGGGGGGGGGGAGGTAGGTGCATCTGGCCCTTGAATCTCCCAACTAGGTCATCCGTAGTCATAAGGCTCTTTTGGGGGCGTTATGCGACATGTGGCATGCCACGTCAGTAAGGGGCTTTATGGGGCGTTATGCAACTTGAGGCCGTAGTCATAAAGCCCCTTTGTCATCATTACTCAATTAATTTAATTTTCATTTTTTAATTAATTTCTAAGTTTTATAAAATTAAAAATCATTGCATTAAATAAAAAACAATACATTAAAATAAAAAAAAAACGTTAAAGAAAAAAACATTACACCTAAAAAAATATATTTATTCTTCGGCTTCATTTTCGTTCTCTCCTTCTTCCTCTTCGTTTTCTCCAGCATCCAAACCTACGTCTTCAAAGTTCCCGTCTTCGAATTCCTCAACCTCTTCTTCCTCGGAATCTTCTTCGTAGTCACTGTTGTATCGAATTGGGCGAATCGCCCAAGCATGCTCAACCAAATCCGCCTTCAACGTGTTATGTATTTCTCTAGATCGCAATAGCTGAGCATTTGCGAGTCTCTCTTCCATTGTTGCTTGGGTTCCTTCGACTAAATCTTCCGGAATATAGTTTTGGCATATCGCTCTTCCATCATCCTCAATGATCATATTATGCAAAATGATGCAAGCATACATGGTCATTCGTATTCTATCCTTATGCCACATGCGACAAGGATTTATGAGAAAATGCCATCGTTGCTGTAGAACCCCAAAACACCTCTCGATATCCTTTCTCGAAGACTCTTGTAATTTTTTAAAATACTTTCTTTTTTCATCGAACGTTTCAGAAAACGTTTTAACAATAATCGAATACTCCGGGTAGATACCATCGCCCAAGTAGTAGCCATGCTCGTAGTCGTTCCCGTTTGCATGAAAACCGGCCTTTGGTATAGTTCCAGAAATGTAGCCCTCTATTAATGGTGAAGCCTCTATCGTATTAATATCGTTAAAACACCCGGCTACACCAAAGAAGGCCGACCAAACCCAAAGGTCGTATGACACAATAGCTTGTAATACCAAAGTTGGCCCTTTTTGATCACCCCGTGTATGTTGACCTCGCCATGCGGTTGGACAATTATACCAACGCCATTGAGGACAATCCAAGCTACCAATCATGCTGGGTATTCCATGCTTTTCTAGATGCACCTCATATATTTGTTGAAGGTCGTTTCAAGTGGGATGTCTCAAATAACGTTTTCCATATAACTGGCATATACCTAAAATATAATTTAATATATAAAAGTTTTACTAGTAAGCTACTAAAAAATAAATATATAAAAGTAAATAAATAAAAAGACAATAAAAATTACCATAGCAAAAATGTTCCAAGCAATCTCGGGTTGTTTTCTCCGCCATCTTCAAGTACTCGTCGTTGATGTCGTACGTGTTTCCGTATGAAAATATGCGTAAGGAAGATGTGACCTTTTGAATTGAGGTGAAGCCTAGATATCCTCGCGCGTCCATTCTTTGCTTAAAGAAATCATACCTATTTTCCAAATCATTATTAATGCGCAAAAATAACCTTTCGCTCATCCGAAAACGCCGTCTAAAAACATTGGGTCCGTGAACCGGTGTCGCATCAAAATAGTCTTTCATCAAACGCTCGTGCGCGGCTTCACGATCTCGCAAGATATAGGTGCGCCGCAAGATGGGTCGTGGAGGGGGAGTAGGCCGAACGTGCTCAAATGCTTGTATCACAAAAGTACATGCACTCGTAACCGCTTCTTCCTCAGCCGCGTCTTCTTCGGGCGAAAAAAATTTTCGGTAAATATCGGTGAAAGAGTCTTCCAACGGGGAACCCTTTTTTTTTAATAGGGTGGGAGTAGCTTCAACACTTTTTAAAAAATATATAGAGAATGAGAGAATATTTGAGTATGATTTGTAAAAAAATGGAAGAGTTGGAAGTTATTTATAGTGTGAAAATAAAAAAAATTGGATTTTTTTTTAAATATGACCGTTAATCAACGGTCGAATATTAAATAAATAACAAAAATAACGCCGTTAAGTTTATCGCGCCACATCCAATTTTTTGATTCATAGCGCCCCCCGTTTCGGTGTGCCCGGCGCTATGCCGGCGCTATGCAGGGGCATACCGCCCCACTAATTATGCTCTTAGAGGGGGGGAAGGTGGGTGCATCTGGTTCACTTATTTTTGTATCTGAAATTGTGTGGCTTGTTCAAGTATACTTATCTTTATATCTATCATTATACATGAGAACATGGTAAAAAATAATTCAAATTCAAAATTTCTTTTACACTTATTATTACTATTATTATCCGAATACAATGTTAGAAATTAAATTTACATGTTTAAATTTACTTGAATTTGTAAATAAAGAAAATTTACACATGTGTAAATTTGTTATATTTACACATGTGTAAAAAATCTAATAGGAGTGATTTTAAGAGTAGAATTGAAGTATTTGATGTTGTAAATTCTTTGTTTAAGTTGGTCAATTATATTGCAATATCAAACACTTTTTGATACAAGGTTTTCTTTTATCAACGCTCGTAGTCGGACGAGGTATTGCAATAACAAATACAAAGCCTATGTACTCGCCAGCTTATATGATGACTGTCTTTTCACATATGTTTCAGGAGCCAATGTTTTTTTTTGATTTCATACTTCACATAGGATGGACGCGGGACTTAGTGTCTTTAAAACTTGAAAGAAAATTTGTTTGTATTTTGTTTATGTTATCCAAAGACAATGAAATCTATTAATGAAATAAAACAAAACTTTAAATACCATGTGTTGGGAAACAGTTCCTGTAACGTGACTCCCGATGTTTCCGCCGAGGTTTGTTGTTTTACGTGATCGGTGTGTTACAATAGTAATACCCACAATGATAATGCTTATTAATATTTATAATATAATTTAAGGTTGTGGCATGTTGACTTTGAGTACAAAATTTGGCTCATAAATTGCAAGGAAGATACAAAAATTCTTTTTCTAAGAATGAATTATATTATATTTGTTCGAAAAGAATATTTCAGAATAAAAAATATAAGTCGAGAAAAGAGAGAACAAAGGGCATAATGATAAAACACTAAATAATTTTTAACTACTCTCATTAATTATCTTCTTTCTAGTTAATTATTAATTAGTCAAAAATATTTTATCCTACATATATCAAAATTAATCTTATATATAATCCACGAATAACCAACACATACCGAAATTTATTTTACGATTATCATACACTTTGTTCTACACATATCAAAATTTATTCTTCACCAAAATTAGGTTTGTTTTGAAATGATATTTCTAAAAATAACTCATTTGCTTGATTAAATTAAAGTTGTAAAGGTAAAAATCACACGATATTGTTTTTACAGATTTTACCCAAAGAAGGAAATTATAAAAAAAAACTCACTAAATAATAAGTTACATAACTATTTGATTTAGTAAAAAAGGAAATTATAAAAAAAACTCACTAAATAATAACAAGTTTCTAAACTATTTCACTTACATCTTACATCAACATGTTAAAAAAAAGAGATGGAGATATTTATATATGTAACACCTCGTAAAATCACGTCCAATGATGTATTGACACGTGTAATAAACCCTAATAAAGTCAAACGTCGAATTTAAGGGACTAATTTTTCGAAAAATCGAAAACTTTAAATGCGAAAGGACTAAAAGTGTCAACGTGCTTAGTATAAGCCTTCGAATGACGTTACACGGTGTTCCTATTCACATATGAGCCACTTGTTGATCAAGAGTAACTGTTTGCGTAATTAATTGAAAGTTTGCGCGATGAAGGGTTAAAAGTGTCAACATGTTAATTCTTACCTCTGAGTGACCTTTTAACAAACTGGGAGCTTCATGATATTTTATTATACTCTCGGGAATGCCAATTATTGTCCGTCTAAGGCTTTTATGCCTTTAAGTGACGTTACGCGCAACTTTGCAAGTTTAAGGGGTTAAAAGCGTCAATATGTTTAATTATACCTCTGAATAACCTTTTTACGAACCCGAAGCATCGTGATGTTTAATAATACTCTCAAGAATGCCTAATATGGATTAGATAAGGCTTCGATGTTATTAAACGATGATATGCGTAAGTTTGCGCATTAGAGGGACTATTTGCGTCAAACTGCAAAAGTTTATCGATTCGTATGGTATCGAATCTTTCGGAATAAGATCATAAGTTAAACATGCCCTAAATATCTTTTACATAGCTTAGAAATAGGCTTAGAGGTGTTTGGTGCGCAAAAATAAACTTATTTGATCAATACGGACTAAAAGCGTCAAAAAATGCATAAGTTTGCTTTTTTGCGCATATCTTACGTTCTGAATATATCCGGACACCCAAAAATTTATGTAATCATTAAAATATTTTATTTTAGTGATTGGCATGATAAAATTCCATTCGTCGCATAATTTGGATCGTTTTTCGCGTCTGTTCGTGTTTCGTCGTAATTAACCGAATAACGTGATCATACGACCAAACGAACCGACATCCAGCATATTTTTGAGCATGTTTTATGTTCCCTATGGTTAGGCATCATTGTAGAGCCTTGAAAATGGCTTAACGGGATTTAAACATGTCAAAATGGGCCTTAAACACTTGCAGGGACCAAAGCTGTAAATAAGCAAACTGTTTGCTGAACGACAAGTGCATCAGATCAGCAAAACAGCTGATTTCAATCAGCAGCTGGGTTCTCTTGTTTTGCAAATGGTTTTTAAACAATCTAGGGGCTATTTTGGGGCACCATGGTATTATAAAACTATGGGCACACTTGTAAGGCCAAGATCGAAGCTCGTTTATCGATGAACGATCCTAACGGTGGCCCGAAAACTATATACCCCCATGATTTTCAGTTGCAATTCACACTTGATTTGATCATGTTCTCTATGTTTGTGTTATACACTTCATACCTGAGAATTTTTAGATCAAACCTTCATAGCTTGGACCTCTTGTAAGTATTCTTTCGTACCTTTGTGCGTTTTTAGCACAAAAGTCAAACAGTGTTTGACTTTCTGCTTTGACCAGTCAATGGTCAACACGAAGTCCGTTTGAAATTCGTAATGTGAGCATAATCACGATGGTTATAGTCTCTTGTGACTATACCTCCTAATTACCACGTTTGCTTAGTTAATTGTCGAGTCAAAGTAATTAAAATAAAAGTCTAACGAGTCGGTTTTTAAATAAAATTCATAACTAATGATGTAAAGGCAATAAAATCAGTTTTGTCACATTAATAACTTGGTAAATATTAATTGAACATGTCTAGGCATGTTTAACCCGACAATTCTGAGTTTAGGCTCGGTTCGAAACCGAAAGTCGCAAAAGTTGACTTTTGCTTTGACTTTCAGTTCTGACCCGATTTAGCTTAGTTTAGTTATGCCTTAGGATTCCTTTAGGACCATATTATATGTTAATATAACCCTCTGAGGTTATACAACAAGGTTCTATAGAAATCCTAGTTCATTGCATGTTTCCGTTAAATGCTTAAAAGTTGACCATTATGCCCTTTTGATATTAAAACGAGATTTTTTGAAAATGTGAGAGGAAAACAACCTTTATTATTGATTTATAAACGTGTCCTAAAAATTGGACATCAGTTTGAAGTCTAAATTAGGAGTTATGCTCAATATCGTAAATTGAAGCCTTTTTATTAATTAAACGGCATTTTTGGCATAAAACCTATTTAAACCCAAATTTTTACACCAAACCTTTTACCCGCTGATGTAATATAATATTTAGGGATTTTTGAAGATTTTTGTTGAATTTTAAACTGATCATAACATAGGGTTCTTGCATTGACTCGGTAATTGACGGTTGTGCCCTTTTGCTAATAAAATGAGTTTTACAAATACTTTACATATCAAACCTTTTTCTACTGATTTTATGTATTAAATAAATTTTTTAAACAGTAAAGGCTGTTCAATATCTTAGATTTACTTATTTAACCCGAATACCGTCAAATACCGACTTTTATGCGACTTAGGCGCATAGTATGGTTTAAAACCATATTTGGCACCTAAAGCTTGTTACCTACTGATGTTATGAATAAATCTTTATACTTTAACAGTAAATAAAAGTTTTGAACTCAGATTTCCAAATTTGACCTTTAAGGCTTATGTGAAATGACCAAAATGCCCCTATAGTGCATAGTTTGGCCATAAATGATAAATTTCAAACATATATGATATCTTACTGATATAACCTACTAAAATAAATAGTTTTACTGATTATTTTAGACCAGAACCTCAAATTGTCATTTAACCTCTTTTATAATCTTTAAAATGACCAAACCCCTACGGGGCTTAAATTGACTTTAAATCCGTTTTGGGCATAATGGAAGGTATCCTACTGATATCACAACATAATTAAGGCATATCAACTTATGAAACCTGTATATGACTCATTTGGTTACCCGTTATGCATTATTCGCGTTCGGAACGGTTTATGTAACTAGTTTGCATAAAATTGACCGAAACGGGTCAAACCTTATCATTTTTACTTCAAAATCCAGAATGTGTTTAGTTTACCCATATTATATAAGTATTCATACTTGTCGGGTCTAAATCATATTTTAATCCGGTCTTCGCTTAATCTTGTGTTTTGAACCGTAAACCTTTCCTTAAAAACCAACCGGTCTAAGTTAAGACTTACATAAGACCCGTTAGAAATCTAATAGGTTATTAAAACCATCGTTCTAGATTAGGAGCCCCAGTAGAGGTACTTGTGCTTACTGATTAATATACGGCTGAGGATAAAATTATATTTTGCTCAGGTAAATACTTTTAACTTATTTTCTCTATACGGGCTTGGGATACGGTATTATAATAATATCGTTTGGTCGGGTATTGAATGTTTAATTGGATTGTGATTAAATTATTGAGGTATCTCGTTTTAATCTGTCTTGTTTGAAACAAAGCCTTTGGGGGTTAATGACCATGTCCCGGATATCCTTGGCATCGTTATTAAGAAATGGCCACGTCTTAAGCACCGGGTGTAGGCATACACCTGACAGTTGCGTAGGAAAAACGGTATCTCACTCTCTTGTGGGCCTATACTTGTGGTGTGTCTGTTAATCTTGACTCGGTTTCTATATCGGGCCCTGAATGTATAACGAACATATAAATCTGTATACAAGATTGTTTTTATATAATTGTCCCAAGTTATTAAAGGATATTTGTGCCTTGTGCATTTAAATAAATTTTCATAAATGTCTTCAAAAGAGTCAGTTAATTGTATTTACCAGTGTAAACTGATGTATTTTCCAAAAAGATTAAGTGACAGGTACTGTACGTAATTGGCTGGGAGCTCAGGGCGTTAATAAGTAATCTTGCAAGTTCTAAACGTCTAAAGTCTGTTGAACAGCGTTTATTTTTCTGTTTTAAGATTCGCCCGTGGATCCATCTTACAATCCGTTTGTAATATTGATGTTACTTTTGAAATCGGTTTGTAATATATTTACTTTAGACTTCCGTTGTGCATTGAACTGTGATTATTTGACTATGATGATATCAACTACGTCACGATACTCCCCACCGGTAATATGTGGAAATATGGGGGTGTGACAATATATAGCCCTACTATTGCACCTATTTCATATAAGCAATGAAAAAACGAGTACGGGATATCGAAAAATATATGTACCCCAAACAGTACCATACCAATCGAATTTCAGTACTAATTGGATACCCATTTTTAGCGTTTTGGGATGGGTACTTTCAGTATGGTATGGTATGGTATTTTACCCAGGTTTACCTTCAAATTTCGTACCATGTCGAGCATTTTCGGCATCGATATCCATTTTTGACGGTTTTTGGAATTGGTATTTATGATACTGGCACGTTACCAAGCTCATCCCTAATTTGAAGTTTATCTTCATGAATGTGACAACCCGAAATTTCAAGGTTAGTGCCTTCGATTTAGTGATTTCTCTGTTCCTGTTTTAATCTATCTATTCAATCCGTGACTTTGATAAACGTGCTAGTACGTTTTATAGTTGTGCACTGTGTGTATGCTGTTTGGGTGGAAACCCATTAGCATAGTTAATTAACTTGTAAATAGGAATCTAGCACATAGCCGACACATAACATCAATTATCCGAATCTGTTACTTTTGTTTTGTCAGTTCACTATTTCGTCCTCAATCATTACTCACACAGATTTGTATAAAGACCTAGATTTCACGCATTCGTCTTGTAAGTGTATCACGACCGTAGATGGCATTTGATGGTAACTTTAATTACCTAATAACAAACTTATACTCACAATAGTGGGTAATCATCGGCCCAAACTACCATTAAAATAAGCCAACCCAACCGGCCCAGATTGTGTAAATGATAGGCTTTATAATACAAGATACGTACCCATTTTCTTTGTCTCATAATTGCAACGCATCAACCCTAATTACCCATCGAACAACGGCAGTAGCAAGACCCCTGTTTCTGTTTCGGTTTGCATCACAATTAGTCGGATTACTGGTTAGTAATTCTTATTTATCAACGATTTATCATTTGTTGTTTAGATCGATCAAGTTTACTTATGTGCGGATATGTGATATACATAATTCTTTAATGATGAGCACTTGTTAAAGCATGCACCTTAGATCTAATGAGGTCCAATCATGTGATCATTAAGTGTTTGATATCTTAATTCTTGTGCTATGTTAGATCGGTCCAATCAGGTTGGTTTAAGTGTTCGGCCCTTATATCATAGTGATCAGAATGCATGTGATAGTTCATAGGAGGTCCAATCAAAAGAGTTATGTGCAAACTATTTGGTCCAATCCTTTTTAACCTATTAATTAATTGAGATTCAATTAAAAATTGAATGAAAAATGTGTCTGATATATATATGAGATAATGGATCTTTGGACAGAACTTGTAGTGGTTATATATGATTAAGATGGGAATCTGATGTTGATATACTTACTTGACAAGTTGGGTTATTTACTTGCACTGTATGTAGCTATCGGACACACACATACATATAACTTGATCTATTAGTTTGGGGCTTGTTAATTGGGTTACTCGTATAAATGAAATAAGGGATCCATATAGCACTTGTCGGGCTGCGGTTGGTATGATTCGACAAAGATACAACAGTCGAATTTAATTAAGCGGGCTTCATGAATTAAATGGTGGGCCGAGTAACATGTAATGATTGGTTGTGTCACATATGATATGCATGTTGATAATGGGTATGATAAATTGTTAGGTTGTCTCGTAATTATAATATAGGGAACTGATTAATTGAGTTAGACTTACGGGGATCACGATTAGAATCAAAACAGCAGGTTATTGGGTCACGCAACATTAATTTTGGGCCGGTCAAGCTTGGGTAAAAAGGAACAGAAAGGGTAGCAATTGGGTTGGGCCGCAATGAAGTAATGGTGTGTGGGCTATGTACGACTCCAGTTGGGCCTTTAGCATGGGGTTTCGCTTTGCGAGATGGGCACTCGGGTTAGGGTCTTGGATCTAGTATACGTGTTTGTGTAAAGAGCTATATGTGGTGTCTATGACAAATTGTTAAGTCGCTTAACTCGATGACTTACATGATATTATTTCAATGCTACTTGTATAACACGTGTATAGAATATAAGATTATGTGATACCCGACTGATTGTTAACGGTAACCATGTTAGGATTTTTGCGAGCAACTTGATCACGTAACGAATCTTACCGAGCAAACCAAAGGTGAGTTCACTACATTCGAGCATGCGTCCCAGTGGTTGGGGACAGTCAGTGGGTATCCCGTGGGGGGATAAGTCTTTGGGTAAAAACGGGTATATTGGTTAATATTCTCACCTATCATCTTTTGTAAGTCCCTCATCGGGTATTAGTTAGTAGCGCTACTTAGGTTTGGCACCCTCACCCCGTGCCTGTAGAGGACGGAGGTGAACTAATGACCCAGTCTGGCCCAGTACTAGATAGGAGTACGTGGGAAGGGCAGTCGTGTATTTCAGGAGCCGTCATTGTTCGGAAATGAGATATTAACAATATTACTTGCATTGGTTATTGAACTGCTTTACATACAACTGGTAACAAACGTTTTCTAAAACTGTGAACTCGCCAGCTTTGTCTGATACGTGTGTTACATGCTCGCAGGTCCATAGGTGCTTAGAACGCAGGAACTTGCTGGCTGGAGGGCGAGAGTGGTCATGGTTACATTAATAAACTTATTTATCAGACTTTTATTCATTGTGGTTGTTTGGATAATATTTACAGTATGATACATTAACGCTTCCGCTGAACTTATGGTTTTGAACAACTTATGTTTGGGAATTTCAGTATTATTAAGTAATGGAATTTTATTTAAACATGTGATTCAATGTAATTGGTGGCTCATTACTAGTCGTCACACGCCTAACAGGGATACTCCCTAGGTGGTAATTTGGGGGTGTGACAGTTTGGTATCAGAGCCACTGGTTATAGTGAACTTGGTTTTAAAACGTTTTATAAAACCAGACTATAACCGAACGGATCCAAAATCGACCATGACACTCAGCTCCAGACTGCAAGGTTCGTCTCTTATTTATTATTGTACAGAATCTCTAGTATTTGCTATTAGGTAACATTACCTGTGAATGCACACTTGGCACAACAGTATGAACTTATACGATGACAACCTACGATACATGTTTTAAGGGTGCAACTTTTCTTGAACTTTCGTGATTTATGTTGTGGCGTCATCTGCTTTATTGCTTGAATTCGGGGGACCTTTCCAACACGAATTAAGTGGAGCTGAGATGGACATGCAAATTGGATTATTATTGTGGGTGCACACATAATAATAATGTGAGGTGCATGTGAGTCCCAGTGAAACTTGACAAGTGTGAAAAGGATTCCGCTCTATTAATTGATGTTATGTTAGAACTCAGTAGTCTATAGGAGTCAAAGCAGTGATTGTCTCCTACACAAACATGATCTTTTCACTCCACTCTAAATTCTTACGAATCACGATGCTATCGAGTATTACCTAAACACCCATCTGAACGCCTAGCGAACTGTGTAGAATGTTAGGTGCTTGTACGAACGTCCCTGAGATGGATGCCTCCGCGTCAAATGATTAGACTATACTTTCCTCACTTCTCTCTGTTTGCTGGAACTTATTGTATTGGCATTTTAGAACCCGAAGTGTGATCACTTCTGCAACATTCTGGAAACATACCGTGTATCACTCAATCAACTTACTAGATCGGTGGACAAGAAGATGAGCGTAGTACTTTACCGACCTCCGTATTTGGACGACCCTGATTACCGGCAACTAACACCAGCGAATTGACCCCAATCGAATCCTCAATTCTAGTCAGCGACTTTTGGGAGTCAACTCTTACGAATTAATCGGGACATAAGCGATGGCAATTGACTATGGTAAGAAATGTGAGGCTGCCAGCACAATGAGTAACACCTAGGACATGACACGGGTATGTGGCAAGATGTTGTCGGTGAAAGATCGTAGCGTTCCGTTTCAAGCAACAACATTAGAAGCAACAGTCACGGCAACATCAAGGTACTTGTAATGATAGCCTACAGTATGGAAGATGGAGGTGCCTACGACATGGTTTGGCTTGTTGTTAAACCAAGACGACACCCAACCAAAGGAACGGCGACAGTACTGAAAATTCTAGTAGCAAGAACAACAACACTGGAAATGATGCTCATGGAAGAGCATTTAGGATTGGCGTAGGCGACACCAGGCATAACAGCAATATGGTGACTTGGATGGGTAGCTATTCGTTTCGTCTCTATTCTGATTGACCCTGATACTTCTTGAAACAGAACCTGATGTGGAATCGGCTGATGGCAAGTCAAATGATATCTAATATGTTCACTGGGATGCAACTACGACCTTGTGGGACAAGTGTTGGGCATTGACCTTCCTCATGCTATCCTTGGTAGTTTCGATGCAGTAGTTAGTATGGATTGGTTATCCAGACATCGTGCAGATATACCCGGTGAGAAAAAAAAAAAAAAATTTGCGTATCCTTCTTCAGCAATGAAGGCCCAGAAGTATCTACGGAAGGATTACCCTGCCATGTTAGCAACTGTTACCGATGTTACGGTTAAGGAAAAGAGGATCAAGGATCCGCCAACTACCCGTGACTTTTCTCGATGATCTACCCGTAGATTTTCCCGGTCTACTTTCACAATTGTAGAGAAGAATCTCAATTGATCTCGCACCAGGGGCAACCCTGATTACTTGTACTTCATACCGACTTACACCAGGAGGGTTGCAAGAACTGTTTGATTAACTACAGGAACTGTTGAACAGGAGTTCTGACGGGCCAAGCTTTTCGCTTTGGGGAGCCCCAGTTCTCTTTGTGAAGAAGAAGGATGGGTCCTTCCGGATGTGTGTAGATTATCGTGAGCTCAATAAAGTGACGATTAAAAACCGTTATCCTTTGCCTCGTATTGACGACCTGTTTGACCAGCTGCAAGGGTCAAGTTTCTATTCGAAGATCGATTTAAGGTCGGGATATCATCAGGTGCGAGTTAGAGAGGAAGACGTTCCCAAAACAGCATTTCGGACGCGATATGGTCATTACGAGTTCTTGGTTATGCCATTCGGGTTGACCAACGCACCAGCGGTCTTCATGGATCTCATGAACCGTGTGTGCAAGCCATACCTTGATGACTTCGTTATCGTTTTTATCGACGATATTCTAATTTATTCCAAGAGCAAGGAAGATCATGAGCGGCATCTGCGCCTCATCTTAGAACTCCTGAGGAGGGAGCAACTGTATGCAAAATTTTCGAAGTGTGATTTTTGGATACGGGAGGTGCATTTTCTGGGGCACATAGTTAATGAGTTGGGCATACATGTGGATCCTGCCAAGATCGACGCCATTAGAAATTGGGCGGCACCAAAGAATCCTTCGGAGGTGCGGCAGTTTCTCGGTCTAGCAGGGTACTATCGTCGTTTCATTCAGAATTTCTCGAAGATTGCGCAGCCACTCACCTCATTAACGCAGAAGAAGGTAGTTTATTCATGGGGAACGAAACAGGAGGATGCATTCCAACTCTTGAAACAAAAATTATGTAGCGCGCCGATTCTATCTCTACCAGATGGTACCGAGGATTTTGTGGTTTATTGTGATGCTTCAATTCAGGGTCTCGGTTGCGTGTTGATGCAACGCGAGAAGGTGATAGCTTATGCTTCTCGTCAGTTGAAGGTACACGAGAAAAACTACACGACACACGACTTAGAGTTGGGAGCGGTGGTCTTTGCACTGAAGATTTGGAGGCATTATCTCTACGGCACGAAATGCACCATCTATACTGATCACAAGAGCCTTCAGCATATCTTCGACCAGAAAGAGTTGAATATGCGTCAGCGTCGCTGGGTAGAGTTGTTCAATGATTACGAGTGTGCCATCAAGTACCACCCGGGTAAAGCTAACGTTGTGGCGGATGCTCTTAGCCGCAAAGAACCAAAACCAAAGCGTATTCGTGCCCTACAGCTTACCATTCACTCTGATCTACCTGCTCGGATCCGTACAGCTCAGATTGAAGCGTTAAAGGAAGACAACATCGAAGCTGAAGGATTACGAGGTCTACACAAGAAGAAGTTCGAGCAACGGTCTGACGGTATCTACTACTTTATGGAACGAATATGGGTCCCTTTATTTGGTGATCTTCGAGAGCTTGTGATGGACGAGGCACACAAGTCACGATATTCTATTCATCCAGGGTCCGATAAGATGTACCAGGACCTCAAGGTTTTGTATTGGTGGCCGAACATGAAAGCCCTCATCGCAACATATGTGAGTAAGTGCTTGACTTGCGCGAGGGTCAAAGCAGAGTACCAGAAGCCTTCGGGTCTACTTCAGCAACCGGAGATACCCATGTGGAAATGGGAACAGATCGCTATGGATTTTGTTACGGGGTTACCGAGAACGCAGGCTGGGAACGATACTATATGGGTGATTGTCGACCGTCTCACAAAGTCAGCACACTTTCTAGAAATTAAGGAGACAGATAAGTATTCGCAACTCGCAGCAGTGTACCTTAAAGAGGTGGTTTCTAGGCACGGAGTGCCGACTTCTATTATTTCTGATCGAGATCCCCGTTTTACCTCGGAGTTATGGCAGGCTATGCATAAGTCGTTCGGCTCGCAACTCGATATGAGCACGGCCTATCACCCACAAACGGATGGTCAGAGTGAACGCACCATTCAGACGCTAGAGGATATGTTACGGGCATGCGTTATTGATTTTGGAAAGGGGTGGGAGAAGCATTTGCCGTTGGTCGAGTTTTCCTACAATAACAGCTACCACACCAGTATCAAGGCGGCACCATTTGAGGCACTGTACGGGAGGAAGTGTCGTTCACCTCTTTGCTGGGCTGAAGTAGGTGATAGTCAGATCACAGGTCCTGAGATAGTACTCGAAACTTCAGAGAAAATCGTGAAAATCAGAGAACGTATGGCAGTTGCTCGTGATCGTCAGAAAGCCTATGCAGACAAACGTGCCAAGGAAGTAGTATTTGAAGTGAATGACCGAGTTATGTTGAAAGTCTCACCGTGGAAAGGGGTTGTGCGCTTTGGGAAACGTGGCAAGCTGAATCCACGTTATGTTGGGCCGTTTAAGGTTTTAGAGCGCATCGGTAAGGTGGCTTATAGATTGGAGTTACCTACTGAACTGGGTAATGTTCACGATGTATTCCATGTGTCGCAGTTGAAGAAGTGTTATGCGGACGACCCATTAACGGTACCTTTTCAAGAGTTAAAGATCGACGACAAGCTTCAGTTTATTGAAGAACCCATCGAGATCATGGACCGTGAGGTCAAAGTGCGTAAGCACAGCCGTATTCCCATCGTTAAGGTTCGTTGGAACTCAAGACGTGGACCGGAGTTCACGTGGGAGCGCGAGGATCAGATGAAACTAAAGTACCCTCACCTCTTTCCCAAAGATAAAGAAGAGTCGAGCAAAACAGGTGAATCTCGGGGCGAGATTCCTTTTCAAGTTGGGGATGATGTAACACCTGAGCAAAATCCGCAACAATTCTAATTATCACCTCACTCTTTCGTGTTTACTTATCAAATTTCGGGACGAAATTTCTTTCAAGTTGGGGATGATGTGACAACCCGAAATTTCAAGGTTAGTGCCTTCGATTTAGTGATTTCTCTGTTCCTGTTTTAATCTATCTATTCAATCCGTGACTTTGATAAACGTGCTAGTACGTTTTATAGTTGTGCACTGTGTGTATGCTGTTTGGGTGGAAACCCATTAGCATAGTTAATTAACTTGTAAATAGGAATCTAGCACATAGCCGACACATAACATCAATTATCCGAATCTGTTACTTTTGTTTTGTCAGTTCACTATTTCGTCCTCAATCATTACTCACACAGATTTGTATAAAGACCTAGATTTCACGCATTCGTCTTGTAAGTGTATCACGACCGTAGATGGCATTTGATGGTAACTTTAATTACCTAATAACAAACTTATACTCACAATAGTGGGTAATCATCGGCCCAAACTACCATTAAAATAAGCCAACCCAACCGGCCCAGATTGTGTAAATGATAGGCTTTATAATACAAGATACGTACCCATTTTCTTTGTCTCATAATTGCAACGTATCAACCCTAATTACCCATCGAACAACGGCAGTAGCAAGACCCCTGTTTCTGTTTCGGTTTGCATCACAATTAGTCGGATTACTGGTTAGTAATTCTTATTTATCAACGATTTATCATTTGTTGTTTAGATCGATCAAGTTTACTTATGTGCGGATATGTGATATACATAATTCTTTAATGATGAGCACTTGTTAAAGCATGCACCTTAGATCTAATGAGGTCCAATCATGTGATCATTAAGTGTTTGATATCTTAATTCTTGTGCTATGTTAGATCGGTCCAATCAGGTTGGTTTAAGTGTTCGGCCCTTATATCATAGTGATCAGAATGCATGTGATAGTTCATAGGAGGTCCAATCAAAAGAGTTATGTGCAAACTATTTGGTCCAATCCTTTTTAACCTATTAATTAATTGAGATTCAATTAAAAATTGAATGAAAAATGTGTCTGATATATATATGAGATAATGGATCTTTGGACAGAACTTGTAGTGGTTATATATGATTAAGATGGGAATCTGATGTTGATATACTTACTTGACAAGTTGGGTTATTTACTTGCACTGTATGTAGCTATCGGACACACACATACATATAACTTGATCTATTAGTTTGGGGCTTGTTAATTGGGTTACTCGTATAAATGAAATAAGGGATCCATATAGCACTTGTCGGGCTGCGGTTGGTATGATTCGACAAAGATACAACAGTCGAATTTAATTAAGCGGGCTTCATGAATTAAATGGTTGGCCGAGTAACATGTAATGATTGGTTGTGTCACATATGATATGCATGTTGATAATGGGTATGATAAATTGTTAGGTTGTCTCGTAATTATAATATAGGGAACTGATTAATTGAGTTAGACTTACGGGGATCACGATTAGAATCAAAACAGCAGGTTATTGGGTCACGCAACATTAATTTTGGGCCGGTCAAGCTTGGGTAAAAAGGAACAGAAAGGGTAGCAATTGGGTTGGGCCGCAATGAAGTAATGGTGTGTGGGCTATGTACGACTCCAGTTGGGCCTTTAGCATGGGGTTTCGCTTTGCGAGATGGGCACTCGGGTTAGGGTCTTGGATCTAGTATACGTGTTTGTGTAAAGAGCTATATGTGGTGTCTATGACAAATTGTTAAGTCGCTTAACTCGATGACTTACATGATATTATTTCAATGCTACTTGTATAACACGTGTATAGAATATAAGATTATGTGATACCCGACTGATTGTTAACGGTAACCATGTTAGGATTTTTGCGAGCAACTTGATCACGTAACGAATCTTACCGAGCAAACCAAAGGTGAGTTCACTACATTCGAGCATGCGTCCCAGTGGTTGGGGACAGTCAGTGGGTATCCCGTGGGGGGATAAGTCTTTGGGTAAAAACGGGTATATTGGTTAATATTCTCACCTATCATCTTTTGTAAGTCCCTCATCGGGTATTAGTTAGTAGCGCTACTTAGGTTTGGCACCCTCACCCCGTGCCTGTAGAGGACGGAGGTGAACTAATGACCCAGTCTGGCCCAGTACTAGATAGGAGTACGTGGGAAGGGCAGTCGTGTATTTCAGGAGCCGTCATTGTTCGGAAATGAGATATTAACAATATTACTTGCATTGGTTATTGAACTGCTTTACATACAACTGGTAACAAACGTTTTCTAAAACTGTGAACTCGCCAGCTTTGTCTGATACGTGTGTTACATGCTCGCAGGTCCATAGGTGCTTAGAACGCAGGAACTTGCTGGCTGGAGGGCGAGAGTGGTCATGGTTACATTAATAAACTTATTTATCAGACTTTTATTCATTGTGGTTGTTTGGATAATATTTACAGTATGATACATTAACGCTTCCGCTGAACTTATGGTTTTGAACAACTTATGTTTGGGAATTTCAGTATTATTAAGTAATGGAATTTTATTTAAACATGTGATTCAATGTAATTGGTGGCTCATTACTAGTCGTCACACGCCTAACAGGGATACTCCCTAGGTGGTAATTTGGGGGTGTGACAGTTTGGTATCAGAGCCACTGGTTATAGTGAACTTGGTTTTAAAACGTTTTATAAAACCAGACTATAACCGAACGGATCCAAAATCGACCATGACACTCAGCTCCAGACTGCAAGGTTCGTCTCTTATTTATTATTGTACAGAATCTCTAGTATTTGCTATTAGGTAACATTACCTGTGAATGCACACTTGGCACAACAGTATGAACTTATACGATGACAACCTACGATACATGTTTTAAGGGTGCAACTTTTCTTGAACTTTCGTGATTTATGTTGTGGCGTCATCTGCTTTATTGCTTGAATTCGGGGGACCTTTCCAACACGAATTAAGTGGAGCTGAGATGGACATGCAAATTGGATTATTATTGTGGGTGCACACATAATAATAATGTGAGGTGCATGTGAGTCCCAGTGAAACTTGACAAGTGTGAAAAGGATTCCGCTCTATTAATTGATGTTATGTTAGAACTCAGTAGTCTATAGGAGTCAAAGCAGTGATTGTCTCCTACACAAACATGATCTTTTCACTCCACTCTAAATTCTTACGAATCACGATGCTATCGAGTATTACCTAAACACCCATCTGAACGCCTAGCGAACTGTGTAGAATGTTAGGTGCTTGTACGAACGTCCCTGAGATGGATGCCTCCGCGTCAAATGATTAGACTATACTTTCCTCACTTCTCTCTGTTTGCTGGAACTTATTGTATTGGCATTTTAAAACCCGAAGTGTGATCACTTCTGCAACATTCTGGAAACATACCGTGTATCACTCAATCAACTTACTAGATCGGTGGACAAGAAGATGAGCGTAGTACTTTACCGACCTCCGTATTTGGACGACCCTGATTACCGGCAACTAACACCAGCGAATTGACCCCAATCGAATCCTCAATTCTAGTCAGCGACTTTTGGGAGTCAACTCTTACGAATTAATCGGGACATAAGCGATGGCAATTGACTATGGTAAGAAATGTGAGGCTGCCAGCACAATGAGTAACACCTAGGACATGACACGGGTATGTGGCAAGATGTTGTCGGTGAAAGATCGTAGCGTTCCGTTTCAAGCAACAACATTAGAAGCAACAGTCACGGCAACATCAAGGTACTTGTATTCAAATAAAGAATTAATTGCTTGTTAGCATAATTATAGGGAATTCAATATAATTGATATTATTTTGGTTATTATTTTACCATTTCTCTATAATTTGTTGGATGCCACATGACACTTTTAAATGGTTTTTACAGTTTGTAAACGAAATGTGGTTTGTATTTGATCCTACTTGATGGAGAGTGTGAAACACAGATGTTTAAGTGCTTATCTTACATGTTTTGTGCGGTTTTATATTATTATATATTTAGAATTTGTTTATTGCAAATGCTTGTATGTTTGCAGGTAAAATGTGCGATTGTGATGAAGTTATGATGTGTAAAGAGAAAGTGGAACATTCGAGAATGGAAAAGGCAGCCAACGGAAGCATTTGAGAACGTTTCGGGTTGAATGATAATTTGGAATTGAAGGAAATATGAAGAATTAAAGTTCAGGGGCCATTATTGCAATTATATGAAAGTTGATTATATGTTGCATGAAGAACATGCATGTGAGGATGGAACCTACGAATCATGAGCAGCCATTATTCAACTTTTGGGAGCCACCATATTCATAAAGGGATTGTTTATTAAATTGGTGAACTTCATAACATAAAAAAAAAAAAAAAGAAACCTACGAAGATAAAGGAGGGTGCACGTGTTGTTTGTATGTGGGGCACGTGATTTTTGTTAGTGGACGACTTGGAGGGTTTTTAAAACCCTAGTAAAAAAGCATCAACATTATCATCGACTTGTGGGATTTATTGGCAGTTAAGAATTCAAGTGAGGGGCTGGAAATTCATCTCAACATCACATGATCGCATCATATCACATCCTTCACAAGATCAATCATGACTTCATCCTTCTATCAAGCTTTTGGGGATTGCACGCACGTCATGAGCGGCTAGTTCTCCTGTGACCGTCTCCGGGAATAGGGTTTATGTTTGAACATTGGTTTGCATACGGTTACGACTTTTTGGATTAGAAACTGATTAATCATTCGGTTAGTCGTTTTTATTGTTCTTGTTTCAATTAAACAGTATTTGATTATCATATTCATTCAAGTTCATCAATTATTTGGTTTGTTTTATCAACAATTGGGATTAAATTCTAAGTTGTCATTGATTTTAACCTTTACTCATTGAATCTGTTAATGTTTATGAAATCTGAAATTGGTAATTGGATTACTATTCATTTGCATCAATCTTTCGGTTTCGATCGTGGGTCATTGTAATCAAATATATTGTCCGTTAATTATTTATCAAAACAAGTTTTACGGATCATGTCTATGTGATTTCCAACTGATAGTAACTAAGAAAATCGATTTTCTGCATAACCTGAAAACCCGGAGGTTGGTCCCTTTTCTCATAACTGTTTACAACTTTAATTTATTTTTGTTTTCACAATCATTCTCACAACTGCAAAAAAAAAAGCAATTAGTTTAGCAATAGATGATAATTAAAGCAACAAACTTTTACACTTTCCACTGATTCCCCGTGGATTCGACACCCTACTTGCCCTTTACTTGTAAAAGGTGAATAGGACCCTATTACTTTATTTTTGACCGACCTTACGACATCGATCAAAATGGCACCGTTGCCGGGGAGTCGGTGCGCTTAGTGTTTAGTAGGTTGTTTTTCTTTAAAAATTAAAAGAATAGAAAAAAACCAAAACTCAAAAATATTTCTTGTAGTTTTTAGTTTTTTTTATATGTTAGTTTTCTACGCGGGTATTTTAGTTTGTTTGTGCAGGAAGTGAAATCTTTGGATCATGGATAGTGCTCATTAGTCATGCCCTTGTTGTGGGAAAATACAGATACATGAAGATTGCCTAGTGTTTTGGACAGACCCAGTGTTTTGGAAAGAAAAATTGATGTCTGGGTACAAGGCACCTTCATATCAGGGACACTATCAGTTAAATGTCAACAACAAGTATGAGCAAAATTTGGATTATGAAGATTACGAATCCGAGGTGGTGCCCTTCTCAAGATACCAAGAAGATTATAATGGTCGTTACCATGACTACTCTGAGTCATCATACAATGATTTTAATATGCGAAATCAATGGTGTAATCTTGGTAATTACCAAGGGAGTTCATATCAGCCACACCAAAGTCAAAATGATTGTCCAGGTAAACATCAAAATTCTAAACTTGATGAAATCATGGATATTATGATGGAGGTGGCACAGGAGAGCAGGTTGAGAACTGAGGCTATGGTCCATCGATCGAATCGAATAGACGAACAAATTGCAACGTTGAAGGCTGTGGAGGATAATACCACATCCATTCCTGCATTTGTTGCAATGCAAGAAATACTTGTTTTAGTTGATGAAGATGAAGAAGTGGTTGAAAGTCTTCCTGAACTTGAAGTTATATGTTTAAACCCACATGAAGACTTAGCACCTACCGAAGAAATAGAGGCTGATGTAGTCCAAGTTTATCCCAAACCGTTGCATATTGTGATTACTCCAACTAACAAAGTCAGGGATGATGGCTCGAGTGGGAACAAGAGAAAGGTGAGTAGAGAAGACCTCGGACAAGGTATATTGAAGTGGCTAAGCAGTGGTCCAACAGACGTACTCATGATAGGAAAGAATGTGAAGACTCGACATGTCAATTATCGAACACACCGTGGAAATTCGGCAGGCAAATGTGGATTTCACTGGTTCCGTAATGATTCAACAAATATTGTTGGCACAAGAGAGCAGATAGGAATTTGGAATGTCAATTACCGAGCATACGCAGGAAACTCGGTAGGTAAATGTGCAACTCGACCACCATAAGGGTATATCAGGTACGGTCTGGCTGAAGACCTATAAACTTAGCTCTCTCGGGAGGCAGCCTGAGGATGTAGAGTTGTGTATATTTGTTTGGTTTTTTCGTGAGTATTGTAGCAGGTTACCAGGTTATTAATCTCTACGGGATGCAATGGTCCAAGTGTGGGGATGTTTGGTGAAGTCCCAATACATTCTAGTTGAAATTGCGGACATTGCACGGATTAGAGTTCAGTCAAAACTGTCCATACTCAATCTTCATTTGGACGAGGATGATATGCACGCTAATTGCAGAGATTGACCTGAGGACGTGTGGACACGACCGCGAATGGAATGCTATACGGTCGTGGTGGAACATGACGCATTTGGATTCTACACTTTAAACCAGGGGAGTCTGTTCCACTTTTATTATTACATTTTTATTCGTGTTCTTGGTGGTGTTAAACTATGTTGTGTTTAGGGAATGTGTTTTTGCTTATTGTGTTAGGTACGGTCGCTCATGAGGTTTGGTAGTTGGTATTTCCGGGTTTTGTTTTAAAAGCACTATACATTGGGGACAATGTCGCCCAAGTGTGGGGATGGGAAACCCGGGAAGGGAAAGGTTTGGGACAAAGTTTGAAAGAGGTTGAAAAATGATTGAAAACGATGAAAAGTGAAAAAAAATGAAAATTTTAAAAAATTTCATCGCCTTAGACCACCAGGTATGGGCTTCGGCTTGAGGCCCGTCCCCCCCTTTAGGATCGTCCAACACCGCCCCCTAGGGGCCAGTCGCGGCAAAGACGTCGGATTTCCGACGGTGAAGACGTTGCTCAGTTGGTGGGCCCCCATTTACTTCTCTCTCATACGTTATATATATATATATATATATATATATATATATATATATATATATATATTAATATATATATTAATATATTATTAATGGTGGGGTAGTCTTGGCTAGTCCCCACACCCTTGGGTAGTCCCCAAAGAGACTATCCTCCTCCCGTGATTACGTGGCGCCTACGTGGCGGATAGTCTCCAAAGAGACTATCCTCCCCATACCCACCGGTCTTAAGTGAACTAAATGGAAATGAAAACCGAACGTTTCAATCACTAATGGGTTCCTTACCGGAAGTAAACTAACATAGTCCCTTGTCATGGTTGTTCCTTTAAGTTTCATGAGAGTAGGTCTGACAGGTGTTTTTATGATAAAAGAATTGAAAAGAGATGTCTATTTAAGGGTAACATGCTTTAGATTGCATATGCTACATGTCGACAGCCTTTTTACCCTTCTTTGGTGAGAATTTTGAGCCTGTAGAATGATAGAATGATTTATATTATGACTTCATTTGATGAGAGCAGGCCGCATGTTATTCTGTGTTAGAACTTGTATGATTTGATGCATGCTGAGACTGTGGTTTGATACGTGCACGTAAATGATAAAGGCATTAAGATATCCCGTACACCGTTTGTTTGTTTTGTGTTTACCTAGTTATCACCCTTAGTAGCCCTGTTGAGCCTAGTTACCATTCGTTTGTCCACCTATTGTGAAATGTTTTGATATCGACCGAGAATGACAAATTATGAATAAAAAGAAAAAAGAAAAAAAAAACAAAGAAAAGAAAAAAATATATAGAAAAAAAAGAAAAAAAAAACAGAAGTGTTGAAAATATCATTTATGTTCTTGGGTAGAAACCAACCCGAATGTGTTAGTCATTATGTGTTGCAAATAAAGTTGTCACGGTTTGGTCGTTTGATTGTTTGCCACATAAAAATCAAGATATAAGCCAAAAATCTTCCTACCCTTAGCCTAAGCCCAAAACCAAAAGTCCTTTTGATGCGTGCCGTGTTATACGATGCAGTGGAGGTATGATTGTTATACAAGCATATGATTACAGGATTGCATGTTTGGTTTTGAGTGTTATACATACTAGCACATTACACGCTAGTTCATATGTTTAAACCGAGAGGAGAGTTGATTGTGAGGGGCGTGTAGCATGTGTTTGAATCCTAAGCATGTTAGTTTTAAATAGACAAGTCTTAGAGTTTTAGAAATTCCATCAATTGCTTGTCGGACTGTCAATCTCGATTGTGTCAGTCTATGGATCGGGTACTTGGGACTTAAATTGTTGCATCGGTTTAGGGGTTTAGAGGTGTTGTTACTATGGTGGGTAATTCCGAATCGGTTTGCTTGAGGACAATCAAAGGTAAGTGTGGGGATATGATGGAGAGTGTGAAACACAGATGTTTAAGTGCTTATCTTACATGTTTTGTGCGGTTTTATATGATTATATGTTTAGAATTAGTTTATTGCAAGTGCTTGTATGTTTGCAGATAAAATGTGCGATTGTGATGAAGTTATGATGTGTAAAGAGAAAGTGGAACATTCGAGAATGGAAAAGGCAGCCAACGGAAGCATTTGAGAACGTTTCGGGTTGAATGATAATTTGGAATTAAAGGAAATATGAAGAATTAAAGTTCAGGGGCCATTATTGCAATTATATGAAAGTTGATTATAGGTTGCATGAAGAACATGCATGTGTGGATGGAACCTACGAATCATGAGCAGCGATTATTTAACTTTTGGGAGCCACCATCATAAAGGGATTGTTTATTAAATTGGTGAACTTCATAACATAAAAAAAAAAAAAAAAAAAAAAAACCTACGAAGATAAAGGAGGGTGCACGTGTTGTTTGTATGGGGGGCACGTGATTTTTGTTAGTGGACGACTTGGAGGGTTTTTAAAACCCTAGTAAAAAAGCATCAACATTATCATCAGACTTGTGGGATTTATTGGCAGCGAAGAATTCAAGTGAGGGGCTGGAAATTCATCTCAACATCACACGATCGCATCATATCACATCCTTCACAAGATCAATCATGACTTCATCCTTCTACCAAGTTTTTGGGGATTGCACGCACGTCATGAGCGGCTAGTTCTCCTGTGACCGTCTCCGGAAATAGGGTTTATGTTTGAACATTGGTTTGCATACGGTTACGACTTTTTGGTAATTAATATTACTATTCATTTGCATCAATCTTTCGGTTTCGGTCGTGGATAATTGCAATCAAATATATTGTCCGTTAATTATTTATCAAAACAAGTTTTACGGATCATGTATATGTGATTTCCAACTGGTAGTAACTAAGTAAACCGATTTTCTGCATAACCTGAAAACCCGGAGGTTCGTCCCTTTTCTCATAACTGTTTACAAATTTATTTTATTTTTGTTTTCACAATCATTCTTACAACTGCAAAAAAAGCAATTAGTTTAGCAATAGATGATAATTAAAGCAACAAACTTTTACACTTTCCACTGATTCCCGTGGATTCGACACCTTACTTGCCATTTACTAGTCAAAGGTGAATAGGACACTATTACTTTATTTTTGACCGACTTTACGACATCGATCACTACTCCATATATAATCTATATTAAATATTAATTATTAAATGTCAGTATCAATAGCAATACCCACAATTATTTATAATTTAATTTATGGTTGTGGGAATGTCGGTATCAATAGTAATACCCACAGTTACAATGCCTATTATTCTTTATAATTTTATTTAAGGTTTTGGGTTGTTGACTTTAATTACAAAATCTGGCTCATGCAAAAATAATACATAAATATTTTTTTTAATAATGAATTATATTATTTTTTTGAAAAAAGATATTTCTTAATAAAAATTATTACGTATATACACCCTAGGAAGGATCTTATTATTATATATATAAAAAACCAAGTTGTTATTGCCAGTCTATTCTTATTGATTTTCATTTTGACCACCAGAATTTTATCTTTTATAGAGCATGCAACATCTGAGTTGGAACCTTCATGTATTTATAAAAGATGGGGAATTAAAAGATGAAAGTGACGATTGGTGAGAAAATTTGCAAGTGGCGGGGTAAATGCTTATAGACTGTGTGTTTGGTTGTAGAGGTTGAAGGAGGAAAAGATAAACTGGTCGATACACACTTTTGACATTTTAATTTTTTTTGTTTATCTTTTCATTTTTGTTACTTATCTATCTTATATGTTCATATTAGCATTCCATCTTTTAAACCTAAAGTGTGCTCAAGTCGGTTGAACAATTATGCCTTTAAGTGATGAAAAAATACAAGTAGTTTTCACGTAATCTTAAAAAAATTACATAATCCTTCTGTTTTATTTAGTTAAGAAGATTATAATATAAATTACCAGTTTAAAATAATAAGTCGAATTAGAGTTATGAAAACCGAACATTTTTTTTTTTTCATTTGCTATTTATAATATTATAAAGTCTGGTTGAATTCTTTTATAAAAAGTAACAATGTAAATTTAGTAATACCTTTTTATTATTTTAGTAATATAATTAAGTTTAAGTATTTTTGTTTTTCTCATAGTAACTTTTAATATACGATGTTTTGTAAAATTCTATGTTCATTGTGTAGTGTAACCTGGCTATTTTTTTTCATGTGTCACTATAAATTTTGCTTAAAACCGAATCATGAATAGTAATGTATAACGGATTGAAACACAAATGTATTATTTTATAATTATAATTACTTTTGATCATATTTGGTTTATATCGAGTGTCGGTAATGTACCGTTTCCGTAACAAACCGTGAATAGATTCCAACCGAACAATAGGACTATCAAAAAATTACCGATATTTATTTTTATGGTTTTCAATTAATGTAAAATATTTATTTTTTGGGTTTTTATTTTCGGTTGCAATACTAGGTGTTGCTACCACATCGATACCGTAGAAAATCAAACCGATACCGGCCGAATTTCCGCCGTAACGCGCGGGTATTGCACGAGTTGGTTTGAACTTATTATTTCTCTTCTTATAGTTACGAAATATTTTCTTTTTCATTTGAACATTCCTATCCTAATTTTGATATTTTTTATGTTTCAATTTCAACATTTATGCTATACTAATATACTCCTTTAACTTATTTATTTTTTTATAATATTTTACTTATTATTTAATTTTATATTTCTTTAATAACTCGCGTTCTTCAGCTTAGAAAAAAACTAAATAAGCAGCTCTCTTTATTTTTTTTCTCAACGTCCGGATATATATTCTATGAAAACAAAGTTTTATTCAAAATAAGGTATTTTTTAGTATGGTAAACTACATTGAGCACCGGTACCCTAAGAAAGCAAACCGACAACAACCAAAGAACATTGGTACCAGTATTGGTATTATCAGAACAGAATCAATGATCTTTTTATGGTTTTGAAATAGATGTAAAATACGTGTAGATATCACTTTGAGCATATTACTGTTTTTTTTCTGTTACATGAGATAACTTCTGTGTAATTAAATAAGTTTAAATAAACCTTTTTATATTTAATACAATATTTTTTCCCGAACCAAACCAATACCGCTCGAACATCAAACTTAATAACAATATTAATTTTTATAGTATTTGGTTTCGATGCGAGTACTTTTTAATCAGCGTTACCACCGATAGTCTGATACCATGCCACAACTTAACTTTGTAACTCGTAACGTTATGTTTGTAACATTTATTTAATTAGATCCGATACTATTATAAACATTATTTTATACTTACGCCCTATACGGAAATACACCAATCACATACGAAAGTCTGCTAGTTTATATTGTTTTTGAACGACCAACGAATACTCCAAATGGGCTACTGGCGAAGTTCCCCACATCGAGATACACTCGCCTCTGAGCCGGGAAAACCCTCACCCAGGCCCGAAGCCCGTGAACACTCGCCCGAAGGCACGACAGTGCGGTGAGGTAAAACTCGCTCAGTTCAATAATCGAACCAGCGATCTTCACATATTCGCCTAGTCTCCCATCATCACCAGGTGTCGCAGAAAATAATGGGAATGGTAGGAATCGAACTTAGGTCCCTTAGAACACCAAGCCTCCCTCTTACCACTCCACCATCACCACATTGGCATACTAATTTATCTATACTATATTATAATGCATGAGGGAGAGGTATTTTAAGATACCCAAAAAATAAGAACTTTCCCCCCCCCCCTTTATTTATAGAAAGACCCCTAAAATAAGGGTAGTTTGGTCTTTTAAACACTATTTATTTTTTAGCCCCTAAACTTATTACACTTAAATCCCTAAGGTTTTAACAAAATTATAGATAATTAGTTACAATTCACCCATTCACAACAAACTTATAATTTTTTACGTATTCTTGACATATCTTATAAACTATATTGTTTAAAAAAATCCAAAGATAGCATGACGACCTACACATTTTTGTCGACGTTTCGATAGTTGTCTTGTTCAAAATCGGAGCACGGATTAAAAGGTACAAGTCAACAATGCTTTAATGTACAAGTAATTAATACTTGTGATCTAATGCGTCTAATCTACAAAGATGGGCTCCATCTACGCAAAAAAAAAACAAAACAAAACAAAACAAAACAAAAAGAATTAAAAGTAGCGTAACATAAAATGAAGATATTATGTGTCACATTTTATTTTATTAAAACCGCCTAATATCTATACTTAGATATATCTTATAACAACCTTAAAACTAACCACAACAAACTTCCAAAATAAAAGGGTGGCAAATCTAAAATTAAACCCTAATGTACTTCTATAGTTACTACTATAAATACATAGCAGGACACCCCTGTATCTATTGCTAAACAAACTTAAAAAATGGATCCAGATCTGAATTTAATTGTTGCGAAAAACCAAGCATGCGAGATTGAAAATTCTAAGGTCAGTTCTATTATATCGCAGTAGTGAATAATTGTTTTCTTTTATTTACTTTTATGTGAATGTTAATTTATTTGATTTTTCATACTCAGTTGCATGATGAACATGCCAATTTAAACAACCCAGTTGTCGAACAAGCTTCTAAGGTATTGATTTTGCTGGTTTTTAAGTATTATCTTTGCGTATATCTTTTGTATTAACATGTTCGTTATGTTATTATATGTGTGTTTTATTGCAGGATGATGGTGATAAAAATGTTCATATTATTTCTTATGGTGCAATGTTTAGTCCATACAAGTTTAATCTTGAATGTGAATTTAGTGAAGAGGTAATTTTAATGTTTATTTATTTTTTTTAACTTTTGTATTCAATTTTTGTCCTTTTTAAGGATCAGCGGTTTGAGACTCAAAGAAAGAAATCCAAGAGACTCTCTGAATGGAAAGGAGTGAGGTTATTAATTTAGACGATTCTAAGGACAATAACAAAGAAGAGGAATTAGAAGATACAGCCGATTCAAGCACAAACCGGAAAATCCGATTAAAAATACCTCGAGTGTCAATTCAGAAGCGGAACGGATTTCATGCAGTCTAATATGAAATCTATCAAGTATTTTTATGTTTTTTTTATTTTCAGTTGTTATATTTGATATAGACGTATTAATAAAGTTTATTTTACATTTGAACTTTATTTTTGGTGTTAATATAATGCAGGACCATATTAATAAAGTTCAAAATAAAGTTAGTATCATAAATTTACAAGTCAACTGAAGTTATATAAGTTAATATCCTAAAGTTGCAATAAATAGATATTGCAATTAGATATAGTCAAGCTGAAATTATAAAATATTGCAATTATTCTTGGATATTAATCTAATAATTTGTATTTCTTAATTAAAAAATAATAAAGTAATAAACATTAAAGCTAAACTAAAAAACTGAACTTATCTATACTATATTATAATGCATGAGGGAGGGCTATTTTAAGATACCCAAAAAATAAGAACATCTTCCTTCTTTATTTATAAAAACACCTCTAAAATGAGGGTAACTTGGTCTTTTAGACACTAATTATATTTTAGTCCCTTGTATTATTACACTTAAATCCCTTTATTTAACAAAATTATGGCTAATTAGTGATGTGTGTTGGTGTGTATATGTTTTAGGTGTATATTTTAAGCCCTTTTTACACTTTTTTAGCCAAGTTTTAAATTTATAAACACGATATTTACTAACACTAAACACACATATGGGCAAGTGCACCCATCGTGGACGTAGTATAGTGTTGGTAAGATACCGAGGTCGTCCAAGGACACAAGAGCTTTTAGTATCGGTTTATCCTCAACGTCTAATCAAATCAAAAAGATTAGAAAAAGGTTTTTAAACTAGAAAAATAAATCTAACTAAAATGCTGAAAAATAAAATAAAAATAAAAACAGATAGACAAGATGAATCACTTGGATCCGACTCGTGTGTAGTGTAACCTTTGATTATTTTCGCACTTTTGCACTTGTTTAAGAGATTATCTTAGTTATTGTAGTAGGCCCCTCTTTTGAAGGTGACGTTACCCTCAACCCAATAGTTTGAGTCAGCAAGGATACAATCCTAAAAGGTCGGATTATTGAAAGATAATTAATTAAGTTATTAATGCATAACGTGGTAGGCCCCTCTTTTGAATGCGACGTTACCCTCGACTAAGTAGTCTGAGTCAGCAAGGATACAGTCCTAAGTAGCCGGGTTAAAGTTTTAATAGTAGTTTAACTTATGAGGGGGTCAAAGAGTTTGGACCCCCGCCATCCAATACCGTTGGGTATTGAAGGAGGTCCTACTAAATTTGGCCCAGGTCCTTTGCAGGATCTATACACTGAACAATGGCAAGACTCTTACCAAACCGTTCCCTTAACCCCCGACCAGGTAGCCAACATACCTCCATATAGACCGTGGAGATATGAATGGTGAAAATCTTTTATGTTATATAGACAGTAAAATAATGCCAAGACACCACGGACAAACGATAAGGAAGAATCACCTTCAACATAAGAAACTAGTTATTAAAGTCATTAATACATAACCAATTAAAAAGTGCAAAAGATTAAAAATAAAAAGTATTACACTAAACACTTGTCTTCACCAAGTGATGTAAGAGACTTAGGCAAACATGGCATTTGATTGTCAAGAACTCTTACGATCAATCTTGGATCCCGAGACGACTCACACACTCTATGATGGACAATGGATGATGGTGGTGGATGATGGTGTTGTGATGGTGGTGGGTGGTGGGTGAAGTGTGAGAGAGGTGGTGTGCCAAGGGATGAGTTGCAAGACTCCAAGCACTCATATTTATAGGCTGAACAGAAGCTCGGGCACGGCCCCGTGTCCATTGGGCACGGCCTCATGTCCATCCTGATCTCTTTCTTCATTAAATGCAGTTTGTCTACATTAGTTGACCACGCCCCCGTGTCCGCTGAGCACGACCCCGTGTGCAGAAGCATATCTATACTATCAAGATTTTCCTGGATTCCGCGAATCTTATAGTTGACCACGGCCTCGTGTTGGGCGATGGAAGCTTCTACCACTTTGTCTTTTCTGCTGACACTTGGGCACACCCCCGTGCTCATTGAGCACGGGGCGTGTTCAGCCTTCTGTTCTCTTGTTTTGCTTGGGAAGATGTTGTCGGGAGGCCGGGCATGCCACGTTTGTTCCTTTTCTTATATTTATGTTAGATTTAGCTGCCTTTTTACTTCTTTTGTTTATTTGAGCTTATTTAATCTTGAAAATACAAAAGGAAGACAAAAGCATACTTTTTCCAACATTAGTACTAAAAAGGGTTAGTTTTATGCCACAATTGATATAATTTATAATTTGCATTACTTGCACATCAAATACCCCCACATTTGAATCTTTGCTTGTCCTCAAGCAAAACTCTTTATAATGTGGCTTTTTCACTCCCAAATGGAATGAGTAGAAGAGAAGGTTTTTGGGCTTGTCATAGAGTGTCGGGATTTACAAGATTCTTTATTAAGTTTTTATG
The DNA here is from genome assembly GCF_002127325.2 of Helianthus annuus. Lineage (NCBI taxonomy): Eukaryota > Viridiplantae > Streptophyta > Magnoliopsida > Asterales > Asteraceae > Helianthus > Helianthus annuus. Next base: position 121,920,967 of record NC_035439.2, read on the forward strand.
TTTATTTATTTACAATCCTATTCGTCATGATTTATTAAAAATGTTTCATAAGATAAATTACTTATTAGGGTATAACATGCCTCTTTAAAATTCCATTTATATACAAATTCACATACCTCACGGGGGATCACTCAACACTCGGCCGAAGGTGCATTTTTAGTGAATCTCTCGAGATCGCCATGGAACTTACTCCTACCATAAGCTTGCCAAGCAATCAATCCTCCTCCTTTTTAACTATATACCTTTGTAAATATCAAGAGGACTTTTTGGGTGAAGGGTTAGGCTTGGGCTAAAGGTGGGTGGTTGGGTTAGTGGTTAGTAAAAGGGCGAAAAGCGTAAAAAGCGTCGGTTTTTGAAAGACTTTTTATTTTTTGACAATTTATTTTATTTTGATGAACCATTTCTTTCAAACAAAGTTATTTTTGATAAACTTGTTTGTTTATTTGGTTTCATCATCATTATTTTTCAAAGTCATAGGAAAAACCAAGCTTTGTTACTAAAAGAAAGGGTTAAAATAAAAAAAAAGGGTTTAGGTGGGTAAAAAGGGTGTTTGTTTTGGGCTAAGAAATGAAAAGGTTTAGGTTGAAAGGGGTTAACTAGGGGGATTTTGGGTAGGTGGAAAAAAAAGAAAAAATAATGGTGTAGAAAGAAAAAGGGTTAGTCCTAATGCCTCCATCATTTACTTACTCGGGTTTAAGTTGGTAAGGACCGGGAATGCATTGTCGTGGCAAGTTCTAGAGTCGTAAGAACCAAGCGGCTATTCACACAAGAAACGAAAAATGAGCATTTAGTGTAAAGATATGTATTTGTATGCTCAATAAAGGCTCAAAACTCACTTTTGTGGGAATGAGTTTTTATGTGATCAAGTATATATAATCAAATTTTAACTAAGCGTGTCATGCCGTTTCATAATTTTCTTATGTTGGTTCTTTTTATCACGACGCTATCGGTTGTAAATTTGTAAAAATATAACCTTGTTAGAACTTGAAATTCCCAAATTAAACCTAGACAAGTAAAAAGAAAATAATTTTTTTTTTTGAAAAAATTTGGGGTGATTAGCGGTTCCAATAGAGTTTTGTGTAAGGCTTGTTAATTAGGACTTGTAAGATTCAAAGTTTTAGCATCCCCCCACACTTAAATTACACATTGTCCTCAATGTGTCCCAAAAATAAGTTTTTAGGTTGATTGAATGTGTAAAAGAGTGTTAAAAAGCAAAATTTTATGTTACTGGTACTCTGGACACGTCCTCGTGGTGACCGGGCACGGCCCCGTGTTCAAGTGCCAGTAACAGAAGTTTGTAAAAAGAAACAGAAGCCTGGACACGGGGGCATGTTCAGTGAAGACGGCCCGTGTCTAGTTACCTGAACTGGGCATTTTCTGCAGATTGTGCAGCACGGGCCGTGTCGGGTGGACACGGGCCGTGTTGGACTTGCTGTAACGAAGAAAAATCTTCCGGATGGCCCTGTTTTCGTGCATGGGTTGCTGGTGCAAGTTTCCCTTGTTATCCTTCACCATCCCGAGTGTGTTTTATTCATTACAACATCATCCAAACACTAAAACCATCATTTCATTAAAGTCATAGAGAGAATTACATAATCCTAGAAAGTTGATAATTTAGATAAGCAAGTTAAATGAAACACAAGAAGCTTAAACCAAGAAGTTCTAGCCTAAAAGTTATTCTAATTAGCAAAATTTCCGAAAAGATAATTCTCTCGGTTGGATGCGGCTTTAAAGAACTTCTTTCTCCGGGCATGGGTTCCTCACACGTCGGCGAGCCATTCCTCTATCTCCCTTGGGAGGAGAAAGGCGGGCTCGTTGGCGTCGGTTTGAGGGGGTACAACTTCCACCGAGACTTCTTGTAAATCTTCAAGTGGAGGCTCCGCTGGAATGTCATCCCATCCGGTAGGGTTGTTGACTCCAAGTGCTAGGTTCCAATCCTCTTGAGGGAGGATTGGTTCTATGGGAGGTGTTACAAGAATGTTTAACCTCTGGTGCAAGAGGTTAATTTTTTGAAAACTATTTTCCAGCCCTACCGTAAGATAATTTATACGGTCTATTAGGACCTCCTCTACGAAATCATCTCATCAAGAGCTTCTCGTAAAGCCATAACGTAGCGTACGAGAGTAGCTTCAATTGAAGGCGTCCTCTCTCTTCGACTGTTTCTGGAATGTGCAGAAGATGTTCCACTATTTTGACTTGACATTCTACGAAAACAAACCAGAAATAGCTTATTTTGATGAAAGAGTACCTTGGACACGGCCCCGTGCTCAATGAGCACGGCCCCGTGTTCACCTTTCTGCAGATTTTTGAAACAAGGAATCTTGAAGTTTCAAATTATCTTTCCAACTCATGAAGCATTTTTTACCAGAAATAACTTAAAACAATGTTGTACAACTTATTTTTAACAAGATTCCTTGGACAAAAATCTAACAAACATCTTTATAAAGCTTGAAAATAAGCTTTAATGGAGTTGTTTGAGGCAAGAAAGATGAAGAAGAAGGCAATGGATGAAAGAGGAAAGGACAAGATGGGTTGTTAGAACCTTCTTTTAGAACATACCTAGGATGGTAGGAGAGAAGATCCCTTCAAATCTCTGTCCCTGGATGGTTCAAATGTGCAGGATTCTTGGCTGCATTTATAGAAAACGACAACATGCTGGACACGGCCCCGTGTGCAGGCAAGATCCTGACACATTTTGTCCGTATTCTGACATAAAGTCAGAAGGGAATCTTTTGGTGGACACGGAGGCGTGTTGGCCTGGGCACGACCCCGTGTCGAAAGGCTGATTATGAAGTTTGTCTATTTTTAAGGAACTTATCCGGATCGGGCGGTTCCTTACTGGACGGAACAACCCCAAAGTGCCTAAGATACCTTAATTGCTCTAGATTAAGACGAGAACGCAAGAGGTTGACGGTGAGGGTGATTCCTATGCTAAATGTAGGTGGACAAGTCCAACCCTTTCCCGGGCTCTCGTTAAAGAAGGTGTATGCCGAATCACTCTGGTCTATGTATGCACCGAACGAAGTCGATGGAGAGTCCTTCACGACACAATCGGCACAGGGACGACTATCGATCAAGTCCTCGCTAGAGTTGGGGGTATCATCGGGATTATTAGAGTTGTTTGAATACGATCCCAACAATTCTTCTTTGGTATCGTCTTGAGACAAGGCAATAAAATCCATTTCAAGTTCTTTTAACCAATTAAGAATTAGATCTTCTAGTTGAAATAGTTCATCAAGAAGCATTTCTCCTAAAATGTCCGGTTGGGCGCATTCGAGGGAGAGATAGGGATTATTTTTACTTTCGCCCCTCTTAAGGATACAGGGAAACAATGGGTCTATATAGTGGGGCTTATAATTTAGAAAAAAGCAATTTAATTCTTCATGAGAGCCTCCACATATTTGACACCATGTACCATAAGAGTGCCGAAAGTAAAAAGCATCAGTATCACTCATGTTTTTGTCAGAAATTACCAACCGTCGGGATCTTACGGTTCTGTTTTCAGCAACTGAATCTTGGGCACGGGGGCGTGTTGAGTGGGCACGCCCCCGTGTTCAGCTTACTGTCTGACTTAAAACAGGATTGCCAGTTCCAATGATTGGGCACGGGGCGTGTTCAGCGGGCACGGCGCGTGCTGGGTTCTGCAGAAGCTGAAAAATTAAGAAAATCCTAAAAAAATAAAACAAAATAAAAAAAATGATTAAGCCGCTGATTCCTAACTTTCTTAAAATCCTTGTGTCCCCGGCAACGGCGCCAAAAACTTGATGCGTGTTGGTGTGTATACGTTTTAGGTGTATATTTTAAGCCCTTTTTACACTTTTTAGCCAAGTTTTAAATTTATAAACACGATATTTACTAACACTAAACACACATATGGGCAAGTGCACCCATCGTGGACGTAGTATAGTGTTGGTAAGATAACGAGGTCGTCCAAGAACACAAGAGCTTTTAGTATCAGTTTATCCTCAACGTCTAATCAAATCAAAAAGATTAGAAAAAGGTTTTTAAACTAGAAAAATAAATCTAACTAAAATGCTGAAAAATAAAATAAAAATAAAAACAGATAGACAAGATGAATCACTTGGATCCAACTCGTGTGTAGTGTAACCTTTGATTATTTTCGCACTTTTGCACTTGTTTAAGAGATTATCTTAGTTATTATAGTAGGCCCTCTTTTGAAGGTGACGTTACCCTCAACCCAGTAGTTTGAGTCAGCAAGGATACAATCCTAAAGGGTCGGATTATTGAAAGATAATTAATTAATTTATTAATGCATAACGTGTTAGGCCCCTCTTTTGAAGGCAACGTTACCCTCGACTAAGTAGTCTGAGTCAGCAAGGATACAGTCCTAAGTAGCGGGGTTAAAGTTTTAATAGTAGTTTAACTTATGAGGGGGTCAAAGATTTTGGACCCCCGCCATCCAATACCGTTGGGTATTGAAGGAGGTCCTACTAAATTTGACCCAGGTCCTTTGCAGGATCTATACACTGAACAATGGCAAGACTCTTACCAAACCGTCCCTTAACCCCCGACCAGGTAGCCAACATACCTCCATATAGACCGTGGAGATATGAATGGTGAAAATCTTTTATTTTATATAGACAGTAAAATAATGCCAAGACACCATGGACAAACGATAAGGAAGAATCACCTTCAACATAAGAAACTAGTTATTAAAGTCATTAATACATAACCAATTAAAAAGTGCAAAAGATTAAAAATAAAAAGTATTACACTAAACACTTGTCTTCACCAAGTGATGTAAGATACTTAGGCAAACATGGCCTTTGATTGTCAAGAACTCTTACGATCAATCTTGGATCCCGAGACGACTCACACACTCTATGATCGAAAATGGATGATGGTTGTGGATGATTGTGTTGTGATGGTGGTGGGTGGTGGGTGGTGGGTGAAGTGTGAGAGAGGTGGTGTGCCAAGGGATGAGTTGCAAGAGCTCCAAGCACTCCTATTTATAGGCTGAATAGAAGCTCGGGCACGGCCCCGTATCCATCATCCTCTCTTTCTTCATTAAATGCAGTTTGTCTGCATTAGTTGACCACGCCCCCGTGTCCGCTGAGCACGACCCCGTGTGCAGAAGCATATCTGTACTATCAAGATTTGCATGGATTCCGCGAATCTTTTAGTTGACCACGGCCCCGTGCCCGCTGAGCACGACCCCGTGTTGGGCGATGGAAGCTTCTACCACTTTGTCTTTTCTGCTGACACTTGGGCACGCCCCCGTGCTCATTGAGCACGGGGCGTGTTCAGCCTTTTGTTCTCTTGTTTTGCTTGGGAAGATGCTATCGGGAGGCCGGGCATGCCACGTTTTTTCCTTTTCTTGTATTTATGTTAGATTTAGCTGCATTTTTGCTTCTTTTGTTTATTTGAGCTTATTTAATCCTGAAAATACATAAGGAAGACAAAAGCATATTTTTTCCAACATTAGTACTAAAAAGGGTTAGTTTTATGCCACAATTGATGTAATTTATATGTTGCGTTTTGTGCATATCATTAGTTACAATTATCCCTTTCCACAACAAACTTATAATTATTTTACATATTCTTGACATATTTTATAAACTATAATGTTTTAAAAAAATCAAAAGGTGCTATAATGACCTTATTTTTGTCGACATTTCGATAGTTGTCTTGGTTAGTATTGTTGTGCGGATTAAAATGTACAAGTAGATGATACATTAGTGTACAAGTGATTAACGCAATGTGTCCTATCACATTTTAAATGCTCAAGACTCTCTACGTTGTCATTAGTATCAATTTAATAATATTCTAATCCTTTTCACTCCGATTTTTGTTTGATTAAGATTGTTCACCAATTTGTTTCGACGACTAGATTAAATTTCGAAACATTGCACATACGGGTTTGATATGAGCTTTGGTCATATTCTGTATGTTTGTGTTTTACTTGGTTAGGTGCACACACTTACATGGGTTAGCAGGTAGTAAATTGATATCAAACAAGCTCACTTGTTTTATCTAATTGGTTAGTATTAAAAAACTTTATATAATACCATATTCAACAAAATGGAATTTTATTTTTCACAAAAAAATTATAAAAACGTTTTTAGAAGCATTTTCGTTTTCATAAAACCTTTTTTAATAAAAACGTTTTTTAGAAGTTTGGTAAATAAGTTTTTCACCAACAAACTTTTAGGAAAAAAACTCCATAATCTAAACATAATACATTTTTAAAAACTGAATACCAGATTCTGTTGCATTTTTTTAAGGGATTATAAGTACAAAAATACTCTTATAGATAATATTAGTTAGTTGAAAAAAGCTACAGGCTATTCAATTCCTTGGTTTATAGGTTCTATATATAGTATAATTCATTATTTTTTTTTCACTTCAAGAAATTTCTTGTTCTTTAAAATTTTTTATTTAAATGTATTTCAATTTTCTGTTGTATATAACTTTGATTTATTCTTTTATGCTCACACTTAACATTCATCTTATTTATTATTCAGTGGTTTTGGAGCTTCAATATTCATCCTTTCAGATCTTTACACACGTAAGTATGTTTCTAAAACATGATATATTGTTTGATTTTTTTTTGTTTTTATATTATGTTTAACTGTGAACATCGTTTTTTATATTATTTATAATAGTAACATGATAAAAAATGTAATTAAAATACTTAACATTTTTTTCAGCTCCCCAAACTACTACTCTAGCTACTACTAATGTATCAGTTAAAGAGGAGATAAGAGAAGAAACTCATCATCCAAAGGATGTAATAATTAAACAGGAAGAGATACAATAAATTTCAGAGAACGTTGATCTCGATGATGACAAATAGTGGTGTGACAATATAGATGACATCCTTGAGATGTTTGAGCAGTATGATTACTAAATTGATCTCATCATGATGCAAAGTACTTGACACTTGAGCTTTTAGTTTTCAACTTTTATATTTAAGACTTATATTTCCTTATTCATGTACTACTTTATATAACTTGTATTTATGTTTAAGACTTATTTTTTTTGTTCGTGTTACTTTATTGCGTCAATGGTTTCTTAAAGTAATTGATAATTTAATAATTACTAGACATGTGTAATACTTATGACATATATCCACCCCAATAATGCTACCATAAATATTATATGAATAAGAAAACTACTAGAAACGAGTGCCGTAATGCAAAGTTTAACCCCCGCCGCATCGCGCGGGTACCCTACTAGTATTATATTAAGCTTTATTGTTTGGACGGGAGAATGGATAATTTTTTTTCTCGAAGAATTAGTTAAGTAATAAAACGAATGACGACAAACAAATATTTTATATTTTGAATTTACGAAAAGCAACATCTACCATACAATCATCCCTTTTTCAACATGAACATATCCTAGATGTTAACTCATTCAAAACAATGTGTTACATAGCCCAGCTTCCCAACATGTAAGTTTAGCCATTCATCAAATTACCAAGTCATTGGTTTATTTAACAAAAGCCATGATGATTATTTAACAAAAGCCATGATGATGAAACCTTGATCATCAAAACCCAGAATCACCACATTTGGTGATTCTTGCATCAAGAACCCACTTGATTTTGCCAAAACCAACATCTACCGTACAATAATCCCTTTTTCAATATGAACATATCCTAAATGTTAACTCATGAAAAACTATGTGTCACATACCCCAACTTATCAACATGCAAGTTTAACCATTCCAAACATACACTTAGGTTCCATCTTCCAAACAAACACCAAATAATCATCAACATGCCATCCAAATTTTCAGCCAGGCATGCACACCCTTTAATCATGCAATTTAAAACTAAGACTTATTATGGACATCATCATAATTTCACAATAATCATCATTTAACACATAATCACCTAAGCATAATATTACACTTTTTTGGACATATCAAGACTATCCACATACCCCCATTATTTTTGCTATAAATATAAATAACATACATTCATTTTTAGAACAAAAACACTAGATTACCATGTTCATCAATCTACCAAGAATTATCATACCACAATTTACATCTATAACCTTTTTAACACACTTTAATCCAACCACAATTTCATCAATCACCAATATGATTTTTATGACAAAAGTCCATCATCTAATCATATTATGATTCTACTTAAACCATATATTAGTTCATTTTTATAAAAAAACTAATAATCATTTGCTTGGTGAAAACGTACTTAAACATTTTAGACTTTTAATCAAGATAAAACAGATGAACAAGATGCTTACAACTAGTTCAAGACTAGAGATAAAGACCTTTCAAATTTGTACAAGAAAAGTGGTTTTCTGAAGCTCCAATCCAAGACAAGCTCCAATAATCTTCTTACACTTCCATCCCTAGCACTAACAAGCCTTGATAAATAAAATCCCACTAGTAGCACATTGTTAGATGAATTGTACAAGTTATAAGTGTCCAAACGATAAAAACGGTAAATATTATAATTTAGTTTTTTCAACATGTTTTAATCTATTTTTCACACCCAACAATTAATAATGTCAATACTTTAGTGTTCCAGGCATATTGGAACAATTTTAACACTTTACAGTATATCGTATTATTACCAATGTCCGTTTTTTACACATTTATCGCTAAGCGATAAACTTTAAATTTAATGGAAACCAAATGCAATCCCATGCATTTACCAGGACCTTGCTAGACTTATGAACTCAATTACTAAATAAATAAGTCAAATTCGTACAACAATAATGTATAAATAGTGATTAATTTATACGGATTAACTGAAAAAATGTTGGTTGTCATAGGGTAAACCCTAATTACGCACGTTAGTTTTTCACTCCGCACTATCGCACGTTATGACCCTTTTGTATTTAAAATTTTCACTATATATATATATATATATATATATATATATATATATATATATATATATATATATATATATATATATATATATATATATATATATATATATTATCGAGTCGGGGGTCTCATTGGAAGCAGCCTCTCTAATCCTACGGGGTAGAGGTAAGGCTGTCTACATCTTACCCTCCTCAAACCCTACCTTAGCTGTGCTATTGGTGCTATTGACAAACTTCTTTAATGGCAGAGACGGTGGTTAAAGGGGTGTAGTGGTGTTAATGTATAACAACCCTCGAAAACACCCATAAACACTTCGTAAACAAGAAACTGGACCCGCGTAACATTTATTTAATTTAATAAATGAAAAATCAAGAAAATTACATCTGTCGTGGGCCGCGACAGGTTTGAAGGGGCCGATCGCGGGGCGTGACGGACCTTTGCTTGCCGGCTACCCCTTGTGCCACGTGTCACGACATGTGGCAAGCCTACGGTGTAACTAGGCAACCCTAGCCGTAGCTAGGGTGCCTCTCGCGAGGCGCGACAAGAACAAAGGGATGGGTCGCGGGGCGCGAGAGACCTCGGGAAATCCTATAAATTGAGCAGACATTCGACATTTCAACGTTTCAACATTTCAACATTTCAACCTCGTTCAATCTCTTTTCTCTCTCAGTCTATATTATAGCCAAAATACCCCCTAAAAACACAAAGCTCTGCCCTGTTGTAAGTATTTTAACCCCCGATCACTAATTCTTTACCCTACCCGATTGATATAGGACCCAACAACGCATATCTAGGCTCTGCCTGACTAAGTACGTTGGGGTTCTGTCTCGTGTTGTATGGCTAAAGTGACTTGGGTTATTTTACTAACACGCGTGCATTATATGTTTTTAATAGAAACTCAAGAAAATAATCAGGAGATCGATATCACCAGGAAGCCCGTAGAAAAACATAAGTTTACAATGTTAGTCCATTTTCTTTTCTCACAGTTTGCGAGTCATTCTTCTTTTCATCAACTTACTTTACAAAACCCTAAATGTTTTTCAGTTATACTTACAGTGATTAAGTCTTTGTATTCTACAAAATACTGTCAGTATTATGGGGGTTTGTATACACCACTTGATAACCTTCACAATTGGACATGGGTAGCCAATGTGTGCTATGACCATAGTCACAGATCCGTCGAGTGACAAGTACTTGGAGTTTTTGGTTAGATATAAACATTATAATCGCTGTTAATACTGTGAAGTTATAACAATATGTTTTTATAAAATGGAATGTACTCGCCAGTATTTCTTGCTGATAAAATATTTAAAAATGCATTTCAGATAACTAGATGTGAAAGCTATTAGGAGCTAGCTATGGAGCACTGAAGACTTAAAGAAAATGGCTATAAAGTTACCTAAATAAAAAGTTTATGTTTTCAGCAAATTGGGTTTATCCCTATAAAGATATTATGAATAAAATATAGGTTTTATCCCATTTATTTAATATAAAAGTTTGGTATTTTGAAACTCTGAAATTTATTTCCTAACTATGATCCTGATGTCTCATTTCCGCTGCCAAATTAATAAACACCGATACCACCGGCTCGTGCTCATGGCTCCCGCTCCCGGGGTGGGGTCGGGGTTGCGACAAAAGGTGGTATCAGAGCCTCTGGTTTAATCCATTTAGGTGTTCTTTTAATATCTAAATTCTAACCAATTGTGTTAGGAAATAACTTATGTGTTATTCTGTGTAAATATGTATATTATGATATTTTTATATTTTGATGATTTTTTAAGTTCGTAGTATGAGTAATCAGAGTACTTCAGACGCTTATCATCACCTACCACATTCTCCAATGAATGAAGGAACATCCCAGCCAACCTCCGGATACACAGCCGATTCCGAGGAAATCTTTGTTTTTAAAGCCAAATCCGAAGAACCTTTTTCCCCTAAGAAGAGAGGGTGGTTTAATAGAGCCAAAGTAGAAAGGAGAAAAAGAATGAGAAAAATCCAACAACAAGCAATAACCAATAGAGCTGAAAAAATACCCAAAATCCAGAAGCTAGACCTGTATGGGAAGAAGAATTGGATAGGTGACTAGCCAACTTCCATATGTTTAGAGCTGAAGAAGGAGAATTTGATCTCAACCAAGTAGCAGTAACAGAACCTCAATTACTACCTTTATACCCTGACCAGCCCATGAACCTAGAACAGAACCAGGAAAACCCACTTCCAATCCCACCCTTTGATCCAAATGAGATACCTAGGATTCCAGCACGGAACCATTTAGATCAGTGGTGGGCCAACAACTGGGCACTTTAGGAATTACTAAATAACCCATATCCCTACGGAGAACCAGAACCACTTTACCCTGAACCCGTGCCAGCCCTAATGCCACCAATGAACCATGAGAATGTAGCAGAACTTCGCAAGTACGGTGAAGAGTTGGTTGAGGAAGGAAACCGAATTCGTCAAATCGGGGAAAAACTCATTTGGAAATACGACGAGAACCAGATGCAATACTGGAAAATGTCGCCTAATATATATATATATATATATATATATATATATATATATATATATATATATATAGGGGGCTGCTAGAATGAGAACCACCTCGAGTTGTAAGAACCGCGAGAACCACACCCCACGGGGGGGCGTTCACCATGATTTTTTTTTACAACTAGATGTGTGTATTATAAACACAACCCTAAAAAAAATTTTAAACGCCGCGGCCGAGGGGGTAGTTTTTTACACCACAAGTTTGGTGTTTTTAATTTTTTTTCTTTTTTCTTTTTTTTTTCACCAAACTTGTGGTGTAAAAAACTACCCCCTCGGCCGCGGCGTTTAAAAATTTTTTTTACGGTTGTGTTTATAATACACACATCTAGTTGTAAAAAAAAATCATGGTGAACGCCCCCCCGTGGGGTGTGGTTCTCGCGGTTCTTACAACTCGGGGTGGTTCTCATTCTAGCGGCCCCCTATATATATATATATATATATATATATATATATATATATATATATATATATATATATATATATATATATATATATATATATATATATATATATATATATATATATATATATATATATATATATATATATATATATACTAGTCACTTACCCGCGCGATGCGGCGGGAGTGGTATCACTTAAGTTGGTGAGTTTAGGGCTATCTACGGGGATGTAGTTTCCAATGTGGCTTGTGTCGACGATGGTGGTAGTGTAGCAGAATGTGATGGTCGGTTGAGGCCTTCTTCAGCGGCGAGAATCAGCGATTTGCGGCGATTGGTGGTTTCGTGATGGCGTTTGGTGGTTATTGTGCGACTCAGGAGAAAACAAAGAAAATTGTTTGATTCTAGTTATGTTACCTGAAATAGACGGACTACCTAGGCTTTTGTTGGTTCAAATTGTGATACAAATTCACAAATAACTAACATTAACTACTATATTGTAAGATGTACAAAACATAGTCAAAAATTTCCCAAACAGTCTTAGGTTTGTAAGAGTCCTTAATCTTGAATTCCTAAGGTTTGGAACTGAAATTTGTCACAAAATAAAGGATTTCCTTCAATTAGTTTCTTAAGTTCAACCAGCATCATACCTCGAGCAGATTTAGTATCTCCATATTTGGATAATTGTTCATTCTCCCTAAAGTAGTGATCTATAAAAGTCAGTCAGCAAAGGCGCGATAGATGATGCTTAATACAAAAATTAAAGTAAGATAAATAAGTTCGTTTACAGACAAATGGTTACAAACAAATCAATCGAGTCGTTAATCAAACGATTAAACGCATAAACAAAACAATAAATATGAATTTGTACATTCTGATACATATCTACTTAGAGGTGGCAGTTTTTTTATTTTTTTATTAGCCATGCCGCTGCGCTCGTTGCGGCTGCCCTCACCGCGCCGCTGCGGCTGCACTTGTTGCGCTCGCATGCTCACTGCACCGATCAAATTTTAGTAAAGTACACGGATGGTAAGCCAGAGACAACTGAGGTGATGGCACCAAGCAAGAATGACACAGTGCTGAACACTGCTGTTCCCTATTACCCTGCATATACCAAACAAACTTGCGATTAGTTTATGCACAGCTATTCATAATCATTTTATCATGAAATAAGGATACCTGAACAAATGTCTCGCTCGACCAATAGTTTCCCTTGACGCATTATGCAAGGTTCGCTCGGTCCAACAACTCAAGCAAATGTTTTCTATGTTTTTTAGGGGGAAGATGGGTGCTTCTCTCCACAGGGCATACAAGACACAGGTTGTTGGCGGAAGCCCGCCAAATTTAACATATAAAGTTTTTTTATATGTTAAATATGGCGGGTTGCCGCCAATAACCTGTGTTTTGTATGCCCTGGGAGAGAAGCACACATGTTCCCCCTAAAATGCAAAGAAAACATTTGCTTGAGTTGTTGGACCGAGCGAACCTTGCACAGGCTCAGTTTTTGCATCACAGCCTCAAACACTTTCAGTTCAGATAGATTACACAGGCTCAGTTTTTGCATCACAGCCTCAAAACACTTTTACTTCAGACAGATTAAGAACACAAGCTCAGCTTATGCATCATAGACTCAACACTTTTAGTTCAGACAGATTAAGAACACAAGCTCAGCTTTCGCATCACAGCCTCAAACACTTTCAGTTCAGACAGATTAAGAACACAAAATCCGGAGTACACAACAAGAGTAATTTGCCACTAAACTTAAACAACCTTTAAAGCATGATGTACACGTGTTTTAAGCACAAGAAACAAATATGTAACCTGACAGACTCAGCTTATGCATCATAGCCTCAAACACTTTCAGTTCAGACATATTAAGAACACAAGCTCCGTTAGTTCTCGCAAAGTCAACCATCATAAAAAGAAATCAAGTATTAGTAAAGATTTGATATTAGTTATAACCAGTACACTATTAACTTAAAATAAATTTAATATAAATCACATTTTGTCAAGTTGCAAATATAAAAACCTTTATTCTAATGAAGCAGCGTTCAGCGTCACTAAAGCCGATTCCGAGACTCTCCAAGCAGATACACTTTCTCCGGCTGCCAGAAGATCGGAGTGAGCTTGTTCTGTAATAATAGTGATCGTGACAGTCGTTAACCAAAGGTATAACTAATTAAATTTAGTTCAGGAAAAAGCAACACTTTAATTTTGTGTGAAAGACAGCTTGCTTGCTGCAGTCTCTATAATATATCAACACTCTTCCATACACTGTTTGAAAGACACCATGCTTGAAAGACAGCATGCTTGCTTCAGTCTCTATAAATAATTCAGAGATATCTACACTCTACTCACACTTTACAAACTCTCAACTACACTCAACTGAAAGACTCAGACATGTAATTGAGAGATGAACACAACTACGGGTAAAGCCATGGCTGCAACACACGGTTGCAAAGTGAGAACTATGCAACCTGGATATTGCCCCGCCAAGATGCTACTCGGATCTTCTATGTACCCTCAAAATACAATCATCATCACAGTCTATTGTGTTATGTAACCCCGCTTTAAAGCATGATGTATAAGAGTAATTTTCCACTAAACTTAAACAACCTTTAAAGCATGATGTACAAGTGTTTTAAGCACAAGAAACACATATGTAACCTCACAGGCTCAGCTTATGCATCATAGCCTTAACAGTTTCAGTTCAGACATATTAAGAACAAAGCTCAGCTTATGCATCATAGAGTCGACAGGCTCAGCTTATGCATCATAGCCTCACAGGCTCAGCTTATGCATCATAGCCTCACAGGCTCAGCTTATGCATCATAGAACACTTGGGAAATGAAAAAGTATATCAAAACATCCCACAGAACAAACTAAAATCAAAAGTACATAATAATCTATCTTTTCACTATTCCATATCTAAAATTGACCTAACTATCATAATTTTCATTGAACTACAACACTTATCATCCCCAAAAATGTAACACCCCAAAATATGCTATTCATTTACTTGTTTTATTAAAGGTGTATAAATTGTAATAATTAACCAAGTCAAAAGATTTTGGTAATTGTTAACTAGAAAGAAAATTAGTGTGATAACTATCCACACTTATAACCCTAGGGACTAAAATTGTGATTATGACAAAATTTTAATAACAATAATAATATAACAAAAACCAACACACTGGTGTTGGTGGGGGATCGATCGAACAAGCAGAGAGAAGGGGGAAACCCTAGCTCAAGCAAAAACAAGCAATTGGATCTAAATTCTCAAGATAATCTAGTGCATGAGTCCATAAATCTGAATAACTAACCTCAATTTCGTAAGTGGTAAGCTTGATTTTCTGAATTTATGATTTTTAGAATGAGGGGTTAGACCAAATCTCGATTCCTTGTAACCAATGTAATGAATCTGAGTTAAGATTGCTTTTTAGAATAGGAATCATGCTTGAAATTATGTTCTATAAAAAGTGTAGTGAAAAACCCACTTTGTAAAGATTTTGTTACTAATAGGAAATTCATGAGAATTAGGATCATGAGTTAATTGATATGTGAAATTGTTGTGATGCTCGAATGCTAGATAAACTGATTTTAGAATGGGAATTATATGAATTTAGAGGAAGATGATTCTTGTGTTGTGATGAGCTAGTAGGGACATGCTTAGTAAACTTGTACCTTGTGCCTTATGTATGATGCTTACCAAGTGTTCGATGAAATGCCTAAAAGAAGAATTTATGTGGAAATAGTATAATGATGCCACAAACTAAATAAAGTGAACGAATGTTCTAATGTAGGCGTGAAAGAAGAAGGTACAAGCACTAAGCAAGCGGAAGGAGCACAAGATCGAGGTATGCTTCGTGTCATACGAGTCTTTATTATATTTCCTATTTATATAAAATTTCGTTGTAAAAGCTATTCTTATATAACGAGATCGACGATGTAGTAAGCAAGCGACAAATCCCTTGTGGATTTGGGTATGTTAATGAAAGTAGTGTTGAGTTATGCTAACCCAATTTCATGGGTCGAATGTGTATGCTTAGCTCTCTACGAGAGTGTTTATGCTAAACCCAATTTCATGGGTTGAATGTGTATGCTTAGCTCTCTACGAGAGTGTTTATGCTAAACCCAATTTCATGGGTCGAATGCGTATGCTTAGCTCTCTACGAGAGTGTTTATGCTAAACCCAACTACACGGGTCGAATGCGTATGTCAAACTCTCTACGAGAGTGGTTATGCTTAACCCAATTATTGGGTTGTTGTATGCTTAAGAGTAAGAATGTTTTATGTGGTTAAAGCTAAATCGAATGGTTATGATTTTCTATGAGATAACTAACTTATTAAATTTGTGAATGTTAATGTAGGTAAAGCACCTCTATAGGCGATTTGGAGTTATGGGACGAGCACATGTTCAAGCCTTATAATACCAAGCGCTTCCGCAACTCATATGCATACTTTTGGGTCCATGTTTTGCCACTTTGTTAGACTTTGTTGAAATGTTTTAGATTTAAAAACTCGTTACTTTTGTTGGAATGGTTTTATGTAAATTGGGTCGTAGGTAAACGTTGTATGTTATGTAAAAACAGGGGGTATGTCCGTTTTACAAACGGGTCATGCCCAATTTTTGTAAAAATTTCTTTAAGCGTCAAAGTGGTATTTTAATTCTCCGAAAAATCTTGTTTATGTAGTTAATCTATTATTTTTGAAAAGCGGTCCTTACAAAAAATGACCTAAATATCATAATTATCACAAAACCATGACACTTATCAGTCCCAAAATTAAAGGAAAAGATCAAAATATAACAGAACAAAGTAAAATCAAAACTACAAAAACAATTTATCCTTTCACTATGTCATATCTGAAATTAACCTAACTATCATCACCAAAAATACAAATTCAAATATCACAAAACTTTCAACCTAATTTGAAATAACCGCATCTACTAACAAATCCACATCAAGATTAAAGATAAATCAACATTTAGAACCTAACCTGAGTCGATTCATCACAAAACACATGCGAAAATCCTTCGTAAACCTCAGCTTTCGTCCTTCGAACATCCGTCAAACATATGTGAAGGACAAGATGGTAATTGAACAAGGTGTTGAAAAAACACTTAATGCACAATGTACAACTGTTAAGGCACAAGAAAACACAAACCCTTTTACCCTTTACAAGGGTATACATCTGCCGTCCAAATGTTTTACTTTCTCACACGGATAAATTGAGAGATGAACACAACTACGGGTAAAGCCATGGCTGCAACACACGGTTGCAAAGTGAGAACTATGCAACCTGGATATTGCCCCGCCAAGATGCTACTCGGATCTTCTATGTACCCTCAACATACAATCATCATCACAGTCTATTATGTTATGTAACCCCGCTTTAAAGCATGATGTACAAGAGTAATTTTCCACTAAACTTAAACAACCTTTAAAGCATGATGTACATCATGCTTTAAAGGTTGTTTAACTTTCTCACACGGATCAACATCGGGACCGTCCATTTGACTTCACACGGATCACCATATGCTTTGTCTCTCAATGCTCACACATCTCACAAAACAACATCAGATCTTCTCCATTGATCATCATCACAGTGAGGAAGAGCTTGACGGATGTTCAATTACCATCTTGTCCTGGAGCATCATCACAGTCTATTATGCATCATAGCCTCACAGGCTCAGCTTATGCATCATAGAACACTTGGGAAACATCCAAGTGATATATCGTATAGTACTTTATAGAGACTGCAGCAAGCAAGCTGTCTTTCAGACATGTACTTTTAGATCTGTGAATCTGTGATAATACTTTTACAACTGGAAGACTCAGACATGTAATTGAGAGATGAACACAACTACGGGTAAAGCCATGGCTGCAACACACGGTTGCAAAGTGAGAACTATGCAACCTGGATATTGCCCCGCCAAGATGCTACTCGGATCTTCTATGTACCCTCAAAATACAATCATCATCACAGTCTATTGTGTTATGTAACCCCGCTTTAAAGCATGATGTACAAGAGTAATTTTCCACTAAACTTAAACAACCTTTAAAGCATGATGTACAAGTGTTTTAAGCACAAGAAACACATATGTAACCTCACAGGCTCAGCTTATGCATCATAGCCTTAAAGATAAATCAACATTTAGAACCTAACCTGAGTCGATTCATCACAAAACACATGCGAAAATCCTTCGTAAACCTCAGATTTTCACAAAACCATGACACTTATCAGTCCCAAAAATGAAGGAAAAGATCAAAATATAACAGAATAAAGTAAAATCAAAACTACAAAAACAATTTATCCTTTCACTATGTCATATCTGAAATTAACCTAACTATCATCACCAAAAATACAAATTCAAATATCACAAAACTTTCAACCTAATTTGAAATAACCGCATCTACTAACAAATCCACATCAAGATTAAAGATAAATCAACATCTGTCTTTCAGACATGTACTTTTAGATCTGTGAATCTGTGATAATACTTTTACAACTGGAAGACTCAGACATGTAATTGAGAGATGAACACAACTACGGGTAAAGCCATGGCTGCAACACACGGTTGCAAAGTGAGAACTATGCAACCTGGATATTGCCCCGCCAAGATGCTACTCGGATCTTCTATGTACCCTCAAAATACAATCATCATCACAGTCTATTGTGTTATGTAACCCCGCTTTAAAGCATGATGTACAAGAGTAATTTTCCACTAAACTTAAACAACCTTTAAAGCATGATGTACAAGTGTTTTAAGCACAAGAAACACATATGTAACCTCACAGGCTCAGCTTATGCATCATAGCCTTAACAGTTTCAGTTCAGACATATTAAGAACACAAGCTCAGCTTATGCATCATAGAGTCGACAGGCTCAGCTTATGCATCATAGCCTCATAGGCTCAGCTTATGCATCATACCCTCACAGGCTCAGCTTATCCAAGCCATCTAGGTCGTATAACTTAGGACCTTAGTCCGACAACCATCAAACTCTGCCATCTGTCCGGCCCTTAGAAACACCTTTGTCTTACTAATCTGCATGTGACATATAAACAAACAAGTAAACATAAAAAAAATTAAAAAGGTAAATCCTAACTAAAACATCGGATGTAGGAAATAACCGCATCTACTAACAAATCCACATCAAACGGATCCCTTGTTCAAATCTGTGGATCCCTTGACAGATAAAGCTCGTGATACATCTCATGAAACCCTAGATCTGCTCATCGAGCATCCCACAGAACAAACTAAAATCAAAAATACATAACAATCTATCTTTTCACTATTCCATATCTAAATGACCTAAATATCATAATTATCACACAACCATGACACTTATCAGTCCCAAAAATGAAGGAAAAGATCAAAATATAACAGAATAAAGTAAAATCAAAACTACAAAAACAATTTATCCTTTCACTATGTCATATCTGAAATTAACCTAACTATCATCACCAAAAATACAAATTCAAATATCACAAAACTTTCAACATAATTTGAAATAACCGCATCTATCTACTAACAAATCCACATCAAGATTAAAGATAAATCAACATTTAGAACCTAACCTGAGTCGATTCATCACAAAACACATGCGAAAATCCTTCGTAAACCTCAGATTTTCACAAAACCATGACACATATCAGTCCCAAAAATGAAGGAAAAGATCAAAATATAACAGAACAAAGTAAAATCAAAACTACAAAAACAATTTATCCTTTCACTATGTCATATCTGAAATTAACCTAACTATCATCACCAAAAATACAAATTCAAATATCACAAAACTTTCAACCTAATTTGAAATAACCGCATCTATCTACTAACAAATCCACATCAAGATTAAAGATAAACCTAACCTGAGTCGATTCATCACAAAACACATGCGAAAATCCTTCGTAAACCTCAGATTTCGTCGTTCGAACATCCGTCAACCGCTTCACCAGAAAAGTAAGAATCACAAAAGAACATGGTAAGATATATAACACTCATTGCAACAACATCAGAACATTAAACGGATCCCTTGCCAGATAAAGCTTGTGATAGATCTCATGAAACCCTAGATCTGCTCATGAAACGGATCTGGTGATAGATTCAAACGGATCTGGTGATAGATCTCATGAAACCCTAGATCGCCGAGAAGAGAGAGAGAAGAGAGAGAGAAGAAGATCTGATGTTGTTTTGTGAGATGTGTGAGCATTGAGAGAGAAAGCATATGGTGATCCGTGTGAAGTCAAATGGACGGTCCCGATGTTGATCCGTGTGAGAAAGTAAAACATTTGGACGGCAGATGTATACCCTTGTAAAGGGTAAAAGGGTTTGTGTTTTCTTGTGCCTTAACAGTTGTACATTGTGTATTAAGTGTTTTTTCAACACCTTGTTCAATTACCATCTTGTCCTTCACATATCCTTATTAAAGTAGTATAGATATATATATATATATATATATATATATATATATATATATATATATATATATATATATATATATATATATATATACATAGGACAAAGATCCGTTAGGAACCACCATTTATTGCGAGAACCGCGAGAGCCAATGTAAACACAACAAAAAATGCCTAAAAATAGCTAAAAAACACACAAATTTTTTTTTGCTCCTAAAAGTAGCGATTTTAACATAACAAATATTAATTTTTTTTTTTTAGATTTTTTGGGGGTTTAGTTTTTAGCATTTTAGCTTGGGGAGAGGGGGGGTTAGGTTTTTTTTTTGGGGGGGGGGTGGGGGTTAGTTTTTTTAGGTTTTTTTAGCTATTTTAGGTTGTGTTCACATTGGTTCTCACGATTCTCGCAATAAATGTGGTTCTCGCATGGACATTACCCTATATATAGATATGTATCACCTATAGGGAGAGGATCATGTGGAAACTACATATAAATGAGAAAACTAACTAAAAAAACCTAAAAAAAAAAAGCTAAAAACATATCAAAATTGTTTTTTTTTTTTACAATTTTTATAAAAAAATCGCTAGTTTTATATATAAAAAAATTTCAAAAAAAAAAAAGTTTTGTTTTACTGCACATGTGCATTATATGTGTACTACACATGTGCACTATATCCGTAATAGTGCACATGTGCAATACAAAAAAAAAATTATTTTTATTATTTTTTTTGAACATTTTTTTCCATGCATAAAAACCTGCTATTTTTTTATAAAAATTTAAAAAAAAATTTGGTATGTTTTTTAGGCTTTTTTAGTTAGTTTTTTGGTTTTCTCATTTAAACTACTTTTCTCATGATCCATCATCATCACCAATATATATATATATATATATATATAGATGCATAATTACTAACGTTTTAAATCCAGTTATATTTGTAATAGATGCATATATATATATATATATATATATATATATATATATAGTGGAGAGTTCAAATGAGAAGAAAAATTTTGTAAGAATAAAAATAATAAGTTTTAAACCAATAGAAATGCTTCATTTTACTTCATTTAATATGTATATTTAACGTTATTAATAAGGGCATATAGGTAAATTTCTAATTGTAATTAATTAGCTAACTAACTAAACTTGTAACTCACTTTTAAATATATATTATTTCAAGAAAAAAATAATTTAGGGTGAAAGACAATTTTCTACATGTGTAGGATAAATTTTAGTATGTGTATGATAAATTTAGATATGCGTAGGGTAAATTTCGGTAAGTGTAAGATATATGTATGATAAATTTTGAAAATGTGTAGGATAAAATGTTTTTTGTTTTATTAATGAGAGATAACATAATTAATGGGAGGAGCTATAAACTATTTAGTGTTTTACCATTATGTCCTTTCTTCTTTTTCTTCTCACATTAAATTTCTTCTCAAATGAACCTTCCCCTATATATATATATATATATATAGGTAGAGGATCCTGTAAAAAAGGCTTAAAGTGTGAGAATGGTAAGAAAGAATCTCAGTCATTAGATCTTTTGATCTAATGGTTGAGATCAATAGCGACAAAATTGTAAAATATTTTCATTAATTTGGACTGATTTGATATATCTAGGGGCAATATATTCTTTTAAACCACTAGAAATTAGGTAATGCACATGTAACTTTCCCCGTCTTTTTTAAACGTCAATAACTTTTTATACGTAACTTTTTTTTTAAAAAAAAAAATTACACCATAATAACGAGCGTTTTTTATCTTTAATATGAGTACCATATTGTTATACTTATATAGAAAAAAATATGTTTCGATCAGATGTTTAGTCAATGAATGGTGTTATATACTTGCTGAATGGTGTTATATACTTGCTGAATGGTTTATATACTTACTGAATGGTGTTATATACTTGCTGAATGGTGTTATATACTTACTGAATGGTGTTATATACTTGCTGAATGCTGAATGGTGTTATATACTTGCTGAATGGTGTTATATTAGAGAAAAAATATGTTTCGATCTGATGTTTAGTCAATGAATGGTGTTATATACTTGCTGAATGGTGTTATATACTTGCTGAATGGTTTATATACTTACTGAATTGTGTTATATACTTGCTGAATGGTGTTATATAGTTACTGAATGGTGTTATATACTTGCTGAATGCTGAATGATGTTATATACTTGCTGAATGGTGATATACTTACTGAATGGTGTTATATACTTGATGAATGGTGTTATATATACTTCCTATAATTAAGGTGGCGATTATAGGAAGTTTTTAATTAATTGAATTAATGATAAAATTACTTGTTTACCATTTTCAATTAATTTAGATTTAATGGCTGAGATTCTTTCTTACCTTTCTCACACTTTTTGTTTTTTTTACAATAACCTTACCCTATATATATATATATATATATATATATATATATATATATATATATATATATATATATATATATATATATATATATATATAGGGGAAGGTTCATTTGATAAGAAAATTTAATTGAGAAGAAAAAGAACAAAGGGTAATTTTGTAAAACATTAAATAGTTTTTCACTTATCTCATTTATTATCATTTTTGACTAATTAGTTACTCATAAATACTATTATCCTCCACACTAACTTTTTTTGCCTACACACATCAAAAAGTTGTCCTACATATTTCGAAATTGATCATACACGTTGAAATTTATCTTACAAAACTCGTAATTTAACCTACACAACTTCTAATTTATTCTACACTTTAAATTATTTTATTTTATTTAAAAAAAATATATATTTTGAAGATAAGTTACAAAAAATTTAATGTATTATCTATTAAAGATAAAGACTACAAATTAATAACCTATGTAGATTTATCAATGTACCCTTATAATAACATTAAATACTTATATTAAATAAAGTAAAATAAACCATTCTTATTGGTTGAAATTTGTTCTTTTTTTTCTTACAAAAACTTTCTTCTCATTTGAACTCTTAAAAACATGTATATTGTTTATTTTTTTTAAAAACATCCCTTTGGCGCTCTTTTGTTTTTTTTTTTTGCCCAAAACTCTTAAAAACTTGTATATTACATGTGTTATTTTTTTCAAAAAAAAAAATGTCGGGAGGTTGAGTAAAAATGGGGGGAGTTTTGAGTTTCGAGAGTTTTCTAAAAACATAAGGGTTTTCTATATAGCCCTCTCCTATATATATATATATATATATATATATATATATATATATATATATATATATATATATATATATATATATATATATATATATATATTACACATGTAAATTCGTTATTACACGTATATGAACTTGTAATCACAAAACATAAATAATATATGCTAAAACTACTCTCAAATAATACCAAATAAATGAATAAAAGTTGATTGGTTTCTCGAAATTATTAAATATTTTGGAGTTCTTAATAATCAAAACTCTATATATACACCTATATATTACCATTAAATCTGCACATGAAATCAACCACATGGAGATCTTCACTATCTTCCCTTCATGGCTTCTTACAACAGCACTAGTTTTCTTCATGTTCTTCACGTTTCTATACACACTAAGATCAAATAGATCATCCATATCATCCCCTAAGCTTCCCCCAAACCCTCCAAAGCTTCCAATAATTGGAAACTTGCACAAACTAATAGGTAAACCTCGTCCAGTTATGCTATTCCATATTGGCTCAAAACCATACCTTATCATCTCTTCCCCTGCCATGGCCAAACAAGTCTTGAAAACACACGATCACATATTTTGTTCCCGTCCATTGTCCAAAGGCATGAAGCGGCTAACTTACTACTACTTGGACATCGCATTCTCCCCTCAAAGCGATCACCGAAGGGAGATGCGCAAGATTTTGGTGTCTGAGTTCCTTGGTCCCAAAAGAGCTCGATTGTTTAATCATGTGTTGGTGTCCGAGATTGAAACCATGGTTCGTTCATTAGGGTCACATCCACCAAACGTTGCACTAAACCTAAACAAGTTGATTTTAGCAACGGTCAAAGGGGTGGTGTGCAAGGTGGCGTTTGGTAACAACTATAGACAACAACCGATTAAGGGTCCGTCATGGGAAGTGTTGGTTGATGAAGCCCTGGAAATGTTGGGTGGATTGTTCGGGGATTCTTTTCGATGGGCAGGCCGATTTATAGATTATGTTAGTGGATGGAACGATAAGCTTGAGACATGCTTTACTAATCTAGATGCATACATGGAGTCGATCATCGATGATCATAAGAATCAAATTGCAGAAGTAACTGATGATGAAAAGGATTTTGTGCATGTTTTACTTGAGTTGTCTTCCGAAGATTGTACTTCTGTCCATCGGTTGACCAAAGAAGATATCAAATCGGTTATATTGGTAAATAATATATACTTTTAAGTTTCAAAAATGGATAGGTTATTTGCATATATTAAAGTGATTTATTTATGTTAAAAAGAGGAAGGGGGGGGGGGGGGGGGGGTTGGGGGTTGCATTTAGCAATTTAGAAATTACAACAAAATGATCACTTTATAAGTTTATACCTAAAAGAGTAAAACATGGATATGATTTTCTTATTTTTTTTTTTTTTCTGAACAGATGTTGATCGGATATATTAGCGGTGTTGGTTAAATAATAAATATTGTTTGGATACTAATCAAAATCAAATCACTTTGAATCGTTTTTTTTTTTTTTTTTTCCTTATTGTTTATGCATTTTACTGTCAAGTAAAGGATATTCATTGGAGTAATGTACATAACATATAACATCAATTCCCCCTAACATGGACATGTGATACTAATGAAATAAGCTGGTAGGACATATTCACTGGCGGAGTTGATACGACTGTTGTAACGTTGGTGTGGGCAATGTCTGAGATTGCTAGAAGCGTTAGAGTGAAGCAAAAGTTGCAAACTGAAATCCGAAACCACACAGGACGAAAATTAAAAGTAGATGTATTGGACATAACAAAAATGACATACTTGAAAAAGGTGGTAAAAGAAACATTAAGGCTACACACTCCTGTCCCATTGTTAATCCCACATGAATGCATGAGCCATTGTCAAATTGGCGGTTACGACGTCTTACCTGGGACGGCTGCTTTAATCAATGCGTGGGGAATAGGAAGAGATCCAAGCACTTGGGGAGAGAATGCGGCTGAGTTCTATCCAGAAAGGTTCGAGAAGTTTGACGTTGATTTTGAGATGGTCCCGTTTGGGGGTGGACGAAGATCGTGTCCAGCAATGAACTCGGCTCCTGCAACTGTTGAGTTTGTGTTAGCAAACCTTCTGTACTTGTTCGATTGGGAAATTCCTGATGGAGCGAAGAATGAAGATTTGAACATGCAAGAAGAGGGTTCCTTTATTCTCCGTAAGAAAGTACCACTTTGCCTTGTGCCCACAAAGTATAATTGGGATGATTAGCAAGTGTTTGTATGTATAAAACTAAGTGTTTGAATAAGAAATCCATATATTCAGTGTTTTATTTGGCGAATGGAACTACAAGCTAGAGAAATGTTTTAGTAATCTTAATGCTTATACATAAATGATGTTGATGAACATCAAAATCATAACATTGCAGAAGTGACCATGACAAAGATTTTGTTCATAGATTAATTAACTTATCTTCTATGGAGAATGATTCTATTTATCAACTAATTAAAGAAGACATGAAAGCGCGCTTACGCCGGTAAAAGAATATGATCTTTCATATTTTGACTACGCAAGATTTGCTCTATTCATCATCATCATACTCACTATATCCCTCCAATAGCAAAGCTAATGTACTGTCTGAGAAAAGTAAGATGTAGACAGTCTTACCTCTAACTCGTAGGAATAAAGAGGCTGCTTGGACATAAGGCACACAACACTCAGCAATCGAGACAAACGCCGATTAGTGCATGTACCCCTTGTCTTTCGGCTATCAACGCTACCACATGATGCATGATTAACCATCCCCCCTTTTAACGTTATTTTCACGAACGTTAAAATTAGAGCACTTTCACTTTTGCCCCCGAGCGCCCACACATATATACATTATATGAGCATACCGCAAGCGGGGTGTTTCATCGTCATACTCAGTGTATTCCACCAATAGCAAAGCTAAGTTAGGGTCTGAGAAGCGTAAGATGTAAACAGGTTTACCTCTGCCCCGTTGGAATAGAGAGGCTGCTTCCAGTGAGACCCCCGGTTCGATAGTAGTTTTTTTAGCTCTAACCTCAGACTATAACATAAATGGCTAAACTCATATTAACTTAAGTACTAACCGATATATGTCTTTGTTAATCCAGATTTCTTTCACAAAATTATGTAAACATACACTATGTTGGTCCTCTGTTCAATCCACACACTCTTATTGCGAACCTTGCAAATTTTCATTTTTACAATGCAAACAAGCCTCACAATTAAGACAGGTAACTGAAAGAAATTGGGCTAAAATGAGAACAAATCGTATCAGATGCCTTCATGGCTCAAGCTACGGTTTCTAAGTAAGTATATAACACCATTCAACATGTATATAACACCATTCAACAAGTATATAACATCATTCAGCATTCAGCAAGTATATAACACCATTCAGTAAGTATATAACACCATTCAGCAAGTATATAACACCATTCAGTAAGTATATAAACCATTCAGCAAGTATATAACACCATTCAGCAAGTATATAACACCATTCATTGACTAAAAATCAGATCGAAACATATTTTTTCTCTAATATAACACCATTCAGCAAGTATATAACACCATTCAGCATTCAGCAAGTATATAACACCATTCAGTAAGTATATAACACCATTCAGCAAGTATATAACACCATTCAGTAAGTATATAAACCATTCAGCAAGTATATAACACCATTCAGCAAATATATAACACCATTCATTGACTAAACATCTGATCGAAACATATTTTTTTCTATATAAGTATAACAATATGGTACTCATATTAAAGATAAAAAAAACGCTCGTTATTATGGTGTAATTTTTTGTTTTAAAGTTACGTATAAAAAGTTATTGACGTTTAAAAAAGACGGGGAAAGTTACATGTGCATTACCTAATTTCTAGTGGTTTAAAAGACTATATTGCCCCTAGATATTTCAAATCAGTCCAAATTAATGAAAATATTTTACAATTTTGTACCTATTGATCTCAACCATTAGATCAAAAGATCTAATGACTGAGATTCTTTCTTACCATTCTCACACTTTAGGCCTTTTTTACACATTTTCAAAATTTATCATACATATATCTTACACTTACCGAAATTTACCCTACGCATATCTAAATTTATCATACACATACTAAAATTTATCCTACACATGTAGAAAATTGTCTTTCACCCTAAATTAATTTTTTCTTGAAATAATATATATTTAAAAGTGAGTTACAAGTTTAGTTAGTTAGCTAATTAATTACAATTAGAAATTTACCTATATGCCCTTATTAATAACATTAAATATACATATTAAATGAAGTAAAATGAAGCATTTCTATTGGTTTAAAACTTATTATTTTTATTCTTACAAAATTTTTCTTCTCATTTGAACTCTCCACTATTTATATATATATATATATATGAAAGAGTAAAATGCACGGATAGTTCATGTGGTTTGGTGAAATTTCACCTTTAGTCCTCAACTTTTCAAAATTACACTCTTAGTCCCTGTGATTTGACAAGTTGTTACTCGGATAGTCCCCAAAGTGGATGGAGGTTAGTTTTTCTGGTTAAGTGGGTGTGAAATGACAAGGACTATCCGAGTAACAACTTGTCAAACCACAGGGACTATCCGAGTAACCTTCATCCGCTTTAGGGACTATCCGAGTAACAACTTGTCAAACCACAGGGACTAAGAGTGTAATTCTGAAAAGTTGGGGACTAAAGGTGAAATTTCACCAAACTATACGGACTATCCGTGCATTTTACTCTATATGAAAAGAGTAAAAGTCGCAATGATCGATGCTTTTGGATCAATATGCTTGAGTATTTGTTTGTTTAACTTATTCTATGATATCAATACCCGATATTGTTTACAATTCAGATGTCAAACGAAGTAAATCAGGAAATCCAGAATAACAATAATAACAGAACCCAAGTGGATAAAAGTGCTATCGAACACATAGTAGCTCAAGGAATCATAGATGCCATGCCCTATATTATCAATACTATTAATAAAAAGGCAGAAAATAATTCCACAATCGGAAGTAAACACCCACTGAGCCAAGTCACAACGTGAATGGAAATCACAGACTGTTTATCCAAGCTCCAATTCCAAAAAGAAGAAGGACCATCCCATATGATTGTTCTTATAAAGAATTCTTATCATGCAAACCGATAGAATTCTCAGGCAATGAAGGAGCCATTTCAGCCTTGCGCTGTATAGAAAAGACAGAAGCAGTTTTAAAAATAAGTAAGTGTGCATATGAGGATAAGATCATGTATGCTTCTAATCTCTTTAAGAATGCAGCTTTAGAGTGGTGGAATACCATTCTTCAATCAAGAGGAAGTGACAGGGTTTATAACATGGAATGGAACAACTTTAAGGAAATAGTTGAAAGGAAATTCTGTCCCCCTCATGAAAAGGAACAGATTTCTAATAAATTCCTAAATCATAGAATGATTGGAGTATATTGCGGGGAGTATAATACCACTTTCTTTGAATATGCAAGGGTAGTCCCAACACTAGCATCACCAGAACCAGTATTAATCTCCCATTACATCTGGAGATTAATCAGTGAGATCAGACATATAGTCAAGGCATCTAGACCACAAGCCATAGAAGAAGCAGTGGAACTTGCCAATACCCTGACATTTGAATTGGTACGCACACAAGAGGAAAAGCAAAAAATAAATAGCTCAAAAGATTACCCAAGAACTACGTTATGGTAATTCCTATCGCGGAAAAAGAACAGGTTCTTCCTCTTCACCCTACTGCAAGTCCTGTAAGAAGAAACACTCGGGAAAGTGTGTTGTGTCCTGCAACTTTTGTAAGATACCAGGACATAAGGAAGAAGATTGTAAGAAAAAAGCTAGTGCCCGAATATGCTACAACTGTAGAGAAGCTAGCTATATCAAACCGAACTATCCGAAACTAACTCTAGCGGCAAACAACATAGCAAAGGCAACAGAAGGACCCAAGAAGAATGCCAGAGAATTCGCTCTGACAGCTGAAGAAGCTAAGATGATTCCGGATGTGATTGCCGGTACATTTTTAGTTAATGATGTTTATGCTAAAGTATTATTTGACTCTGGTGCAAACCCAAGTTTTATAAATACTTCTTTCTACAAACTTCTCAATCAACCATTAACTAAACTTCACCAAGACGTCGGGTGGAGACGGCAAATGGAAACTCTACCAAAGTAAGAGAAATTCTTCAGGAAGGAAAAATAGAAATTTTAAACCATAACTTTACCGCTAACCCCTACCAATGGATCTAGCTGGATTTGATGTCGTGTTAGGAATGGATTGGTTGGTAGCCAATCACGCGCGTATTTTTTGTGATCAAAAGTCCATAGAAGTATGTACGCCAACTGGTGAAAGGATCACAATTAAAGAAGACAAACCAACGAGAAAAAAAAGTCATCTCTGTTATGCAAGTTGCAAGTTATGCACGGAAAGGAGGAATGGTGTATATGATTTCTGTAATCATTAACACTAAAGGAAAAAAATTGAAAGATATTCCCGTCATATCTAAATTCTCAGATGTTTTTCCAAAAGAATTACCTGGATTACCGCCAGATCGTGAGGTTGAATTTAGAATTCACCTGATACCTGGAACAGCACCTATTGCCAAGGCACCTTATCGACTAGCACCAACGGAGATGCAGAAATTGAAGAAACAGCTAGACGAATTGCTAGAGAAAGGTTTCATACAACGTAGCTCATCGCCATGGGGAGCACTGGTGTTATTTGTCAAGAAGAAAGATGGATCGATGCGTATTTGCATTGATTACCGAGAATTGAATAAGGTTACGATTAAAAATCGGTACCCATTACCGAGAATCGATGATCTATTCAATCAACTTCAAGGAGCCCAATTCTTTTCCAAGATCGACTTAAGCTCAGGATATCATCAATTGAAAGTACAGGGAAAGGACATTCCTAAAACTGCTTTCAGAATAAGGTATTGTCATTATGAATTTACAGTCATGCCCTTTGGTCTAACCCCCCAGCCGCATTTATGGACATGATGAAAAGGATATGTAAACCATACCTGGTTGCATATACTCCTGACATTATTGAGAAAGGAAAAGCTTTATGCTAAATTCTCAAAATGTGAAATTTGGTTGCAAGAAGTGCAATTCCTTGGACATTTGGTTAATCATGAAGGGATTCATGTGAATCCCACAAAGATTGAGGCAATTACCAAATGGAAAATCCCTGAATCACTAACGGAAGTAAGGAGTTTTATTGGATTGGCAGGATATTATAGACGTTTTATTCATGATTTTTCTAGAATAGCCATTTGTAACACCTCGAAAATTCATGTCCAATATCATATCGACACGTGTCATGGACTTAAAACGTGTAAAGGATTGAATTAGAGGGACTAAAGTTGACAAACAGGGAATCTATGTGCGTAAAAGGATTCAAAAGGTCAACAAAGAATAAATATATCTTTCAATAGCCCTATAAGATGTTTATACCCTTAAACGAATAAATCATGGATCATACGAAGCTAATTGTGAAAGAAAGTGAGGAATTACAAACTACAGGGACTAAATGTGTCAACATGTTCAAAGTATACCTCTGATTGATCTTTTAGCAAACCCGAAGCTTTGTAATGGTTAATTATACTCACGAGAATGTGTGATAAAAATTTCATAAGGTTTCGATTAAGTATGAGAAAGTTATGACAATATTCGTATACGAGGGATTAAAAGCGTCAACGTTGAAATTTAAGACTTTTCGGTGAACGTATGAATAACCGGGGACTAAACAAAGTTGGTTTATAACTTGGAGTCCTTAAAAGTCAAGTTTGGGGGTTTAAAGTGCAAGAAATGGGCTTAAAAACAAGTTTAGAAGGACCAGGGACTGAAATTTGCAATTTATGAAACTTTGTAACCGGATCAGAGTAGCCACACGGGGCGCGTAAGATCCTTATGGATCCTTACGCGGGCCGCCTAAGGACACCAAATGCAGAATTCTTGCCAGCTGCCTGTTCCAGCCCGTTTAACCGACTTAAGAAGCTTGTTTTTGAATCTATGGGCTTGTTTGATGGTATATGGAGGCCTAGGGACACTTGTAATGATCTGGAATCAATCCTAGACTTGTTTGGCATGATCAAATTGAATTTAGAAACCTATATAAGGCCATGAAGTTGTGATCTTCAATTGCTCATTCACTTGCAACTTCACAACACACTTCTTAGAGGTTCCTGGAGCTCAAGCATCTTTCCTAGTGATCATTAGTTGTGCTTAGGACTATTGTAAGTATGCTTAACCTCCTTTAATTTAGTTTTTGCTTAGTTTATTAGCGTTTAGTCAAACCGTCGTAATTAAGGTTTGACTTCGTCATTAATCATAATTGCTCTAGTCAAATTTCTAATTAAAAGTACCTATGAGTTGGTAATTATGTGGGCATTAAACCCTTAAAAGGTCACCCTCTGATTCCCACTCTAATTAGGTCAATTGTCGAGTCAAACTTGATTATAAAAAGTCAACAGAAAGCTAATTTTCAAATAAATGCATAATTAGCAATGTAGAAGCTATGCAACCTGTTTTGACATTAATATAACTTGATAATTAGCAATCTCGTACGCTTATACGATAAGGCATATTGTACTGTATACTTTCAGTAGATATATATATATATATATATATATATATATATATATATATATATATATACACCTATATATATATAGTGTATTTGTGAACTAAGTGAACAAATCTTGACCATTTATTTACATCATCAAATCGTAAAATACACTAGTGTATTTTCACCATGAAATCCTAGCCATTGATTTCACACTTGTGTATACACTTGTGTATTGATAATTAAGGGCTAGGATTAGTTCACTAGTGTTCAAAATCAAGGGGTTGTTCATAGACGAACCTATCCCTATATATATATGTAGGGGAAGATCAAGCGAAAATTCCTTTTATTGTGAAAACTTGAAAACTAACTTAAAAAGCCTAAAAAACATACCAATTTTTTTTACAATCAAGGGGTATTTTTTAGGCTTTTTTTAGTTAGTTCTCGAGTTTATTACACATGTGTATTTTTTTATAACGAAATATAGCGAATTATAAGTAAAAAAATAATTTTTTTTGTGTGTTTTTAGCTATTTTTAGGTATTTTTGGTTGTGTTCACGTTGGTTCTCGCGGTTCTCGCAATAAAGGGTGGTTCCTAACGGATCCTTCTCCTATATATATATATATATAGGGTCGGGATTTAGAGAAAACGGTAGAAAGTGTGAGAACGGTGAGAACGCTTATCAATCGTCCGATCAAAACAATCTATGGACTAGATTGGCGCGGTGCCATTTTCGTAAATAACATCAATTTTATTACGTGGACGCGCTTCAATAAGGGTAAAAGCGTCTTTTGACTACTCCAAACAAAACGCCATCTCATGAAAATAAAACGCCAAAACAAAAATCACACAACATTCTTCTAAAAAACGCCATTAGATATAAAACGCCAAACTTAATTATAGTAAAATTCCTCCTAAAAAAACCGCCAAAAAAATCTTATATATACAACAACTCAGACCTTCAATTAAAAAACACAAACAAAAACCCCAAACGCCATATTTAATATATACCATTCGACTAATAAATGCCAGAAAACCCAAAAATCAAATATATTGCTGTCAATAAAGTGTAGCTATATGGTGTGGACAACATTGTCAGTTATCTTTCTTAACTGAGGTTTAACAATGTTATCCAACACCATACAGCAACACTTTATTGATTTTAGCATGATCAAATTTACAGTTTTAAGAAGGTTTATTTTGGGGCGTTCTTTTTCTCGATAAAACGCCAAAAAAGATAACATTTTGGCTGAAAGGGTGTAAACTCAATAACATTTTGCTGCATGAGATGGACAAAAACTATAGAAAAAGAGGCTGATTTCATACGAAAGTCGAAACAGCCAGTGAAGATGCTTCAAAAGATTAAAGAGACTTGTGACAGTGAAGATTTGAGGATCAATTTTTTTTTTGTTTAATTTTCTTTTTCAGTTGATTGTTATTTAAATAACAACGCCATATCTAATAAAAATGCCAAAAAAGCAAATGTCTTACACCTTTGGCGTTTATCAAAACATCATAAAATTACTTTGGACAAGTATTATAAAAAAACTTTTTTTTATGTATTCTTTTTTTATTTTCCTTTTGAATTGATTGTTGTATAATAAAAACGCCATATATAATAAAAACGCAAAACAGCTAAAATGCTTGTTTAAACGATATCATCCCGTTAAACGCCCCTCAAAACTCCAAAACTATAATAAAATTAGTTTGAAAAAGTATTATAAAAAACCTAAAATAAAATAAAATAAAAAATAAAAAATAAAAAATAAAAAATAAAAAATAAAAAACAAACTTTAAAATGTAACTAGAAACAGTAACTTCAAATCAGAAAAACTGAAGATAGGGAAAATTTATTATATTAGAATCTAAAACGCCAAACTTGAAAGATGGGACGTGTTACAGACTTCAGAGATAAAGCCTGTCAAAAACAATAATTACAAACAGTAACTGAAAAGACAAATACTTTATTATAATAACGCACCGCCTAACTTAGGCGCCAAAAAGAGATCCTATAAAATGATAAATCTCAGCAACTTCCATTTGATCAAACCAAAAAAAAAAAAAAAAAAAAAACAAACGCCAATACTACTAAATACCACTCACTGTAAAACGCCAAAAAAAAAATCAAAGATGGCTAATATGCTTTATTGGATATTCAGTATTGTTATTCGTCAAGTTTCACTGAATGAATTGTTAGCGGAGGCGAGTAACTCAAAAAGATTTTGCTGCATGAGATGGACAAAAATTCAAGAAAAAAATTGTGACAACCCGAACTTTCAAGGTCAGTGACGTTAATCTGTGCCGTTATAATTCCGGTAAACTCGAACTTAACGTATAATAACTCCGTTAGATAGCTTACACCTATGTTTTTGGGCCGCTTTTATCCCTAACTACATTGGGCCGATCGCTTTTACCTTTGGGCCGTCAACACATGTGAACCAACTTAGCATTTTGTAATTAACTCGGCCCAAATCCTCTCTTTTGCTTCTTATACTAAACTAGGAGTATTAGCATACAATATTGTATTGCAAACCCTAAACAAACATCACCCCCATCAAATATTACGACGACAGACCCCCCATCACCTTCGTCGAAGCCTTTTCTTTTAGGGATCATCTCGCGTGCCTAGTTCTATACATTGCCTGGTTAGTAAATAACATCTCGGTTCTTTTCTTATACGTATATTCGTGTGATTATTGGTGTTGATTGCTTCATTTTGTTTAGAATATTTGATTGTTAACCACAGGATTGGAATTGTTATAATGATAGTCGTTGGTTTGGGGTTACTGTGTGTATTAGAATCAATAACGTAAATGCCCAGATGATGAACACGTGATGTAATGTTTTGTGTACAGACCGATTGATCTACTGATTAATGTAATATGAACTAAGGTTTTTGCTACACATCATTCTGTATATAACAGATTGTATTATGTCGATGATTGGTGTCATTGAATAATGTTGATGAAATAGGGTACGATAAACTGATGTGATATTGATACATGTTAATGATTAGAACGATGATCAAGGTTTTGAATGAATGTAATGCGGTAACTGTTGTTTGATCACATGAAATGTGTAACTGTGCTAGATGATGTTCGTCACCTGGGAGTCGACGAAACCTGGGAGTTTCGTAGGAGTTTCGCCGGAACTGGTAATGACGAAACATGGGAGTTTCGTCGGAGCCGGTCATGACGAAACCTGGGAGTTTCGTTGCATATTGTCTGAAGCATTTAGCATACTGTCTGGGCTTCGCTGGGCCACTTACACACACGTGCACACTTTCTGAATTGTTACTGGGCCGCACAACTTTTATTAACTCTTCTCTCGGCCCAATACTGATATACATCAAGCGGACCAATAGGATAATATGGTGAACATCATTTGTCGGCCATGATTATTAGAATCATCAGATTGCATTTATTGTTATATGACGTGTTCCCTCATTACGTCAATTCATGACATCAGGCTCATGTGTGGTTGTAACTAGTGTGTCGGCCATTATCTTGATCTAATTAACTCATACTCAGTTTTAGGTAAACTGATTTGGGCCGCACACTTAATATAGTTTATTAGTTTTGGGCTGCTTGCATCTGTTGGTTGGGCCTGAAACCAACTAGGCCGCGTGCCACGAAGATTATCGTAATGGACTGTTATGCATTGTAGGTCTAGCATGTTTGTGATACAAGTTTCTGGTGACCCAAGTGATTATTTTCGGTACACCAGCAGCTTTATGGATCACATGAATCGTAAGTGTAAGCATCATCTCGTCAAGCTGTCAAACGTATTTATTGATGGCACTTGGAACCACTTCCAGGAGAAAGGAACACCATGAGCAGCACTCGTATCTTATCAGAGGGCTCCTAGGGGAGGAGCAACTCCACGCGAAGGCTACCCAAGTGTGACTTCATGGTTTGGGAGGTACACTTTCTTGGTCGTGTAATCAACGAAATAGGGAATACCCGCGGATCTCGCTAAGATTTGTTTTGGTTAGAAACTGATCGACACCAAAGATTTCTGCAGGGATACAATAATTCCTTGGTTTCGCCAGCTACTATTGCAGATTCATCGAGGGATTTTCAAAATTGCGCCGTTGTAACCTCTTTAGCACAGCAGGGTGCTAGTGGAAGACAAAACAGGAGGACATCTTTTCAGCTTTTGAAACCCAACTCTGCAATGCACGGAGCATCGCTTCTATCCGAGAGAACTGATAATCTAGTGGTATACCACGATGGTACGCATCAGAGTCCCAGTTACGCGCCGATGCAACATGAGAAGGTGATGCCTTACGTAATGGAGTTACGAAGAGGAACTGCACGATACACAACCTGCGGTGAAAACCGTAGTCCTTGGATTTAAGTGGAGGCATTACTTGGACGGTACTGAATGCACTACTTAGACCGATCACAAGGGCCTCCCGTGTACCTTGTTTCGGAAGAGCTAAATCAGTTAATGGCATCGCTGGATGGAATTTTTGGGTGACTACGACTGTAAAACTTGAATATACACGAGCTTTGCAGCTCACTATCGACTCTAACTTACTTGATCAGACTCGCTCTGTCCAAACTGGAGAAGCAACCTTTGGTAGGTCGGACGATATTCGCTACCTCAACGAACGAATGTGGATCTCATTATACGGCAACTGTAGGGAAATTGTGTTGAGCAAAGTGCACAGGCCTCGATATTCAACTGGTGAACAGGCATGAAGGCCCACCTAGCAATGTTTGTGAATGATGTTGACTTGTGGAAAAGTCAAGGTGGAGTATCAGCAACCAGAAACACCCATATGGAAATGGGAACAGACTACCAAGGATTTTGTCGCTAGTCCGCTTACAACTCGAAACGGAAACTGGTATCACCTGGGTGATTGGTGATTGTCTCACGTAACCAACACATTTTCTTGCAATCAAGGAAACTGGCGAGTCTTCACAACTGTGAACACTTCTCTGAGAGAGGAGGCCTTCTAGGCATGAGGTGCCAACTCCTGTTATCTCTGATTTTGATCTATACCCGATTTGTGACAGGCATTACACAACCCTCTTGGCTCACATATAGACCGGAGCATTACTTATCATCATAGGACGAACGGTTAGAGTAAACGAACCATCCTGACACTTGTAGACATGCTGCGAGCATGTGTGTGATTGGCTAAATAAATATTGGAAGGACACCTACCTTTGGTTGAGTTTATTACAACGGTTCAGAAAACTCTGTTTGAGGCATTGCATGGACAGTAACGCTAATCTCCTTGATGGATTAAGGTAGGTGACAACCTAATCACAGATCCAGGACTTGTACTCGAAACTTTTGAAGATTGCCTAGATCAGATATTGTTGACGACAACGCGTGACTGTCAGGAAACACTGGGAGTTCGCTGTAGGCGAACGTGTCATAATCGAAAGTTTCACCCTGGGAGGGTGCGGTACGCTATTGAAAACGTGGCAAGTTTAGTTTACGATGCGTTGGGATATTCGGATTGCTTGAACGAATCAGCGACATGGCTCACAAACTCGAGTTAACTGACAAATTGGATAACGTTCGCGATGATATTGGTGTCTCGGATCTAAGGCAGTGTTTGTCCGGTGAAACGCTTGTGATACCCTTGCTAGAGCCTAAGATTAATGACTAGTAGTGGTATCAGGGGATCTATCGAAAGCATGGACTAGGAAGTCAAGGTTCGATAGCATAAGTCGTATGACAATCGTGAGAGTTCGTTGAAACTCAAGACGTGGACCGGAGTTCATGTGGGAACGTAAGGATCTGATAAAGCTCTTATATCCTTAATTGTTCAGATGGTTGAACCAACTTTTGCTGTCATTGGCGAATTTCGAGACGAAATTCCCTTTCAAGTTAGGGATGTTGTGGGACCCATGGAAAATCCACAGTCATCTCCACATTCGTCTTAAGTCAACATCTTATTATTTTGGATTACTTGTCAAATTTCAGGACGAAATTTCTTTCAAGTTGGGGATGATGTGACAACCCGAACTTTTAAGGTCAGTGATGTTAATCTGTGCCGTTATAATTCTGTTAAACTCGAACTTAACGTATAATAACTCCGTTAGATATCTTACACCTATGTTTTTGGGCCGCTTTTATCCCTAACTACATTGGGCCGATCGCTTTTACCTTTGGGCCATCAACACATGTGAACCAACTTGGCATTTTGTAATTAACTCGGCCCAAATCCTCTCTTTTGCTTCTTATACGTAAACTAGGAGTATTAGCATACAATATTGTATTGCAAACCCTAAACAAACATCACCCCCATCAAATATTGCGACGGCAGACCCCCCTCACCTTCGTCGAAGCCTTTTCTCTTAGGGATCATCTCGCGTGCCTAGTTCTATACATTGCCTAGTTAGTAAATAACATCTCGGTTCTTTACTTATGCGTATATTCGTGTGATTATTGGTGTGGATTGCTTGTACACTTTGTTTAGAATATTTGATTGTTAACCACAGGATTGGAATTGTTATAATTATAGTCGTTGGTTTGGGGTTACTGTGTGTATTAGAATCAATAACTTAAATGCCCAGATGATGAACACGTGATGTAATGTTTTGTGTACAGACCGATTGATCTACTGATTAATGTAATATGAACTAGGGTTTTTGCTAGACATCATTCTCTATATAACCGATTGTATTATGTCGATGATTGGTGTCATTGGATAATGTTGATGAAATAGGGTTCGATAAACTGATGTGATATTGATACTTAGGTTTGGCACCGTCACACCGCACCGAGGAGGTCGGGAGTGAACTAGTGACCCCCATCTTGACCATTGCTTTGATAGAGGCAATGGGGTTTAGGGCAAATAATCTGGAGCCATCTGCGGTAAGCGTGTGATTAACAACAATGCATCTGTGAAACGTTTTAATCTGGTAACTTGTATCTAAACACGTTAACAAAACCTTGAACTCACCAGCGCCGTCTGACACACTTGTCTGCATGCTTGCAGGTCTATAGGTTGAAATCATTTGGAACTTGCTGTCTGGAAGTTGGAGTGGTCATGGGTCGAGATACAAGGAATCGCATCACAAGTCTAATGGTTTACTTACGCGTGGTTTATTAAACAATTAACAAATGAGTTACGCTTCCACTGTGTACAACGAATTATATGTAACGTTTTGTAATACTTTATGATAATGAATGAAAGTTTATTTAAATGTACTTACGAGTTCAATGTGATTGGTGGCTAAGATCCTGGTACGTCACACGTCTTTTGGGGGTTTCCGTGTGTGGTATTTTGGGGGTGTGACAAAAATACTAATGCCAGTCATATGGCATTTTGTATTTTTTTTTTCTTGAAGAAGGCTTGGATGAGGACAAGAGATCAATGACACTGAAGACTGGGATGGTGATAAAGATGAAGATCAACATGAAGAAAAAGCGAAAAACCCACCCACACGTCATAGATCTATGTCCCCAAACATCCACAAAAAAACAACTTCAACAGACGAGCAAGCAAAAAAATCAAACCGATCGGTTTGTTAAGTTTTACATAAACGCCATATTTTGGTGTTAGTTCTTGTACTATTAATGAACAAAGAGACTGATGACAGT
The DNA here is from genome assembly GCF_002127325.2 of Helianthus annuus. Lineage (NCBI taxonomy): Eukaryota > Viridiplantae > Streptophyta > Magnoliopsida > Asterales > Asteraceae > Helianthus > Helianthus annuus. The sequence continues at coordinate 121,960,484 of NC_035439.2, forward strand.
GAATATTGTGAAGAGAGATCCGATTAGGATTTTTAATTTATTTTCTTCGCTTGTATTTTTTTTTCTACTGGGGCTGAAATATAATCCAACAATTGTAAAACGCCAAGATAACCAAAACGCCAAAATGTTTATAAGAAATAATAGAACAATGGGCCAACTTGTTTAAAACGCCTTGAAAAACGCCATTCAAATAGATTTCCTGACCCGTGGGTTACAATGGCATACGATATGAATAAACGCCATAAACGCCAAAATGTTAATAAGATGAAACCATTAAACGCCATTAAATATTGAATTTGGTTAACGCCAGAAATCTTAAAAACCAACAATATTGGGAAAAGCGGAACTGGAAAAGCAGAAGATGAAAGGACAAAAAAGCCCCTCCGCCCTTTTCTAAGCGGCGTGACACGTGTTAGGCCAGGAAGCGTTCTCACCGTTTTAATAAGAGGTTGTCACTCTAGCACTTAGTAATGTGAAAAGCCCGTGTCTTCGTTTACGTTCGTTCATTTCATTAGTGAGTGAACATGAAGAAGAAATTTCATTTAGTTAGTTAGTTAAATGATGAATGAACGCGAATAAATATCTCGTTTGTTCAAATGTGTTCGTGAACTTTCGGTAATTGGTTTGTCAACATTCTTTCGTGTTCATTTGTTTTATGTTGTTCATTAAAGATCTTTTAGGATTTATTTATTTTATCTAAACTTTTTATATTTTTTAATTCTTATTTATCTCATTACCCAAATAAATAAAATAAGAAACCCTATTTCCACTTTGTTTATGCACCGTTTCACTATCCTTTTCATCATTCACATCAAAAAATACTATCGACTTTCGTTCAACGATTAGAGCTTCAAGGTCTAGCCCCGTTCCCTCTCACCATCCACATCTAGCCATCGTCATCTTCGCTAATTTTTTCTGTGTTCGTGAACACGTACCTTTCCTTAATGAATGAACACAAGCATAAAATCTCTTTTGGTAAGTGTTCCTAAACCGTTCATGAACACATTATATCCTTAACGAACGAACATGAATAAGACCTTATTCGTTTTCGTTCAGTTCGTTTGAAGCCCTATTACCATACCATCAATTTCTTGTAGTGCAAACAACCACCTATATTCCCCATTCATTCTAGAACACCGGAGGTTGTCTAAAACTCAAAGACTACAGAGGCCGTTGTGGATCTTTTGGCAGCTATGCATTGCTTTCCGATCGGACCCATTTAGCATTCAAATAAAAACAACCGACCTCAATATATGGATTTCTTATTCAAGCAGTAGGTATTTTACAAAAATAAAAATAAAAAAAATAAAAAAATAAGAAGAAGAAGAAGCTGATTACTTATTAATCATCCCAAATATAATTTGTAGGCACAAGGCAAAGTGGTACTTTCTTTCGGAGAACTAAGGTACCCTCTTCTTGCATGTTCAAATCTTCATTCTTCACTCCATCGGGAACTTCCCAATCAAACCAGTAAAGCAGATTTGCTAACACAAACTCAACAGTTGCAGGAGCCGTGTTCATTGCTGGACACGATCTTCCTCCACCCCCCAAACGGGACCATCTCAAAATCAACCTCAAACTTCTCAAACCTTTCTGGATAGAACTCAGCCGCATTCTCTCCCCAAATGTTTGTATCTCATCCTATCCCCCACGCGTTGATTAAACCGGTTGTCCCAGGTAAGATGTCGTAACCGCCAATTTGACAATGGCTCATGCATTCATGAGGGATCATCAATGGGGCTGGAGAGTGTAGTCTTAATGTTTCTTTTACCGCCATTTTCAAGTATGTCACTTTTGTGATGTCCAATACAACTATTTTTGTTTCGGATTCAGTTTGCAACTTTTGCTTCACTAACGTTTCTAGCGATCTCACACATTGCCCACACCAACGTCAACTCTGTTGGATATCAGGCCCTCGTCACTCTTGAAAGCTCACTCAAAATATATACGAAGTGTTGGTGTTGCTGTTTCTTATATGTACGTAAGCTTTAAACTATAAAATATGAAAGAGAAATAAATGTATATGAAACTTGCAGAAAAGTGACTTACTTTATTCATGAAACTAGAAGTCTATTTATAGACTTACATCAGGGAACACATGGGAATTAAAAAGGAATATTAAAATATGCTTTTCTACCTAAAGAACAGGTAAAGGTATGACCCAACGTCTACTTCTCAAACGTTCACCTCCATACTCGGTCAAACTAGTTTACCAATTCTAACTTATTAATCCTATTAAATAAACCAAATAATAAATGCCTATTTCTTCAAATATCCAGCCATGCATAAACGTGACACTTGAAGATTAGCTTATTCCATGCAAATAAACTGACTACTAACGAACTGTGACCCGCAACCCACGAACAAACCCGAGTAAAGCCAACAATCACCCCCTTAATCGGTGTTTGTTCGTACCGCTTTCTTCACAACAATGTCGGTTCATCATCTTCACATCGGTTCAAGTTGAGCTCTTCCGTTTTCTCCCACTTTGGACACTCCGATATATAATGCCCGACTTGGTTGCACTTGTAACATTTAACACGACTCTTGTCCCGTTGTAATCGACCGTCTCCTCGACCTCTCCCGGACTCCCGACCTCCACCTCGGCCACGCCCATAGTCTTCGCGGTTCGATTTACTACAACCACAATGCTCACACTTGTGCTCCTTTTCTTTTGCCTTTTCTTCCGAACCTGCAAACAAGAGTTGGTTTTGATGCTCGGCTTGAGTCTCCTCATCCTTGACCCGTTCCTCATATGCCTTTAGCCGACCAACAACATCATCAAAACCGACGGTCTTCAAGTCTACAAGCTGCTCTATAGACGCCACCATATGAATGAACCGTTTAGGTAACCCCATAAGAAATCTCTTCACCACCTTTGTTTCCTCTATTTCCGAGCCGAGTGAGGCGGCTCGCGAAGCATATCCCGACAACCTATTAGCAAAGTCATCCACAACTTCTTGATCCTTCATTTTCAGATTATCAAACTCTCCCATGAGAGTGTGAAGTCTTGCTTCTCGAATCCGTTCCGCACCCAAATGACGGGTTTTGATGGCACCCCACATATCCTTCGCCGTTTTGAGATTCCCTATTTGCAACGTTTGTTCCTCGGGAATAGATTGAAACAAAAGAGCGATTGCAATATGATTCTTCTTCGCATCCACGGTGGTTCCGGGTTCGATTTGCTCCCACACCCCGTGAACATTGAAGATAACCCGCATTTTCATGGCCCATACCGTATAATTTGTGGATGACAACACCGGGCATTGAAGAGAAAGGGTGTTGTTCTCCTTAACGGTGACCAAAGCTTGATTCTCCGTATTAGGCATAGTTGTAAAATCCTGCTCTACCAAAGATTAATAATCAACTAAAACACTGCTGAAAGTTTTACCTGCAAACACCTTTTGCTACCTTTCTCCTGCTGTTTTACACACTTGATTATTACCTTCTGGTCACTTAATATCTCCTTCGTTCTTCGATCAACAACTGGGTTAACAAGCCCGCTGATTTGGCCTTAATCACGACTCGTCTCCGCTACCCTCTTGACCCGCTAGAACATAAACCCTCGAACCCGCTGACCTGCGATCACCTAGTTCTCCCTCCGGTCACTGCTGACCCGTCGCCTCCGATCACTGCACACCGGTAACTTCTGATCGCTGCAGCCTTGACAACTTCGATCACTCCTTCCGACGATCAGATCAGAACGTAGCCCCTCTCTACTCGATCTAAGCTCTGATACCAAATGTTGGATATCAGGCCCTCGTCACTCTTGAAAGCTCACTCAAAATATATACGAAGTGTTGGTGTTGCTGTTTCTTATATGTACGTAAGCTTTAAACTATAAAATATGAAAGAGAAATAAATGTATATGAAACTTGCAGAAAAGTGACTTACTTTATTCATGAAACTAGAAGTCTATTTATAGACTTACATCAGGGAACACATGGGAATTAAAAAGGAATATTAAAATATGCTTTTCTACCTAAAGAACAGGTAAAGGTATGACCCAACGTCTACTTCTCAAACGTTCACCTCCATACTCGGTCAAACTAGTTTACCAATTCTAACTTATTAATCCTATTAAATAAACCAAATAATAAATGCCTATTTCTTCAAATATCCAGCCATGCATAAACGTGACACTTGAAGATTAGCTTATTCCATGCAAATAAACTGACTACTAACGAACTGTGACCCGCAACCCACGAACAAACCCGAGTAAAGCCAACAAACTCTGTGAGTGAGTACGTCATGACAACTTATTTCATTAGCCACATGTTATGTACATTACTCCAATCAATATCTAATACTTGACAGCAAAATGCATGAACAATAATCATTTTGTTTTTGGCTTTATTTACTTAACCAACTTTTTTGCAATAAAAAATATTCGGAAAAGAAATGATTCAAAGTGATTGATCAGTATCCAATCAATATTTATAATTTGACCAACACCACTAGTATAACCAATCAATATCTTAGTTCAAAGATCAGTATCCAATCAATATTTATAATTTGACCAACACCACTAGTATAACCAATCAATATCTTAGTTCAAAAAAAAAAAATGAAATCATACTTATGTGTCGACAACCATCCATATTTTACTTTTTTAGATAATTAATTAATTGAGGTGATCATTTTGTTGCAATTTCGACATTTTTTTCTGGCCTAAAATAAGTTGGTTGTTCAACAAAGAACTCTACGCAAATAAATAAATCACTTTAGAGGGTGTTTTGGGTTGAGTTTTGAAAATAGATTATGGGTTTTGAATAATCAGGTTGAAAAGGCAATCCTAAACACCCCCTTAATATATGCAAATAACCTGTCCATTTTTTAAACTTAAAAGTATATTATTTACCAATATAAGCACTTTGATATCTTCTTTTGGTCAACTGAAATGTAGAAATTATTGGGTAGGGCGTACGATTTCTTCTTTCGGTAATTTTTTTATTAAGTTTTGGCTTACAATATGTTAAATGTAATGTATTTTGTGGATCACTGTAGTTGATAGCAGATATATATTTTGTATATTGTGTGTGTATGCAATACCCTGCATATTAGTGATTCAGGAACCATATTGAGGACTGTGAGAAATACAAGAACGTGTATGGTAGGGTAGATGTAACGGGAGAGAGAAAAAGAGCGGATTGTACCGTTACATAAACGCTTTATGTATGTAAAGAAGCAGGTACAAGTTTTCTCTACTTGGTTTTTTAATAAGCGATTTTCTGTAAATATATGTAACTATATATTCAGCTGTGTGCCTATTTTATTATGTTAGAGCATTCATATCCATGGCATCAAATTTTGTGTGTGGTGTTTTTAAAATATAAAGAGTATAAAAAGTGGTTGTGAGTAAATGAGAGAGAAAATGTTAATGTTATATTTTGGGGGGGGGGGGCACTGTTCACCCCCTATAATTTTTAATATATTTTGAAAGTGGTTGTGAGAGAAAATGTAATGATAAAGGTATAAAAAATATTATTTAATTGAAAAGAAGAGAGGAAATATAGTGTTTTTAATGTAATTTAGGGTGAAAATATGATGGGATGGATATGAATGCTCTTAGCTGCAGTATTCTGATGTAGGACATATGTATTAGAGCATTCACAATCTATCCATCAATTTTTACTCTATAATTACACTAAAAACAACCATCTTTTCTCTCTCTTTTCAATTAAATAATATTTTTTTATACTTTTATCATTATCTTTTCTCTCACTTCCACTCACAACCTCTTTTAAAATATATTAAAAATTATATAAAGTAAACAGTGTCCCCCCCCCCAAATATACAGATGAACAGTAACATTTTCTCTCTCCGCCACTAACAACCTCTTTTTATACCCTTTATAATATAAAAACTCCTTCTCACATATTTTAATGGGTAGGATGTGAATGCTCTTAGAGTATCATAGCTATCTAGAAGAAAAGGAAACAAAAGAATAACGCAGCGGCAGCAACAGCGAACTGCCACTGCTGCTGTTTGGCTTGTGTTTGACTTCTGTTGACTGCTCAAGTAGTCAATGTTGACCAGAGTTGACGAACGCTACTGTTTTAGTGTTTGTGTTTGTGCGTGTTCTGATGGTCAACTCGGTCAACAGCAGCAAGCTGCATAGCTATGTGATCGTTTTCATCACCCTTTACAGCCTTAATACCTAACAATGTACCTACTTTCTTACGTTTTGGTACCATTCTAGATTATATTTGAAATTTATGTGAACCAACAGATGGCTATTTGCCATCGACTAAGAGCATCCACAATAATAAATATTTAGTTGATGTTTTTGGGATACCACATGACATCTGCCCAACACTTTCTCTCTATTGCCCTCTCACAAACAAAAAATCTATCAAAAACTTATCTTCTCTCTCCTCTCTCCTACATCACACTTACATTACTTTCTTCCATCCATTTTTTCTCATTTTCTTCACATACATTACCACACTCTCTCTCCTCCACCTCACACCCTCTCTCTTCCACATCACTTTCTCTCTCCTTAAAAATACCTAAAAATACCTCTATTATGGATTCTCTAATGCTACCCTGTTTCATATATGCGCGGCAGAGTTTTTTAACATTTGACGTTGCAAGAAATCTTTTATGTATTGTATAGTTATCAAAAGCGGTTGATTTTGACGCCTAGGCAATTTTTCTGGGCAAAACGTGTTGAATGCGCTCCTACTTCTTAGGTATTTTGAGCGCAACCTAATTCCATCCGTGATAAATTATAGTTAATACCTTTTTTTAATTTGTAAATTCCTCCTTATCTGCAGTATTTATAGGACTATTTGCAACTGATTATATCACTAAATGTTTAATTTGGATATGCTGAATTAGTCATTACTACTCACAGAACCTGTATATCCTAAATGCATGGCTAGCTACTTTTATCCTAATATTTTTTTGCACGGCTAAAAAACTTTCACTAGAATCCAGCAAACAAACACAACAGGGGCTAGCAAGTTACTCTTACCCTAACTACATTAACAACATTTTTTGTTCTCTAATTTAGTGGGCTAGCAAGTTACTCTTATCCTAAATACATTAACAGTATTTTTTTTGTTCTTTGATTTAGTTCTGCATTTTTTCAGTATTTATTTATTTATTTATTTGAATGGCAAGAAACGGTGTGCCAACCATACAGAAAAGGGCTTCTCAATGACGTTGAACCTTCATATTACAGGAAACTGATATATATTACATAATAAATTTTATTTTTTATTTTCCATTACATAATATATCTTATTGATATTTTTTATTTAAGTGCACTTTTATATTCTTAGGCCTACTTTTTATTTGCGTCTTTCGCCTAAGCCCTAGGCGGAGCCTTAGCGCCTTGAGTGCGCTTCCCGCCTTTGATAACTATGATATATTGCATCTCGTTCCACCATTTGAACCTTCATATTACAGGAAACTGATATATATTACATAATAAATTTTATTTTTTATTTTCCATTACATAATATATCTTATTGATATTTTTTATTTAAGTGCACTTTTATATTCTTAGGCCTACTTTTTATTTGCGTCTTTCGCCTAAGCCCTAGGCGGAGCCTTAGCGCCTTGAGTGCGCTTCCCGCCTTTGATAACTATGAAAAGGGCTTCTCAATGACGTTGAACCTTCATATTACAGGAAACTGATATATATTACATAATAAATTTTATTTTTTATTTTCCATTACATAATATATCTTATTGATATTTTTTATTTAAGTGCACTTTTATATTCTTAGGCCTACTTTTTATTTGCGTCTTTCGCCTAAGCCCTAGGCGGAGCCTTAGCGCCTTGAGTGCGCTTCCCGCCTTTGATAACTATGATATATTGCATCTCGTTCCACCATTTGACGGAACGTTTCATTAAGTTTTGAAACAAGGCTTTCTCAGATGGATTATTAACTTTTTATCTCTACTATCTTTTATTCTTTTTGCAGGGTATGTAATGGAGACGACATTCAAAGAAGACAACATATAGACTCTCCAACATCCGGGATCTATGAGATACCTGGGAGCCCGCATTGGTTATTAACGGGGTGCCTCCTGTATGCACCGGTGAAAATGATAACATTATTCTTTGCAAAGTTGAGAATAACGTAGATTCTAAAATGAGTGAGTCCTTTGGTGGGTGGTTTGAAGGTAGGGAGGTTCAGAAGTCATTCGGTAGGAAATTGTTTAACGCGAAAGTTACTGAATTTGACAAAGAAACGGGTTGGTACAGAGTGGTTTATGAAGATTGTTGGTGCACTTGTGTCTGTACTTTGTCTGTATTCGGTCACGATGTAAACGATGTCCTGTTCTTGTGTTGTAAGTTGACCAAGTCAACCATCCTCCGGTTTGACTTGGACAACAGTTGGTAAAAGTTGAAAGATGTACTGTCTCGAAGGATAAGAGATCGAAGGATGATGTGGATCCTTCGATCTCATCGAAAGATATGCTTCGAATGACTAGACCTCGAAAGGTGATCTTTCGAGGTCCCTGCTGATCTTTCGAGTGACTTGTCTTCGATAGATGATCCTTCGGACCATCTATCGGATCCTTTGGACTGCACATCATTAGCTGGGTATAAATACCCATGCAGTGTGTTGTGTTAGACAGTTCTGAGAGTTCACATAGGTGCACACACCGAAAGAGAGAGAGACTTCTTGAGAGCTTTCTGTCCGGAACTCACACACACACTTTGAGAGTTTACATGTTAGATTTGTAAACATTGTGCTTGTAACCGAAACCTTCATTTGCATTAATACAAGTTGTGTTAATCGGTGAACCCGTGTGTGTTTGTGTTTATACTTGCTTAATCCCGGTTTGCTCGCTAGCTTGGATTCCGCACTCGCTAGTGGGTTAGTATAACAAGGTTTGAGGTTCGTCATCCTCCGACAAAAAGGGACCTACAAGTGGTATCAGAGCTTGGCTCTTTACCTTGTTTAAAACCGGGTTTTTTTCAAGTTCTTGGTGTGTGTTTGAACACTTGGTTTAACACCCGTTTTTGTTGGTTTTTCTACACTTTTAAACTGGAAAACGTGTTTTAAACTTACCGGGAGTGTTCATAAGTGGGTTGGGTAACTTGAAAACTTGTTTTAAGTGACTTTGTAATTTCCGGTCATATCTCCGGTTGTTATTCCGGTGACTGGTTCTGGATAAGGGTCTTCTATTTTGGGTATATTTTATTTCAAAATCAAGGTTGGTAAGGTAGTACAGTCTGACCATACCTTTTTGCCGAAAGTTGACCTTCACCAACCCATCACCTTTTCACCAACCTATCACATCAACGTCAGTTGTGTCAGAACCTCTCGAAAGATATCCTTCGACTTCGAAAGATCATCTTTCGATCAAGGAAGGCTCGAAAGATTATCATCCTTCGACCCATCCTTCGAAGTCTGAAACATATCCTTCGATAAAGGAATCTATTCGAAAGACAGTGTCCGAAAGATAGGGATTTAACTCGAAAGATAAGGATCTTTCAAAGGAGAATCCTTCGAGTTCTTGAATCTTTCGACATCATTGTTCGAGATTCAACAGTAATCTTTCGAGTACTGTTGATCCTTCGAACAAGTGTTGATCTTTCGATTGTGGTCAGGTTATTGTTAACAAGTTTCTGTGATTTCAGATCTTTCGGAACAGGATCCTTCGGCCGTGATATCTTTCGGATTAATCTCTTAGCATTTATTTTGCTTATCTATCATGAATCCGAGTTGGTGGAATCCGGCTCCAGATAATGGTGAATATACAAGATCAAATGTCACTCCCTCATGGTGGGGTACACCGGCTCCAGACGATGGAAAATACACGAATACAAGGTCATCTCCTTTATGGGCCGAGTCGCCAGTATCGACATCTTCTCAGGGAAATCAATGGGCTTTGGTATCGAATCAAACTCCAAGCATTCAAAGTATTCTACTAAGCGAAAGTGAAACAGGAAGTTTGAATCGACCTCCAAAGTTGATGCATTTGAATGAATATCCAGGATGGGTTGAGAGATTTAAAACATATGTTCTTGGTCAAAATACGGAACTGTGGATACGTTTCACCACAGATTTCGATCAAGCCATAGAAGTTGCTGCTTCAGATTCTGCTACGTTTGCTGATCTTCCAGAAGATAAAAAGAAAACCTATGATCTGGAAAAGAAGGCATACGCTATTCTCACTCAGGCGTTGAGCAAAGATATCTACCATCAGTTTGTCAGCTTCAAGACAACAAAGAAGTTGTGGGACGGATTGAAAAACAGAGGAGTGGGAAATGCAGCAACACGTCAAATGCGTCATGATCTTCTCAAGAAAGAATTCGAAGGTTTCACTTGTATGGATAAGGAGTCCTTGGGAGATATGACAAGCCGATTTTATCATCTGCTTACTGAATTGGATAATTATAGTGTTGTGACAACTCAAGCTGAAGTTGTGAAGAAGTTTGCTGATGCTTTGCCTCCTCAATGGAGTAGTTTCTTGGAAATCCTGAAGTACAACGGAGTGTTGAGAACCACTAATATCAACGAATTCGTGCAACTTTTGGAAAACAAGGATCAGGAGGAAACATTAAAGGCGAAGAGAGTTCCATTGCCACAAAATCCAGAGATGTATTGTGGAACTTCCAATTCTTCGTCTGCAAGAACCGGTCCACATGCTCCACTTCAAACATCGTTTATCACAAGCACAGATTGTTTTGGCAACCCAATACAAGTTCCTGTTAAGCCACCTCCCACCACAGACATGTATGGAAATCCAATCCAACCACCTCCACCTCCTCCTGCTGCTCAACAACAACGTGCATGTTATGGAGGAACATCATCTGCAGGTCAACAATCAAAATCTAGTACAGTACAGCTCGACACGTCAAGTTTCTCTAAAATCAGTGTAGAAGTAGCTAAGGAACACATGGAGCTGCTTAACACTGTAGTGAGCGCGTACTGTGGGTTGATAGAAGGTCAGATTGGCAACATTAATCTGACACAAGAAGATTACCGGCAGATTGATAAAGAAGAGATGGACTTGATGGACATCAAGTGGGCCTTTGCGAGTGCTGTGAGAAGAGCAAAGGATTGGATGGAGAGTACTGGAAGAACCAGCTTGGAAAGTAAGCGAGACACCAAGTATGGGTTCGATAAGCAGGCCGTTAAGTGCTTCAACTGTGGTGAAAGGGGTCACTTTAAACGGGAATGCACCAAGCCAGCCCAGCACGGGAATCAAAACCCCTTTAGAAACCAAGGCAACCGGCAGAACAGAAACAATGATCGTACCATGGTACCCGTCAACAACCAAACCAACCGAGCACTTGCGGTTCAGGTAGATGAAGGTTGTGACTGGTCAATCCAGTTGGGTGGTGATGCTCCTGATGGAACAGCATGCTTTGCTCAGATTGTGAAGGAGCTAGTTCACACCAGTGGTGGAGAATCTTCTGCCAGTGGTGGTGAATCGTCTGAAGATGAAGACTCTTCTGGGTACAGCAGAAGTGTTGATGAAGAATCATCCAATTCTGGTGATGATCATGTGGGTGAGACATCTAATGTTTCGGATGATGCTGACTTTGATGAGCTTTTGGAGGAAGCTGCAGCAGAAACTCAAAGAAGATCTATTTTGGTGGATCAAGCTGCTTATACTTCGTCTTCTCTCCATTCAGCCTTTATGGCTAATGTCGACGGTTCATCAAGTCAGGTATGTGTCGATGATCCCACTGCTGTTAATTGTGATGAATGTACTAGGTTACATGCTAGATGTGCTGAAATGGAGAAAAGTATGTCTGAGTTGCAAGGCAAACATGATGCTTTACAAGCTAGTTTGTTTGACTTGCAAGACAAACATACTACTGTGAATGAGAATTTGAGTGACTTGCAAAGTAAGCATGACGCTTTGCAAGAAAAGTATGATGTGACTTTCCTCCACAATCAGAAATTGACTGTGGACCTTTCCAAATGCACAGAAGCCAATATGTTTTATGAAAACCATGAAAAAGAATTTAAGTCAGTAATTGAAACATTAAAGAAAGATAAAACTGAACTGACTAAAATGGTTTCAAGAAAACAAACTGATATTAATTTGTATATATCTCGCCTTGAGATTATGCAAAAAGAGATGGCTTGTGTGAAAACCGAAAGTGATGCGATCCAACTCAAGCTAGACAGTTATTTGAGCTCTAGCTATGTGTTAGATCACATCATTGATGTTCAGAAGGAAAAGAGGGATGTCACATGCATAGGCTACAAGAAGTGTCCACCACCAGTGAGACATAATTATGACGCCATGCCTGATGAAGAGGGCAGGGTATTCTTTGAACCTTCTGTGCCTCTAGATGTTAAGGAGTTTGCTGCAGGGCTCGGATACCAAAAGGAAGTATCCTCAGATTCAGATGTGTCAGCAGATACATTTGTGAGTGCTGAACAGAATCAAGATCCTCCAGTTGTGATTGAGGATGCTGATTCGTCTGATGATGAATCTGATGATGCTGTCCCAGCAAAGTCTGATGCGGTAACCAAAAATGAGGACATATCTCTTGAGAATCACATTCTATGTGATCCCCCTGTACAAACCGCTAAGACTGTTGCAACTGAGTCCTCATCTGCAGAAGAGCCGGAGAGTGTGAATTTGCTGTACACTCTAGTTGGTGATGATAAAATTTACTCAGACAAAGATTTTCCCATTAAGAATGTTAATCAATCCTTAATCTGTAAAGTCTTTGAGAATTCGACGAGTAAGTTCTTGGGAAAGGCAGGACCTAAAGTTACAGTTACACAGTGTCCTCCTATTCCAAAAGCTGAAATCCGAAAGCAATTTGGCAACAAGAAATTGCCAACAGTGCCAACACAGCAAAATCACACCAAACCCAAAGGTAAAGCACCGGCTCAAGCTGACAAGAAGCCGAACCAAAAGAAGAAGAAAAAGGTTAACTTTGTGAAATCGACGGGAACGGACAAAATTGAAAAGTTTGAAAATCAATCTAACTTAGATTTTGTCAAGAAAGCTATTGTCGAGAAAAGAAATGAACCAAGTAGTTCAAAGCCTAGTACCTCGGGTTCACAAAGTTCAACATCATCGGCTAGACGATCACATGATTCTTCGGGGTTTGTTGAACGAAGATCATGTTTTGAATGTGGAACCATTGGACATATTATTCGTAATTGTCCATATCTTCATAAACAAAAAGGAAAGGTTGATGATCCCCATGGCAAGACTGATCGTAAGCCATCTGTTTCCACAAAACAAGATCCCCGACTTGTAAAAGAAAGGGAAAAGAAACAGAAACGCCAACAGGTCAAAAAGATTGAAAAAGCAATTAAAATCGATGAGGTTCAAAAACAATCTGTTGCTGTAAAACCAGAAAATTCTAAAACTTCAAACAATCAGGAAGTTAAAATTTTAAAGAAAGACTCTGGTAAAACAAAACAGACATGGAAACCTAAATCGGTTACTGAATCAGGGGGACCATCACAATTCACCAACCATCAAAGACAAGAAGTTATTGTCATTGATGAAAATGGAAGACCCAAGACCACAATGGCTTGGGTCCCCATCTCCAAGTAATAATTTGAGTTCATGTGCAGGGTGCTTCAGGAGGAACTATCAATAGTCATTGGATTGTTGATAGTGGGGCATCCAGGCACATGACAGGCGACATGAAGCTTCTCTACGACGTTAAATCTATTAGAGGAGGTTATGTTGCTTTTGCTGGAGATAAAGGTGGATATATAACGGGTGAAGGAATGATATCGAACGGGATTGTCAGCTTTGACAAGATCAATTTTGTGCAACAACTTGATCACAATCTTCTTAGTGTTTCTCAAATCTGTGATAAGCAGTTCTCAGTACACTTTGATGCTAATGGATGTTATGTGCTGAAACCCGGCTTCAAAATTCCAAAAGAATGGATTCTCTTGTCGGCTCCAAGGATAAATGACTTGTACGTCCTTGACATGAGCCAGGCTATTACTACGTCTGCACAAGCAACTTGTTTCGTTTCCAAAGCCACAGAAAAAGACACTATCTCTTGGCACAGACGAATGGGTCACATTCACTTACGAAAAATGAATCATTTGGTTTCAAATGAATTGGTGAATGGTGTTCCCCTCAAAAATTTCCATCTTCAAGACGTCTGTGTTTCGTGCCAGAAAGGAAAGCAAACAAAGAAGAAGCACCCTACAAAGAAGATCAACACGGTGGCAGTTCCTCTTGAACGCTTGCACATGGATTTGTTCGGTCCTGTCAAGCACAAGAGTATTCGGGGTGATCAATACTGCCTCGTGGTTACTGATGATTATTCAAGATTTTCTTGGGTTGCGTTCATGGCACACAAGAGTGAAACCTTTGGCATCATCAAAAACTTGATCATTCAGATTGAGAATTTGTATAAGTTGAAGGTTAGGCGGATACGTAGCGACAATGGTACTGAATTTAAAAATCATTCCATGGCGGAGTTCTGCACTTCAAAGGGTATTCTTCATGAGTTTAGTGCAGCTTATACTCCTCAACAGAATGGTGTCGCTGAACGTAAGAACCGCACATTGATCGAGACTGCTAGGACAATGTTGGTAGAGTCGCAGCTACCCATTCCATTCTGGACTGAAGCTGGGGCCTCTGCATGTTATACATTGAACCGAGTCCTTACAGTCAAAAGGCACAACAAGACCTGCTTTGAGCTTCTTCAAAAACGGAAACCAGATTTGTCTTATCTAGAACCGTTTGGAGCTCCATGCACAATCATCGATCCTAATGGAAAGTTTGGGGCAAGAGCAATTGATGGATACTTTCTTGGGTATGCCACCCCTAACTTACGAGTCTGGAATCTAGAGACTAAAAGGGTCGAGGAATGGTCTGAGGTCAGAGTACAAAGGCACACCTTGCCAGTCAAAAATCCGGGTCAACCTTGGATGTTTGAGTATGATGACTTCTTCAATTCGATCAATGTTGAAGCCGTTGAAGAAAATGCTGCGGCTAGGATGTTTTTCGAGAGTGACAATGCAACAGTTTCACCGGTGGTTCGTCCAATTCTTGTTAATCAAGAACCATCTTCTTCGGTGAACAACAATACTCTCAACAATGAGGATTTTCATGATGCAAACGAATTGAACGAATCTTCAGAGGATGATGAATTTCTAGATGCAGATCAGGAAGCTCCTACAACAGCAGTTCATGGTACTTCAGAGGGTACTCCTCCAGTGGATGCACATAGAACAGCTGAGGCTACTGCATCATCCTCTTCGTCAATTCCGGGCCTTGAATTGGTTGTTGATCTTAACCTCAACAACCTGGGTATAAATGTTCCAGTTCCAGATAATCCAGAAACAAGGATTCATAATACCCATCCTCAACAAAACATCATTGGAAATGTGCAAAGTGGCGTTCAAACAAGAAACATGTTGCGAAACAACAACAATGCAGGCTTGTATGCAGCTATTAGAGAATCCGGGCAACAAAATGACTGGTCCTTCGCGTGTTATGTCTCACAGGAAGAACCAAGAACGTGGAAAGAAGCCTTGAAAGATAATGCTTGGGTTGAAGCAATGCAGGAAGAACTGCAACAATTCCAGAAGCTGGGTGTCTGGAAACTAGTAGAGAAACCTGCTGGATACAAGAAGATTGGTACCCGTTGGGTTTTCAAATGCAAAAAGGATGACCGCGGAGTTGTTATCCGAAACAAAGCTCGTTTAGTCGTTCAAGGTTTTCGTCAGATTGAAGGGATCGACTACAACGAAGTCTATGCACCAGTGGCACGTCTCGAAGCAATTCGAATCTTTCTAGCCTATGCATCCTTCAAAGGATTCAAGGTTTATCAGATGGACGTGAAAAGTGCATTCTTACACGGTGTGGTTGAAGAAGAGGTGTATGTCGAACAGCCTCCAGGTTTTGAAGATCCTATCCATCCCGATCGGGTTTGGTTGCTCAACAAAGCTCTTTATGGTCTTCATCAAGCACCGCGAGCTTGGTATGCAACCTTATCTCACTATCTGCTGGAGAACGGTTTTCGTAGAGGTCTTATCGACTGTACTCTCTTCATCAAAGAACAAGATGGAGATCTTCTTCTGGTACAGGTATACGTTGATGATATTATTTTTGGTTCTACTAATGATGTCTTGTGTAGGGAATTCGAGCGCATCATGCAGGATAAATTCGAGATGAGTGCTATGGGGGAAATGACTTTCTTCTTGGGCCTACAAGTTCAACAAACAGAGTCTGGGATATTCATCCATCAGACTAAATATGTTGGTGACATCTTGAGCCGGTTCCAGATGTCTGATGCAACGCCCATTGGTACCCCATTGCCAACTAATCACGGAATTACTCCAGACTTGAAGGGAGAAGCTGTTAGCCCTTCTATCTATCGCGCCATGATCGGATCTCTCATGTACCTCACAGCATCAAGGCCAGACATAATGTACCCAACGTGCCTGCTTGCTAGATATCAAGTTAACCCGAAGGCCTCACATCTTGCTGCTGTTAAAAGGATTTTTCGTTATTTGAAGGCGTACCCTGACACCGGTCTGTGGTACCCTAGGGATAATAACTTTGAATTGGTAGCTTTCCGTGATTCTGATTTTGGCGGATGCAAAATCGACGGTAAATCCACAACGGCTGGATGTCAGTTCTTAGGAAATCGCCTAGTCACATGGCAGTGCAAGAAGCAGACGTGTGTCGCTACATCAACATGCGAAGCTGAATACATTGCTGCCTCAAGTTGTTGCTCCCAAGTTCTTTGGATCCAACAACAAATGCGGGACTACGGTTTTGAATTCCTAACTACTCCTATTTACGTTGATAATTCTGCTGCTTTAGATATCACTAGAAATCCTGTGCAGCATTCAAAGACCAAACACATCGAAATCAAATATCACTTCATACGTGATTGCTTTGAGAAAAGGCTAATCGATGTTGTTAAGGTCCACACCGATGACCAACGTGCCGACTTATTTACCAAAGCTTTTGACAAATCTAGATTTGACTTCTTATTATTGGTAAACGGCATTAAGGTCAAGCAAGAGTAAAACCAACATCGGAAAATCATTTTTGTAAATACCTTTGTGTTTTAAATTTATCTTAGTTTATTGATTTTAGGGGGAGTAAATCCAAAATCAGAAAATCCAAAAACATCGAAAAATTTCAAAAACACAAAAACAATAGAAAATCAAAAATGAGTTTCCTGGCGAGCAAAAGAGAAAATGATAGTACATCAGTGGTCTATCCAAACCTCTTTAAAACCTTAAATGAAAAACGATAAGCAGCTCTATATAAGATGTATCGGTAGGCTCACAATCATTTTAAAGTGTGCAGGGTGATATAAATCTTAATCGACTGAAGACCAGGTGGGAACCACTCATTGGCATATGGTCTTAGTACCGAAATTTCGTTTGATAGATTGCCGAGGTTCTGAGATATTCGGTCTTTATGCTGCTTATCATCTGGGTATCATGGTTGTATCTTTTACCGAAAAATAACGGGGACGCAAGTCTAGATCTTCCATGATACTATACATACGTGTATATATTACATACTGCATTCGACCTCAATAAGTGATAAACAATCACATGTCCAAATCAAATAAGTGATAAAATATCACATTTATCCGGGTGTCAAGTTCGTCTCTCTGCTGTACGGAAGTACTGACCTGTTCACGGACTTGCACCTGTGCCCTCATGCATATGAAAATCAAGTTCCTCATCAATAAGTGATTATATCACATAGGGCTTGTTTTCAAATCAAAATAAGTGAGTATCTCACAATTTATACGGTCAAACAGATGATAATCGGTATACTCACCGGTAAGATGAACCCTCGTGCATACCTTGATACGGGAATGTGTCGTGATGTGGATGAACACCGGTCGGTAAGTATAAATCATACCTTAACGCATCCCCTCGCCATGATTACATCTGATAAGTTGAGCTTAAGTGGACAACAATACCGATAATTGTTATAGGATGCTTATCTTAATGTTAACTAACTGAACAACAAGAGTGTTTTGGCATGACCGTACACTGATATGATTCTCTTACCCTCGAAACTCGCAAAAAGAATGTCTGTATATATTTATTTACTGCTTAACTTTTATTGTTTTTCTTTTAAACAGTTTCGTCGTTTGGTGCATATCAGCACGACATTAGCGGTGATGTCGTTTGATAACACTCAAAGGATTTTAAATTGTTGTCTTTTAATTTCAAAAATACCAAAAAGATTTTAGGCGTGTTTTAATATAAACTTTATAAAAGCCAAAAAGATTTTATTTCTGCTTTATTTTCGATCGTACGATGTTGGAGCTCAAGTCTTCGTTCCTGAAACCTGACTGAAAACCGAACTGACTAAATCTTCATAAACGGTCGAAATTTGCATGTTTTGAAAGTTAAAAATTAAATTGTCAAATTTATTAAACTTTCAAACTGTCGGACGGTGGTTGATTATGACATGGTCATTCGTGTGTCACTTGGTTATACTAACTATATTCCAAGCAGTTGTTCTCATTACGCGTTTAGATTTCTTGCATGTGCAGATTCTAAAGGCTAGGAGAACATGGTCGATGACAAGCATTGGAATGAAGACACGACGAGAAGGCGCTCAAAAGATGAAGATGATCGAGTTGCCGCTGGACATCATCAACACCACAAGGATCTCACTTCATAAAGATAAAGTCTTTTCACGAGCATAACTCAAGGGGGAGCTTATGTTAAGGGGGAGTTTGTCAACACACTTCCTACATGATACGGGTAGTTTGTTGATACACTCTCTGCTTTCAAGACGTGAAGACTTTGAAGATCCTCCGACTTTGAAGACTTGAAAGGACATCAGAGTTTTGAGAACTCGAAGACCCAAGACCGTCGAAGTTCGAGACGAGTCTACAACTATAGAAGATAAAGACAAAGCTACAGCCAAGGGGGAGTTTGTTGGTGCACTTGTGTCTGTACTTTGTCTGTATTCGGTCACGATGTAAACGATGTCCTGTTCTTGTGTTGTAAGTTGACCAAGTCAACCATCCTCCGGTTTGACTTGGACAACAGTTGGTAAAAGTTGAAAGATGTACTGTCTCGAAGGATAAGAGATCGAAGGATGATGTGGATCCTTCGATCTCATCGAAAGATATGCTTCGAATGACTAGACCTCGAAAGGTGATCTTTCGAGGTCCCTGCTGATCTTTCGAGTGACTTGTCTTCGATAGATGATCCTTCGGACCATCTATCGGATCCTTCGGACTGCACATCATTAGCTGGGTATAAATACCCATGCAGTGTGTTGTGTTAGACAGTTCTGAGAGTTCACATAGGTGCACACACCGAAAGAGAGAGAGACTTCTTGAGAGCTTTCTGTCCGGAACTCACACACACACTTTGAGAGTTTACATGTTAGATTTGTAAACATTGTGCTTGTAACCGAAACCTTCATTTGCATTAATACAAGTTGTGTTAATCGGTGAACCCGTGTGTGTTTGTGTTTATACTTGCTTAATCCCGGTTTGCTCGCTAGCTTGGATTCCGCACTCGCTAGTGGGTTAGTATAACAAGGTTTGAGGTTCGTCATCCTCCGACAAAAAGGGACCTACAAAGATGGAGATTTTGAAGTTCTTGAATGGCATGAGTTGCAAGAAGAGCTTATACCTCTTGATGTTACAATTCCATTGAAGACATGAGCGTCCAAAGTTATCAAGAAAAAGTAGAAAGATGATAAAAAATCCGGGAGGTCTGTTACTAAACCCAAAATATGCCAGCAAGCATAAACGATTAAGTTCCGGGGTGGAGAAAATAAATGTTAAAGTAAAGGATTAAGTAGGTGCGCAAATGGTTTAGAAACCGTAGCATGAGCCATGAAGGCATCTGATACGTTTTGTTCTCATTTTAGCCCAATTTCTTTCAGTTACCTGTCTTAATTGTGAGTCTTGTTTGCGTTATAAAAATGAAAATTTGCAAGGTTCGCAATAAGGGTGTGTGGGATTGAACCGAGGACTAACATAGTATATGTTTACATAATTTTGTGAAAAAAATATGGATTAACAAAGACATATATGGGTTAGTACCACTAGTACAAAAGCAGTTTTTTTTTACTAAAATTTATGCCTTTTTGAGAGAGTAACAACAAATATACAACCAAATGGGATTTGTTGGTGCTACTCAACAAGAGCACCATTAAATCTCTAAACACACCACCAGAAAATCAACCATAGAAACCAAATCAGTCCACCATTAAATCTTTAGTCAATATGCATTACCACCATTTAATCCACTACTAGAATAATTTTGACATTGCTTTGATTGGTTCACTTGGGTTATCTTTATATTTTTAAAAAATAAAATATAAAAAGGTTATTGGAGTTGGATTTTCTATTATGAACCGGTCCGTAAAAATATACATTATTTGAACAAATGTTTTTTAGTTTTTATTTTATTTATAAAACATCCGAGATCTAATACAAAGGCAAATAAAACAAAAAACTATACAAACAAAAATGTATAAAATCTACAAGCATAATGAAATAAAATTACATGTTCATGGGAAGCTACAAAAAGAATGAGATACAAACATAATTTCTATAAAGCCATTTCCTAAAATAACAATGTAAACACATACAATCAAACCAAATCAACATAGTGTATAATTGTACATACTTGGCACTTCAAAGCATAAATGACGTCCATCGCCGTAATAGTTTTCCGGCGAGTATCTTCGGTGTATTTGATGGCATCACACATAAAATCATCAAGAAAGATCTTAAAAATCTCGTGTCACTTCGTAGATAAGGCCATTGATACGCTTTACGCCATATCGCCGGTTTCTTGATACCGTGGAAGCGTTCTGGAAAACTTTCCGGTGATGCTTTGCTCCTCCTTCACATTTTTCTCTCTCTAAAAAAGATTTTGATTTTAACATTGTGTCTGTATATATGTGCGTATAAAGGTTGTGTTTTTGGAGGCATGATTTGATCCATTGATTGAATAAGATATGATTATGATATATGTGATGCCTAACAAAATGTTTTGATTGGTTCACTTTGTTGGTGCACTACAAAGAATTTTCGCAATAGCGGCGAATTTTGTCGCCGCTAATACTATATGTCGCCGCTAATGTTTTTGGAGGCATGATTTGATCCATTGATTGAAGGAACCGTCGCTAATGCCTACCATGTCGCCGCTAATACTATATGTCACCGCTAATGGTTTTAACTTTTTAGCGACGACTTTTGTTTTTAGTGACGACTTCTGTGGTCGTTAAAGCTATCCATGACGCGTCAGCAAATATCATTAGCGACGACAAATGTCGCCGCTAAAAGTAAAAAAACAATAAATTATTTTTTTCCTTGCTTAATCCCAGTTTTTGCAAATTACTATAGCCTGCTGTTTCTTTTAATTTTCTTCATGCAAACAATAATTAAAAAATTCTTCAAATATCACCACGTTTTAAACATAAAACTACAACCTTCAAACAACACCAAGTTTTAAACATAAAACTACAACAAAAGTATTTTGTTTGGTTAAGTTAAAGTTTTGAAACCCCTAAATTCAATACAAAATACATCATTCTCCCTCCTCGTCCATGTCATTTTCGTGCTATTAACAACTTCACCCTCAAAAAATCAATTTAATGGTGTTGTATAACTTCTAAGCATTTAATGGTGCATTGTAATCTATTTTTTTGTTGATGTGTTTATTTATTAGTGTGCTAATCTTGTTATTTGGTGCTTTGTATTCTAAGAAACCACAAAAAAAATTGAATTTGACACCACCAAAAAAATGGTTTTGTACTAATGTACTTAAGTTAATATGAGTTTAGCCATTTATGTTATAGTCTGAGGTTAGAGCTAAATAATCTACTATCGAGCTGGGGTCTCATTGGAAGCAGTCTCTCTATTTTTACAGGGTAGAGGTAAGACTGTCTACATCTTACCCACCTCAGACCCTACCTTAGCTTTGCTATTGGTGGGATATATTGAGTATGATGATGAAATGCCCCGCATGCGGTATGCTCATATAATGTATATATGTGTGGGCGCTCGTGGGCAAAAGTGAAAGTGCTCTAATTTAACGTTATTTTACTAATTTTGTGAAAATAACGTTAAAAGAGGGGATGGTTAATCATGCATCATGTGGTGGCGTTGATAGCTGAAAGACAAGGGGTACATGCACTAGTCGGCGTTTGTCTTGGTTGCTGAGTGTTATGTGCCTTATGTCCAAGGCTTGATACAAAACTCCTATCAAGACGAGGGTCTCACCGGAAGCAGTCTCTCTATTCCTACGGGGTAGAGGTAAGGATGTCAACATCTTACCCTACGTTAGCTTTGATATTGGTGGGATGTACTGAGTGTGACGATGATGATGAATAGAACAAATCTTGTAGTCAAAATATGAAAGATCATATTCATTTACCGGCGTAAGCGCTTTCATGTCTTCTTTAATTAGTTGATAAATAGAATCATTCTCTATAGAAGATAAGTTAATTAATCTATGAACAAAATCTTTGTCATCGTCACTTCTGCAATGTTATGATTATGATGTTCATCAACATCATTTATGTATAAGCATTAAGATTACTAAAACATTTCTCTAGCTTATAGTTCCATCCGTCAAATAAAACATTGAACATATGGATTTCTTATTCAAACACTTAGTTTTATGCATACAAACACTTAGTTTTATATATAAAAAAGCTGATTACTTACTAATCATCCCAATTATACTTTGTGGGCACAAGGCGAAGTGGTACTTTCTTACGGAGAACTAAGGTGCCCTCTTCTTGCATGTTCAAATCTTCATTCTTCACTCCATCAGGAACTTCCCAATCAAACCAGTAAAGCAGATTTGCTAACACAAACTCAATAGTTGTAGGAGCCGTGTTCATTGCTGGACATGATCTTCGTCCACTCCCAAACGGGACCATCTCAAAATCAACCTCAAACTTCTCAAACCTTTCTGGATAGAACTCAGCCGCATTCTCTCCCCAAGTGCTTGGATCTCTTCCTATTCCCCACGCATTGATTAAAGCACCCGTCCCAGGTAAGACGTCGTAACCACCAATTTGACAATGGCTCATGCATTCATGTGGGATTAACAATGGGACTGGAGCGTGTAGCCTTAATGTTTCTTTTACCACCATTTTCAAGTATGTCATTTTTGTTATGTCCAATATATCTACTTTTGGTTTTCGTCCTGTGTGGTTTCGGATTTCAGTTTGCAACTTTTGCATCACTCGAACGCTTCTAGCGATCTCAGACATTGCCCACACCAACGTTACAATAGTCGTATCAACTCCAGCACCGAGTATGTCCTACAAGCATATTTCATTAGTAACATGTTATGTACATTGCTTAACCCACTTATTTTTAAATAAGATGTTTTCGGAAAATTTATTCAATGTAATCGACCCGTATCTAATTATCAATGTCTATTTTTTACCTTATTTTTTAAATAACATGTTTGAAGTGATTTTGTTGGGATTTCGACAATTTTTTCTTACCTAAAATAAGTTGGTTGCTAAAGATCCAACTCAACACAAATAAATATATCACTTTAATATATGCAAATAGCCTATCCATTATAAAAACTTAAAAGTGTATTATTTACCATTATAAGCGCTTTGACATCTTCTTTGGTCAACCGATGGCCAGAAGTATTATCTTCGGAAGACAACTCAAGTAAAGCATGCACAAAATCCTTTTCATCATCAGTTACTTCTGCAATTTGATTCTTATGATCATCGATGATCGACTCGATGTATGCATCAAGATTAGTAAAGCATGTCTCGATCCTATCGTTCCATCCACTAACATAATCTATAAATCGGCCCGCCCATGGAAAAGAATCCCCGATCAATCCACCAAATATTTCCAGGGATTCATAAACCAACTCTTCCCATGACGGACCCTTAATTGGTTGTTGTCTATAGTTGTTACCAAACGCCACCTTGCACACCACCCCTTTCACCGTTGCGAAAATCAGCTTGTTTAGGTTTACTGCAATGTTTGGTGGATGTGACCCTATTGAACGAACCATGGTTTCAATCTCGGACACCAAAAAATGATTAAACAATCGAGCTCTTTTAGGACCTAGGAACTCAGACACCAAAATCTTGCGCATCTCCCTTCGGTGATCGCTTGGAGGGGAGAATGCGATGTCCAAGTAGTTGTAAGTTAGCCGCTTCGCGCCTTTGGACAATGGACGGGAACAAAATATATGATCTTGTGTTTTCAAGACTTGTTTGGCCATGGCAGGAGAAGAGATGATAAGGTATGGTTTTGAGCCAATATAAAATAGCATAACTGGACCATATTCTTTGGAGAGTTGCCAAAGGGCTTCGTGACGAGGTTTACCTATTAGTTTGTGCAAGTTTCCAATTATTGGAAGCTTTGGAGGGTTTGGGGGAAGCTTAGGGGTTGTTATGGATGATTTATTTGATCTTAGAGTGTATAGAAACATGCAGAACATGAACAAAACTAGTGCTGTTGTAAGAAGCCATGAAGGGAAGATAGTGAAGATCTCCATGTGGTTGATTTCGTGTGCAGATTTAGTGGTAACATATAGGTGTATATATAGGGTTTTGATTATTTAGAACTCCAAAATATTTAATTATTTCGAGAATTAATAACAACCAATCAATTTTTATTCATTTATTTGGTATTATTTGAGAGTAATTTTACCATATATTATTTATATTTTGTGATTACAAGTTCATACACGTGTAATAACGAATTTACATGTGTAATATATATATAGGATAAGGATCATGTGAGAAGTGATAGGCTAGTTGAGAAACTTGAGAAGCATTCTGGACCACACATTTTTCTAAGCCTTTCGTAATATACACATATGTATAGTTTAAAATTGACTATATACATATGTGTATAATATACACATATGTATATAGTCAATTTTAAACTATACATATGTGTATATTACGAAAGGCTTAGAAAAATGTGTGGTCCAGAATGCTTCTCAAGTTTCTCATATAGGGTGGACTTCTCTTAGGATCCCTACCCTATATATATATATATATATATATATATATATATATATATATATATATATATATATATATATATATATATATATATATATATATATATATATATATATATATATATATATATATATATATATATATATATATATATATATATAGGGGAGGGTTATCTTGAGAACGCTAAATATTGCGAGAACCGTGAGAACGAATAAAAAACCAATCAAAACCAATTTTTTTTAATACAAACCTCATTGTAATTGAGATAAGCACCAAAAAAATGAATTTACAACATCAAATAATTCATTTCTTCTTTTAAAATCACTCTTTTTAGATTTTTTACACATGTGTAAATATAACAGATTTACACATGTGTAAATGCCAAACTTACGCATGTGTAAATTTTCTTTGAATTCACGTAAATTTAAACGTGTAAATTAAATTTCTAACATTGTATTCGAATAAATGATAAGTGTAGAAAAAAATTTTGAATTTGAATTGTTTTTGACCAAGTTCTTACGGTTTTTTCATTTGTTCTCACGGTTCTCACAATATTTAGCGTTCTCATTTAAACCTTCCCCTATATATATATATATATATATATATATATATATATATATATATATATATATATATATAGGCTAATGCTAGACAAAAAACCCTAAAAATTTTAAAAAAACTCTGGAAACTCAAAGCTCCCGACTTTTTTTTTTAAAAAAAATAACACATGTAATATACATGTTTTTAAGAGTTTTGGGCAAAAAAAAAAAACAAAAAAGCGCCGAGTACTTTTTTTTTAAAAAATAAACAAGTTCCAAAAACTTCGTTGACTAACATGTGTTAGACAAAAAATGCTAAAAGTTGCTGAAATTTGTTTTTTTTTTTTTTAAAAAAACCTTGGGCACTTTTTTGATTTTTTTGGCCCAAAACTCTTAAAAACATGTATATTACATGTGTTATTTTTTTCAAAAAAAAAAAAGTCGGGAGCTTTGAGTTTTCCGGGTTTTTTTAAATATTTAGGGTTTTCTATATAGCCCAACCCTATATATATATATATATATGAGAAGGATCCGTTAGGAACCACCCTTTATTGCGAGACCGCGAGAACCAATGTGAATGCAACCAAAAATACCTAAAAAAATCTAAAAACACCCAAAAAAAATTTTTTACTATATTTTTTGAAAAACTCGCTATATTTCGTGAATAATGAAAAAAGATTTAAAAAAAATTCGAGTAACAGTTATCCATGTACATGTGCATATGTATCATTTCTTTGACAAATTCTGTAATTCATTACAAATATTAGACAATTGCACTTTCATTTACACTACCATATGTATACACTACTTTTTACATTACCAATATTAGAAATGCACATGTGCATATATATGTAGTAACATGAAATAAGGTGTTTT
The DNA here is from genome assembly GCF_002127325.2 of Helianthus annuus. Classification (NCBI taxonomy): domain Eukaryota; kingdom Viridiplantae; phylum Streptophyta; class Magnoliopsida; order Asterales; family Asteraceae; genus Helianthus; species Helianthus annuus. Next base: position 121,986,808 of record NC_035439.2, read on the forward strand.
GGTACACTACTTTGAATACACTTTCTCTTTCATCTATCATACCATCCATAATACACTACCATTACCTCATACCATCCTTAATACAATACCATTACCTCCCACCATCCATAATACGATACCATTACCAATAGTTTCACTTTATTACATGTATATCGACACCATTTATACCATCCAATCAACATATTACATCATAAAGTAACAACTATAGCAAACCATCAACCACTAGATATAACTAACCAAAAAACATGTATATGGGCCTACTTCTCCATTCAAAATCACAAACTTTTTGTACCAAAACACGTTATATCATGGTTATACCTAATGATGCACATGTGTATTTTGAATATTGGTAATGTAAAAAAGTAGTGTATTACGGATGGTATTGTAAATTAAAGTGCGATTGTCTATTACTGATAACGTATTACGGAATTTGTCGAAGTAATGATACATATGCACATGTGCATGGATAACTGTTACTCGAAAAAAAAAAGCTTTTTTTTTAACGAAATATAGAGATTTTTTTTAAATATTAAAAAAAATTTGAGTTATTTTTTGATTTTTTTTAGATTTTATTTTGTGTTCATATTTGAAGGGGTAAGGTCCCAAAAACCTTGTTCAGGTGCTTGAGACCATACCACAACTTCATCAATAAGCTCTCTTTAGAATGAACCTTGCGCGGCCGCGCACTAGTTCTAAAAGAGAATTTTAAAAGAAGAAACAGTATTTAACATCCACGCGCCAAAAGGAACTAATAAAATCCTTGCGCAAACTCTCGTATTGCAGATAGGATAAAATCCTAACAAAACTTTCGCATAAATAACAACCAGACTTGGATAAAAGTAACTTCTCTGGTACCACAAAAATTAGCATGAAGAAGAGCCACACAGGATTACAACTAGGTCCTTCTAGAAGGCTTCATCGTGCACCACCATTCGGTTATAACCGAATGCCCATGTGGCATCATCCCAGGCTCCCTCGAAGTCACGATGATGGCACCAAATTGGAGGAAGATCTACACTTACCCACTTTCCACGAGGCATCACCCCAGCCGTTGATCACAACCACGATCCGTGTGCACACACTTGTTAGTGATTAACGGAGGATGAAATAACCGCTTACGGAAAAGCACTTTCCGTCAAGTTTTCATCAACAAACTTTCCTGCCCAAACTTCGGCTATAAATAAGAGGATAATTCAGGTATAATTCTCCAAGTTACTCACACTTCACTTTACTTTCACTTCTTCTTCTTCATCAAAACCTGTACTTATTCTCACGCCGGAGGGTGGTCACGGAGAGAACCTCCATTAGGCGAGTCTAATGGCTGTTGTTTTGCAGTTGATTGTTCCAGGAAGAAGATCATTCACCCCTGAATCAAACGAGAAGATATAACCCTTTTATGCAGATTCAAACCCCCTGGTTCAATTGATTCCGATCAATTAAACCAGTGTTTCTTCAACATTGGTTCTCGCGGTTCTCACAATAAGGGTGGTTCTCAAATGAACCTTACCCACATATATTATTGTATTAAGATTAAAAATTTAGAATTTCCTAACAAATTTTATATAAATAACACGTTATTTAAGTAAAAAAATATATATGATTAATAAGTAATAAAATAAAACAAACCATGGGTAACCACGGGTGATAACCTAGTATATATTATATATATTTGACGCTTACATTTTTATATTATATATATTACTAGTACAATAGTAAAATTCTATCACATGTTGCGGTGGAATTTGATATATATATAAAAGGAAAATGTTACCTATCATGATGTGATGGAAATTTACAAAAAAAGAAAAACACGGTCATGATGTTATAGGAATTTGGTCGGCACTGGATCGGTATATTAGGATATTAGTACGGTACCAGTATTATAAAAATAACTTTTTTCTTAATTTTGGTAATTATTGTAAAAACCAATCATATGTTTTTATAAAAGCGTATTTTTGTATCCCGAAATTTGATATATACGGAAAAGGAAAAAGTTACGTCCCATGATGCGACAGAAATTTGGCCGGAACTAGATCGTTTTGTTGGGATATTAGTACGCTACCGTACTATGAAAACATTTTTTCTTATTTTTCATAATTATTGTGTAAACCATTCATTTTTTTTATAAAAAGCGTATTTGCGTATCTTGGAATTTGATATATACTCAAAAGGAAAAAGTTACTGTTGGATCTAAGAGTGTTTGTTTTTTGAGAAAACTGTTTTAGAAATTAATCAAAACATTAATAATAAACACATCAATTCAATACACAACTTGATTTGAGAATGATTGTCAAATGATTTCATATATTGATAATGATTAAGTACAATCAAAGGTACAATTTGCTCCTCCTCACCAGTGCATTCTCTTTCTCTCTCGCTCTCTTAGTTCTTCTGCTTTTTAGCTCTAAAAATTCTAAATATTACATCATGGTACTGTTCTATTTATAGAGGAGAGAACTGTTAGTAACGTCACCATGAAATCGAACCTAAACAACCGATTGAAGGATGTAACCACCAGCAGGTTTAAAAACTGTTGACAGTTAGGAAAACCACTATTACTTTAAAATACTATAAATACAAGGAAACAACTGGGATTCCAAAACTGCTAGAAGGATTCCAACACTTTTGGAATCAAGTAGTACTTCTAGCCATCTTAGTTGACTTGTTGACCGCTATATATGGTCTTTAGCTTTGACTTGTTGACTCTATTGTTGACTTGTTGACCATCACTTTATCGATCCAAACTCTTTTACTTTATCTTTAGTATTTTATCTTATTAGTTCTTGTTCCAGCTGTACTTTGACTAAACTTTAACCTTATTCCACCAGGCGGGGAAGATGGTTCCCTTGGGTTTGGCTTTCATCATCAGTAGATCTTATATAACCCAACAATCTCCCCCTAGATCTGCTATTGCCAAAATCACAGTTATTTGAGCCTGTTTTTTACTCTCTTATTAGTTGATGCCCAAAAGCCTTTCTCTGATCATTCCTATGATTCCAAGTTCCAGATTCAAAGCTTCAACATCATTTTCATCTTTTTCCAGTTCCAGATCAACAATGACTTTTATGTCATCTAGATTTAGGCTTTGAACATCATACCCATCCACCTAGATTCTATAGCCATCTTCTCTAAAGATCTCCACATCATTTGAGTCTTCCATTGATTAAATTTTTGGGTTAGGGAGGATTGGAGGCAACTCTAGCGCTTCAGTGAGTGGAGGCGGATCTGGCCTGGTAGAAATTGTTACCCCTTGATGTGACAATGACTGATGTGGTAGATCATGTGGATCTTCTTTTGGTGATTCTTCTAAACCAACTATAAAGGTGCCAGCAACTTCATCTTCAGTTGTTCTGAACACACGTGCCCTATCAGGCATGCAGTTGATGAGAATCATCTTTTCTTCTTCTTCCAATCCTGTAATCCATCTAGCATAACCATCCTTTCTTTAATATTATTCATATAGTTTACCATGAGCCTTGGATTGGAGGAGAAAATCTCTTGCGGTTTAAAAAGGAACAATAGTAGACTCCTTATTTTTCAGTAAGGTAGATCTTTGTGTTCTCCCAAGATAGCGGTGGTGAAAACTTCTCTGGGTTTCTCTTTCTTGCACTCAGGTAGTCCATATACTCATTTGAAATAATGGACTCTTTCCACCTTGTGAATTAGCCTTTTGGAGCCCAATAGACATGTATAAGTTCGTCCTTCATCTTGAAGTTCCTTGCAACGTCTTCTAGAGTTGGTTTTCTTTTACTACCAAGCTTCCAATTTGGAGGAGTCACTATCATGCTTGGATCTGCAAGCATTTTCTTGACCCTTGCAAACTCTGCCAATAGGTTTTAAGCATCCCAGTTTTGGAAAACATAAAAATTCTTGTCTGGATTAGGTACATTCTTTTTCGACCCGTCAATACGTTCTTATTTTGATATTTTGTCAACTGAGAGATCTTTTAATTGTGGGATTTAGGAGAGTCTTTGGGATTCTTGATACATGTGTTGTTCATATGTCTTTACCTCCTTCATCCTTCTATATCCATAATGTTTAATGTTTACTGAGCTTTTTTTTTTGTAGTGAACTCCCATATTGCTTCCTCCTCCATTCTTTTTGAGTTTGTTGTCAATCTTTAGTAATGTCAGTTGTTTAAGTGACAAAATAAACCTTGGAGATAGAGGAGGATCATTAGTTTTCTTCATGGTTTAGCTTGTTGTCAATCTTTAGTAATGTTAGTTGTTTAAGTGACAAAACAAATCTTGGAGATGGAGGAGGATCATCAGTAGTTTTAGGAACTGTTGGAGTTTCTTTAAAGCCTTTAGTAAAAATTGCTATTTATACTAGATTTATGGAGGTTACGGCAGTTGAAGTTGGTGGAGATTCTTTTGGACAACTTTCTTTTTCTTCTAAATTGAACAACTAGCTTTCCTGCAACTGTTGGCTTCTCTAGAACTCCTGGTTTTGTAACATATGGTTTTGCACTTGGCTTTGTACCAGTAGTTTTAGCAACAGCTAGTTTAGTGCCAGTATGTGCTCTAATGATGATTTACTCCGCTTCTACGGGTTTTTCAGCTGTAGGAGGTTTTGAGCCATCTTGACTTATAGTAGTTTGGCCTGGTCCAACTGTTTGAGCCTTAACTCCAACTATTTGGCCTTTGGCTTGTTTTAGTGAGTGAACTGCTAGTTGAGATTGTTGAGGGATTTGTCATTTCTTGGCTTCAATTTTTGCTAGAGTTTTGGACTTTTGGATTGTTGGAGGCCTCATGTCAATTTTTGCCTCACAACTCTTTCTTCATCTCACTACCTCTCAATTTGGGCATTAACCGGGCAACACTTTGACCTTGCTGATCTCTTCTGAATTTTGTAAATCTTTCTTGATGATCAATGTCACAAGTATATGGCCCATTTATTTTTCCACCATTGCAATGGTCCTAGCCTCATCAGCTCTTTTCGTTGCAGCTGCAGCCCCATCACGTATCGTATTTAGTTTTTCTATTTTTACCCTTTTTTAGCATCATCAGTTTCTTGCATGTTTAGGTAGTGATGTAAACATGTGTTCAAGAATGTTCTTAAAGGTATTTTGGAGCTCCCCTACTGGAAATGATGAGGTGGCTATAACCTCGCCAATAGTATTGCTTTTTATGGCTAGTGGCTTTTGATGAGCGAGCATTCGTGATATGGATTCAAGCTCCTTTTGTGAGGAGGCCAGCTATTATGTATATTTGGGATTCAACTGGACTTTAACATGGGGCACTTTGGTGACCATCTCCTTGAGATTGGATACTGCAGCTCCCAGCTTTCCATCAATTCCTCAAACTGCTATGTTTGGGCATCATCCAAATTAATGGACTCATATGCTTGCCCATCAGAGGTGGTTAAATCAGTAGGTGTATGTGGCTTTTTAGCCACATGAACACTCTTAATGCCCCTTATTCTTGGTACAGGGGACCTCTAGCACTTGTTTCTTAAAGTACCTTAGAAGCTGTGAGTGCCTATGTCTATCGCTTCCGTCAATCACGTATTGTAGCTTATCAAATAGGACAAGACATGGTCATATTACTACCCGATTACTCATTCAGTATTTGTCATGTTGGCAGTTCCATGACTGTGGTCATATTACTATTGGCTAACCCTTTGTCTAATAGTAATGCTTGACTAGTACTGTATACAAAACTCTACATACCGGCAGCAATTGTAGAATACAAAGAGTCAATCATTGTAAGTATAATTGAAAATATTTGAGATTTTGTAACACAATTTGGTAGAAAAAAAAGAATGACTCACATTGTAGACTTACGTATTTTTACAGCTTCTTGTTGATTTTCGTGATTATTTTCTATTAAAAACATACAATGCACACGTGTTAGTAAGATAACCCAAATCACATTAGCCATAGAACACGAGACAAAACCCCAACGAACTTAGTCAGGCAGAGCCTCGACATGCATTACGGGGCCCTAGATCAATCGGGTAGGGTAACGAATTAGTGATAGAGGTTAAAATACATACAATGGGGCAGAGTTTCGCGAATTAGGGGTGCACTACTAGAAAGAAATGAAGATTCAGAAGAACAGAGTATAACAACTCTCCCAAAACTACTAAAATACTCCTATACGTCCCAAAATACACCCCGTATACGAGGAACGAACCTGATATACCTTTATATTAATAAAAATCAAATAAAACAAAAATTAAGGTCGCTCGCGAGCCGCGGCCAGCTTGGTTGCGTGCTTCGCGGGGCGCGACAAAGGGTCAGTTGGCGAGACCACAGCGTGCCACATGGCACTACACCCGGCGAACCTATGGTGGTAACTAGCCGAGGCTAGGACCTAGCCTAGACTCTCGCAGGCTATGAGAAAGATAGAAGAGGCCTTCGCGGGCCTCGAGCCGCCATGTTTCCAGCCTATATAAGGAGGCTTAGACCTCAGTTCAAATCGTTCAAAATTTTCTTTCCCTCTCTCAACTATTATAAGCTAAAACTCTCGGGTATATACCCCTAAAAAGCGAAGCTCTGCCTCGTTGTAAGTTTTATAACTCCCGGTTACGTATTAGTTACTCTGCCTGATTGATCTAGAGCTTCGTAACGCTTGTCAAGGCTCTACCTGACTCAGTAATTGGAGTTCTGTCTCGGGGGTATGGCTAATGTAAATTGGGTTATCTTACTAACACTTGTGCATTGTTTAATTTTAATAGATTATAACCAGGAAGTCACCAGAAATAAGTAGTATTATCTAAAACAACAATGTGAGTACATCTTATTTTTGTAAACTATTTTTACAAAACCTTAATTATTTTAAAGTATAATTAACAGTGATTGAGTCTATGTATTCTACAATTACTGTCGGTATGTTGGGGTTTTGAATACATTACTTGTTACTACACTGTGAGTAGTAGCATGACCACAAGTCAGGATTGACAGTACCATGGGTGGTAATTGGGTAGATATAAACATTGTAATCGCTCTCAATACTGTAAAGATATAATATCATGTTTTGATTAATCTGGGATGCACTCGCTAGTATTTCTTGCTGATAAAACTTTTTAAAACGCGTTTTAGGTAACAAAATGTGAAAGCCAAATAGAAGCCAGGAGAGCATTGAAGGCTTGGAAAAGTGGTTATAAAAGTTACCTAAACAAGAAAGAAGTTTTATTTCAATAAATTAGGGTTTATCCCTATAAACATATTATAATGGAAACTTGGGTTTTTCCCATGTATTTATTCTTTATAAAAGTGTGGTGTTTTAACTCTAATAAACTATTTCCTAACTACGGTCCTGATGTTTAATTTTCGCTGCCAAATTTATAAACACCGATACCACTGATACTGTCCTCGCGGCGCCCGCTCCCGGGTAGGGGTCGGGGGCTGCGACATAGAGATTTCGAAATTCGATCGAAATGGTGCAGAAGTTCCAGTTCCAGGCCAGGCTTTATATAACCAAAATTGAACGCTCCTGCGTGTCGCCTGAGAGGTATATTTTTCCTAGACCTGCCTTGCTGTGTTTCTAGCCCTGTGGTGTCGAGATGAAGTGGTTTTGACACGTAACATTGCCTTTCGCGTGTCGCGGAAGGTTTATAGGTACCCCCCCCCCCATAACCCCCCAAAAACCCTAAATCCTGATTTTCGTTTCGGGTCGCGCCGTATATGTTTTGGGGTCTCAATTAGGGTTCCTTGTATTGTGTTTTTGATTGTTGTTACATAAACCGATTTCAAGTTTTCAAAACAAAGTCTATGGTTTAAATAAAATACTACGATTTCAATAGTGTGAACAACTTGTTGGTTCGTTATCCATAGTACGAATGACATTCATTAACTTTGGCCAACCCGACCAGTAGTATGTTATGGTACCATAGAACTGACAATCCCATTACCAGATTTCCCAGGGTTTGTGGGGAAGTTTGGGGAACGACATAAACTGTTTATGTTTTATAAACCCTTTGGTGGTTTGTTAATCAATTTAAAGAGACCCTTTGGTGGTCTAGTTAAAGAGACCCTTTGGTGGTCTAGACAAGTCAATACAGGTTTGAATGTATTCATTAAAGAACGACCACAGTTTTCAGAATTATAACACGGACGATTGGTTTACAACACAGACGATTGATTTATAACACGGATGATTGGTTTATAACACGGACGATTGGACGATTGGTTTATGGTAAGTAATTTAGATAACGAGATGGGTGTAATATGATAAAAGCATGTTGGATACGCCGCCGGTACTTCCAATATATAAGTGTCTTTATTGTATTACATATCGTAGCGTTACCCAAATTACTTCAACAAGGACAAATGGTTTTTAACGATGTCACGAATGATTTTCACTTAAAGATATAAACCATACAGTGATTTCTTATAAATCGATTTCTTACTCGGTTTTACAAAGAAAAACTTTTGTCAAGATTCATGGCCACAAGATTTTATAACTTAAACCAAGTTGTTTAAGTTAGTCAATTATATTGCAATATCAAACAGTTTTTGATACAAGGTTTTCTTTTATCAACGCTCTTAGTTGGACGAGGTATTGCAATAACAAATACAAAGCCATGAATTTAACATACAACAAAACCTATGTACTCACTAGCTTTTTATGCTGAGTGACTTTTCACATATGTTTCAGGAGCCAATGTTTGATGATTTGATTGCATACTTCACATAGGATGGACGTGGGCCTTAGTGACTTTAAAACTTGAAAGACAATTTGTTTGTATTTTGTTTATGTTATCCAAAGACAATGAAATCTATTAATGAAATAAAACAAAACTTTAAATACCATATGTTGTGAAACAATTTCTGTGACATGACTCTCCGATGTTTCCGTCGCGGTTTGTTGTTTTATGCGATCGGGGTGTTACCATAGTAATACCCACAATTACAATGCTAATTAATATTTATATAATATAATTTAAGGTTGTGGCATGTTGACTTTGAGTACAAAATTTGGCTCATAAATTGCAAGGAAGATACAAAAATGCTTTTTCTAATAATGAATTATATTATATTTGTTTGAAAAGAATATTTCAGCTAAAAAAATATAAGTTGAGAAAAGAGAAAACAAAGAGCATAATGATAAAACACTAAATAATTTTTAACTACTCTCATTAATTATCTTCTTTCTAGTTAATTATTAATTAGTCAAAAAATCTTTTATCTTACATATATCAAAATTAATCTTATATATAATCCACGAATAACCAACACATATCGAAATTTATTTTACAATTATCATACACTTTATTATACACATATCAAAATTTATTCTTCATCAAAAATTAGGTTTGTTTTGAAATGATATTTCTAAAAATAAGTCATTTGCTTCATTAAATTAAAGTTGTAAAGGTAAAATCATACGATATTGTTTTTACAGATTTTACCCAAAGAAGGAAATTATAAGAAAAAACTCACTAAATAATAAGTTACATAACTATTTAATTTACCAAAAAAAAAAGAAATTATAAAAAAACTCACAAAATAATAAGTTTCTAAACTATTTCATTTACATCTTACATCAACACGTTAGAAAAAGAAAGACGTGGATTTTTATATATAGCCCTACTATTGCACCTATTTCATATAAGCAATGAACAAATGATTAGGGGATATTGAAAATTATATGTACCCCAAACGGTACCATACCAATTGAATATTAGTACTAATTGGATACCCATTTTTAGCGTTTTGGGATCGGTACTTTCAGTATGGTATGGTATGGTATTTTACCCACGTTTACCTTCAAATTCCGTACCATGCCAAGCATTTTTGGCATCGGTATCCATTTTTGATGGTTTTCGGAATTGGTATTTATGATACCGGCATGTTACCCAGCTCATCCCTGATTTAAAGTTTATCTTCATCAAGAAATACACTTTTGTAAGAAGATGGTTAGTTTTCACAATAACTACGAAAATTAGAAAAAAAAATTATGTTTTCATAATATTGGTATCGTACCAAATTCCCGTATCAGTGTACAAAACAACTCTACTAGTTAATATAATAAGAATTGGTTACGGTACAAACCATATTTATCCTACAAACCATAAAAACATATCCTAGCACTTAAAAAAAGTTAAACTAGCACATACTAAAATAATACATACATAAAAGTAGCACTTTTGAATTATATTAGCACCTGAAAATTAATCAAGATAATTGATTTTGGCACCTATGTAAATGATATCAGCACTTTTCTTTATGAAGAATTATATCAGCACATTAAAAACAAAAGGAAGATCCAAATAAAGAATTAATTGCTTGTTATGATAATTATATAGAATTCAATATAATTGATATTATTTAGGTTATTATTTTACCATTTCTCTATAATTGGTTGGATGCAAGATGACACTTTTTACATGATTTTTACAGTTTGCAAACGAAATGTGGTTTGTATTTGATCCTACTCCATATATAATATATATTAAATATTAATTATTTAATGTCAGTATCAATAGTAATACCCACAATTGTTTATAATTTAATTTAGGGTTGTGGGAATGTCGGTATCAATAGTAATACCCACAATTACAATGCCTATTATTCTTTATAATTTTATTTAAGGTTGTGGGTTGTTGACTTTAATTACAAAATCTGGCTCATGCAAAATATTTAAGGTTGTCGGTTGTTGACTTTAATTACAAAATCTGGCTCATGCAAAAATAATACATAAATAAACTTTTTTAATAATGAATTATATTATATTTTTTTGAAAAAAGATATTTCTTAATAAAAATTATTACATATATACATATAAAAAATCAAGTTGTTAGTACCAATCTATTCTTATTGATTTTCATTTTGACCACTAGAATTGTATCCTTTATAAAGCATGCAACATCTGACTTGGGACCTTCATGTGTTTATAAAAGATGAGGAATTAAAAGATGAAAGTGACGGTTGGTGGGAAAATTTGCAAGTAGTGGGGAATCTATTCGCGGTTTGAAGGAGAAAAAGATAAACTGGGCGATACCTACTTGAAGAAACATGGCCCGAGAGGGTCGATACTTCTACGGTAATGGATACGGATATGGTCACATCACATCTTCTCCATCTCGTCCTAGACCTGCAAACAAGGAGAGAGAAATGTGAACAATGTAGAGACGACCGGTAGAGGAAGAATCCCCTATTTCCAGCTACAAAAGTGTTGCCCTATATCTCATGCCCTAATAAGGAGGTGGAGACCTCCTTATATAGGAGATATGGGAAAACCCTAACCTCAATGGGCCAGGCCCAGTTAGAGGTTGTCTCTATAAGCCCACAGCCTAGTGTAGTATAAACTACAATGCACTGGGCTTCGCGGGTTAGTACACAATAATAATATATAATTAATATAAAACTGATAAATAGCATAAAAGTCCGATCGTTCGGGTTGGGTCCAGTACCATACCTCGTCATGTCCCCCAGTCTAGTGTTGCTCCCGTGTGCAAGCGTGGGAGGAGCACTTAGACTTATTAGGAGCTCGGGAGTGAAGATCACTAATTTTAGGCTTACATGCCATCCGGGTGCGAGAAAGTTGTTGGCCACGTTTGTTGTGGTTGTCGTTGCCTGTGAGTAGAGATAATGGAGCAATGAATAGTATACGATTGTTCATCGTGGAAATTGGTTGGGTAAACCTGACGCACGCTGATTAGTTATAGACAATTGCCATTTGTACTGGCGCATTGCCATGAGCTTGTTAAGGTTGCACGTATGCGGTTAAGTCTCATGCATGAGTCTTGGAACAGGCTGAGTTTTGGCGGTTAAGTGGCTCGCCATTGGATGATTTTTTCAGGTGTGGCCCTGCTTTAGCGGTGTGCACGCGGCTGTGTGGGCTACTGTAGAATATCCACCTTATGGTGTGACACATGGTGCGCTAACGGCGTTCAACTCATTGAAAGAGTTAATGTTGATGTGACGACGATCCTTACCACGCGTCCGTGTCATCGGGATCTCCGTTTTCGTAATGTGCAGTCATTGGTGGTCATAGATGCACATGCAGATGCTATGCCACCTAAGGCAAATGTAGAACTGCTAGCGGTTGTACCAGCTGTCGCTATTGATGATTCGGTTATAACAATTATCATTGCAATTGGAAAGAATGACATGCAATGCACCCCTTCAGAAGTGCTTGCTATGCTCAGTGACCTCGGAAGGGTGCTTAGAGCGTTATTTATGTTCCCCCACAATGTTTGTATAATTGTGGGATAAGTACTTGGTTTTTCATCAGTGGTTGTGCATCTATTACCAAGATACCCACTGGAATAGTAGTGGTTGAATACATCTATTACCAAGATGCCCACTCTTAGCGTTGTATAATTTGATCAACTGACTTTGTTATTATGAAAAATATTTCGTGTCAGAGTTGTTTTTTACCGTGATATGCAGTTTAAATGCGGTGGTATGTTGTGTTTACAAATTTTATACGAACACTTGTAGATATCAGAAAGTGCTCTATAACCCGCGCGACGTTAATGAACACTTGAACAACAAAGTGCTTTCTACGCGCTTGGCGTGAGTGAACACTCATTGAGACAATAAAATGCTTTATACGCGTTAGGCGTGAATGAGCACTTTATGTAAGCTACTACGTGCTTTTCCTGGACGCGCACTGGCGTGTGGAATGCTTATAGTAGGTGGCATGTCTGTTTACCTCGCCAACTGTGGCGTGAGGGTTTTCTTTTATCCATGTCGTAGACTGGTGTGGAGAATACATATCCGAATAAGTATTTTTCCTGTCGCATAGCGTGTGGAATACTTATTCGAATAATCAAGTATACTAGTTTTGTCGTGCGTTTGTCTTGACTACCAAATTGCATATGCGTGTCAAGTGGTATAGTCGTAGGCCAAATGATGTGAGAAGTATAAATATTGTCTGGTGTATTGAAACATCCACATTATATAAGAGTCGATGCGGGTTAATGTGTAGTGGATATCACCTTAATGTGTAGCCTGTGAGAAAATGATCACTTTTAAGGCGTACTGGCGCTATACCCTGCTAGCCCCCCAGTTCAGTGCTGCTAAAGTATGTTGGTAGCTTTGAACTTGATAAGTACTAAAAAGAAATCGATAAGTAAGTATAACATGCGAAGAAGACTCTGACATGCTTATTAATCGATTTAAACGTATTGTAAATAAGTGTGCGTACAATAGGGGTGAAACCTTTATCGACACTTTTTGTTTAGTGGGCCATTCTAATAGGCACCCTTTTAATATATGCAAGAATTATCAGGTCATTTTGAAAAGCAAATATATAACTTATGGAGTATTCCGTCAAGCTATCAAGTTATGAATGAGTATCATATTTAAGGATGAGATTAAGAACCTGTCACCTGCGAGTCTTGTGCGTAGATGTCTGACATAACGCTTATGCCGAGTTCGAGATTGTCTATCAAATATAATAATCCAGCGATTGAGGCGGCATGGTGAGAAATTACCTAGCTGGGTCCGCGTGCTTGCATAAGAATTATTCAATGTATAGTTTAGCATGTGCAAATATTATGACCATGTCCGCCCATAGTCGTGTTGTTCCGAGCAGATTACCCAGTTTGATGATGCTAAGTATGTTAGGACATAAGTATTGAAAGTAGTTATATAGGCGCATGCAACATGTTAGATGGCCAATCGAGCGTGGCCCCATGCATGTGTGGGCAATGAAATCTTCCATTCATGTGTTTAGGATTTTGTAATTTTGAGGTAGGGTCGCCATGTCAGGTTATATACGGACCATTATATATATATATATATATATATATATATATAGGGAGCCGCTAAAATGAAAACCACTCCCAGTTGTAAGAACCACTCTCAACCAATCAATTAAAAGGGTATTATGGTCTTTTACCCTAAATGTCAAATCCTCACTCTCTCACTCCATTTATTGTCACCAGAGAAGTTGTCACTTTCTCTTATTTATTTCATTTACTCTCTCTCTCTCTCTCTCTCTTCAAGTCTTCAAGATGAGTTTCATCTCTTCATTTATCAGTAACCCACCCAAAAACCCCCTACCCTCCACAAACCAATCTCACAACCCAGCTTCCCCTTCTCTCTCGACGATTTCCGGCCAGCAACCGGGTTCCTCACTGGCGCCGGTTAACCGGTGAGACACCCCAAACACCTCAGCCCCTCCCGCTGTTTATTAACCGGTGGACACAACCGGGTTCCTCACCGTCGGCGGAAAGAGATCAGAGGGCAGAGAGGGAGAAACGACGGTGGAGGCGCCGTTGTTCTGGCGGCCGTCTGCAGCGGCGACAGGCGGTGGTGGTAGCTACTCTTCCGCGACATCTTCTGCCTCCCTTTCTGTTGGATCGTCGTGTGACCCTAAATAGTCAGTATGAGTATTTCATCATCAAGTACAAAGGCGGAATCAATGTAAAAGATGTCAACACAGCTTGTTCCTTTCTAATCTTTATCTATTATTGATTTCCTGAGCTTTTACAGATCTGATTACAATTCGGCAGCACCTCGGCTCTCAAACACACACTGCTAATTCCGCTCCAAATGACACAACAACATGGCAATATATAGATGTGGAGATTCCGCTTGAACATGACATTACTGTTTCAAGCGGAATAAGTAATTTCGCTTGAACATGTCAATGTTCATTTCAAGCGGAATTAACTTCATGATTTCGCTTGAAATGCATATAGACACTTTCAAGCGGAATTACCGACTTTTACACATAAAACCCTAATTTCAACCTTGTTGTGTGCTCGTTTATCCTATCTAGACATAAGACTCGATTAAGACGAAGTTAATAGACACTAGATGCACCAACAGACTCCCCCTTGGATGTTGACGAAGTCTTCGGCGTCGAGTCTTTAGTCTTTATCTCTTTCCAAATTGTCTTGACATTGTAAAAGCTTCCTTCAAACTCCAATCTTTAAACTACAATCTCCCCTTTGAATATTGATCCAGAATTTTGACTCCCCCTTTCACAGACTCCCCTTCTCGATAAGCTGGGACTTGAATTCTGGTTCAAACTTTAAGAATTTCTTTACCATGGGGATTATAACTCCTGTTTCCTATTTCTCAAACATAAAGCATTACAAACTATTGATTTTCAACAATAAATCACATCATCTATCAATTTTAGAAATCCACTCAAGTATTCAGGTCCAAGTTAGTGACCCTGATTACTTAATTTTATCTACCAAGTCCAACTTAATGACCTTGGTTGATTTCAGACAAAAATGAAAACTGATTTAGTACAACAATTTTTCAAACATTTCCAGAAAATAACAAGTATCAAGTTAATGAACTTGTTTTTGACTTTTCAACAATCAAATTTTAACAAGATAAGCTCTTCTCATCCTCCAGTCTAGAAACTTCCTGTATCTGCTTCAACTTTGAGAATCTGACGATCAACTCTCCACTTTGGTTTGTCAGAAAATAAAACAGAAATGAAAAATCTTTTTCGATTTTCAATAAAGTTTCTAAACTAGAAATGAAATACAGAAATAGAATACAATGAAAGTAAACTATTTACAAACATATTTTTGGTGAGCGTGTTAGGGAATCATATCAACTATCAGACAAGTCACTAGTACCGATAAGCTTTAATTTCATACTCAGAATTAAACAATTCACTTAGATTGTCGATATGCTGATCCTCTTAAATTCTCACACAATTTTCAATCTGTTCAGGATACGACTTAGGTGAATTAAGAACTTAAACTCATTCATGTGTCCCATGTAACATCTGTCAAAATGGGTTTCCAAAATCCGACCCGTTTTGAATTTTGGATCCTAATCCTTGAAACACGAAAATTTTTCGTGAATTTATAATAAACGATGCGAGATTTTTATTTAGTTATTTATGTATATATAGTTAATTAATTAATTAATTTAAAAGTTTATATGTATAAACAAGTTAGATTTTTTTTAAGAAGGTGATCGTAGTTAGTTTAAATAAAAATATAGGAAGTTTGTAATGCAAGCTCTCATTTAAAAATGATAGTTACATATTGGTCTTTATATAAAGATATAGAGCATACACTAATCGAAACCAAACATTGCTTGAAGTCTAGGGGCCTAGGAGGAAATTTTTCTCTTTTGTGAAGATTGTAAACTTATTTGTGGCAACCAAGTATAACCGCGTCTTTGAATTCCTTTTAAATTGCCGCCCAAACTAACACATGTAACAGCAAAACATGGGCTGTCATGTTTCCGTATTACTCTTCTTGATTTTCGATGATTGATTGGGGATTTAAGCGTTCCTTTTTATTTGATCAATTAAGCTTATAAATTATAACCCTTCTCACCATTTCATCACAACTGTGAAACCTTCGTACCACCATCATGAACAACCATGCCCCCCCCCCCCACACACACACACACATCCTCCACACACTTCCTACTCCGTAACACATAACGCACCGGTTGATGAAGAACCGCAACCCACTCGCAGAACCTCACCCTCACACACTCTCTACTCTCAAACGAATATGTACGCGCAACCGGAGTATCGCCGGAGTTCCTCAACATCACCGGAGTCCGAAGGAGTCATCGGAGGATCGCGACGGAACTCTCGCTTAATCGTTTCGGTATACAATCTGACCGCAACTTGTCCTCTTTACTTTCGTTTTATTCATTTCATAACAGTAGGTTTTCTCGGGTGTTCGGGTTGGGTTAAAACGTGGTAGATGATTACCGCGAGTTGGATATTATTTCGGTACCTTGTCGATTCAGTTTCATTATATACGGAAAACAACGGCTAAGATTTAACGAAAACATTGAGTTTTAGATAATTCAAAACATTCAGTTTTGGTTTCAAGTTTCTGTTCGCGGGTTAGACCCGGCCCCCATGCTATTTTGTTTCGTTTTCTGTTGATTATCAAGAACATGTGCTTTATAAAATCATTATAAAAAAAATAAATCTGTGTAAATGAATTCAAACAGGGACTTGTGTCCCAATGGTTAAGATGTTGATTTTAAACAGTTTTAAATGTTACTTTTATATTATTTAAAACAACGTAATCATTTATATAGATAGTTATAAATCTGGCAGTATTATAAAATTAATTCATAAACCCGGCTTCGCATAAATTGGCATCAATCTTTTATATATAATCCGAAATTTATATATGCATGCAATTCACGTACTAATATATTTATGTAAGTATAAATCATTTCTTTTTATCCAGCTCAATGTTTGCTAGTGTAAATCTAGTCATGCTTTTAAAATAATAAAATATTAACTAACTAACCCTCATTTTTTTTATCAAATAACCAAATATCTACTAAACTGATAACCATGGTGAGACAAGGCACTACCATACGTAGAAACTTCAAATTATAACCAATCATTAGTATTTACTTTTCCTCCTAATTTAGTACCATTCCAACTCTTGCGCTTTAGGATCACTCGTGACCAAGTCTCTCAAATCCCATTTTGCGCGCATAAGTTTACAAGGAATCGCTAACGCAAACACTGTGAGTAGATTTTACTTCTTCCCCTTTTTGTCACTTTAACTTTTTGGGGTGTATCATGTGTCACGTATTCATAAGTGTCTCATATTATTTTTCCAACATGCAAACTTAAATGTCATATGTGTTCATGCTTGGTATCGCATTGTTTCATTATCTGTTTCACATACATGAATTACGTGTTTACCGCTTTGTGTCTCTGTTTCTCTGTTTCGCGTGGATCCACCACCGGTTGACCGGTTCCCCACGGCCATGGGGCGAACTCGGTATCACCATCATTGTTTCGCTTTTCGCCTCTCGGGGCTTGAATCGCATCATTTATTTCACTGATTATGTTTCATTATTTCTTGTTACTTTACTTGTTGATGTGGATTGATTGATGAGTTATTTATTGATATCACTATTACATTTAATATTGCATGCTACATAATTTTTATTAAATAAAATCAACTAATCTTTTAAGGTTAAATAAAAAACAAATGAAGATCTACTCGCCAACTTTTGTTTACCCAAAAACCATTTTTACACATGATACAGGTGAAAAGGTACGAAGAGAAGATTGGACATAGGATGTGCCTTAGTTAACAAGAAACGGATTAGTGTAGTTTATTTATGTCTCGCGTTTGTAATTGTTTATTTGAATAAATTGTTTTGTGAAACATTTGTTATGAATAAATTATTATTTAAAACACGCAATAGCAAGTCATAAGCTCTCGAGTTAACCTGATCATGCCCCGATCACCTATTCCGCTGCGGGTCGGGGTGTGACATCCCACCTCTTGAATATACTCCCGTATCCAGATCCCAATATTCAGTCTTACAGGTGAGTATACCACAGATGATATCTGTAAGGGGTTAGATGCGAAACCGTGAGAGCTCAGGTCAGAACTTCCGTTCAGCAGAGAGATGACGGTTCGACTTTCGGTGTGTCCCCTTTAGAGGATCTTTTGTTTCAACAGCACATGATTAGCATTTTTCAATGTTTCATTATTTTTTATGCTGAGGGTGAGCTATGTTTCAAGCAATGCGGAAAGTATTATTCCGGGACTAGGTCAGAACTTCCATTCAGCAGAAGTCCCGGAATAATACCCCAGATATCACTGAGTATGAAGACCTAGTATCTCAGAAAGAGGGACCTTTCAAACAAGATTTCAGGGGTTACCTATATATCCAAGTAGTGTTCCCCACGAAATATGCAAGTTTGAATTTTTATGTTTATATTCCGAACAAACCTACTAAATGTGTAAAAACCTATCAACACATCATCAGCGAGACTGTTTAACGCTTTAAACTATACAAATCTTTAGTGTACCGTAACTGTCAAGCCAATGTACTATATCATTTTCCCTATTTACACAAGCTCTTTTTCAGTTTTCTATTGTTTTTGGATTTTGAAATTTTCTCATGTTTTTGGATTTTTTGAATTTTTTACTGTTTTTGTATTTTCTAAAAAAATATTTACTCCCCCTAAATACCAAAACAAGTAAAAAATCGACAAACCATTGTAGATTGTTTCTCATCATCATCTACAACAGTACGTTCATCAACGCCAATAATTCCATCCGACACCGAGAAAAGCATCATACCATTTAGTTTTAAAAGATATTTAAAACGTGTTTTATCAAAAGCTTTGGTATGTAAATCAGCTTTCTGATTGTCAGTGTGGATTTTCTCAATTCGTATCAACTTCTTCTCGAAGCAATCTCGGATGAAGTGATGTCGAATTTCTATATGTTTAGTTTTAGCGTGATGTACTGGATTTTTCGTTATATTAATAGCTGCCTCATTATCAACAAAGATAGGTGTGTTAAGAAATTGCAAACCGTAGTCGTGCATCTGTTGCTGGATCCACAAGATCTGAGAGCAGCAACTGCTAGCAGATACATACTCCGCTTCACAAGTGGATAAAGCCACAGAGGTCTGCTTCTTACACTGCCAGGTGACCAGAGGAGGTCCAAAGAACTGGCATCCCGCTGTTGTTGATTTTGCATTGACTTTGCAGCATCCGAAATTTGAGTCGGAATACCCTTCGAGCGTGAAATCGCCTTTTCTAGGATACCACAACCCCAATGATGGAGTTCCTTTCAGGTAGCGTAATATCCTTTTCACAATCACCATATGCGAAGCTCTTGGGTTAGATTGAAATCTTGCTGCGAGGCACGTTGGGTACATGATATCGGGTCTTGAAGCAGTTAAGTACATCAACGAACTAATCATGGAACGATAAAGCGTCTCATCTACCCTGTCTCCGGTGGGATCTGGGTTTATCCCATGATTCGTTGCTAACGGTGTTGACGCTAGAGTAGAACCTGGCATCCCAAATTTCTCTAGAATATCGTGAACGTACTTCGTCTGATGTATGAAAACTCCCTCAGGTAGTTGATCAACTTGTAGACCCAAAAAGAATTTCATCTCCCCTATTGATGACATTTCGAATTTTTGCTTCATAACTTGTTCAAAATCTTTGCACAAATTCTCATTTGTAGACCCAAATATGATGTCGTCCACGTATATCTGAACTATCAGAAGATGTCCGTCAACCTCTTTGGTGAAGAGAGTGGCATCCACTTTTCCACGAATGAAGCTGTTGGCTAACAGGTGTTGAGACAATGTCTCGTACCAAGCTCTCGGGGCCTGGTATAAACCATACAACGCTTTGTCTAGCAAGTAGACCTTGTCTTTGTGGATTGGCCGGTGGCTGTCTGACATATACCTCTTTTACCTTCCCATAGAGAAACGCCGATTTTACATCTAGCTGATATACTTTGATGTTTTTCCACGATGCAAATGCTAGGAAGATTCTGATTGCTTCTAGTCGAGCTACAGGAGCATACACTTCAGTGAAATCTATACCCTCCTGTTGACTAAAATCCTGGACTACAAGTCGAGCTTTGTTTCTAAAAATAACCCCTCGATCGTCTCTCTTACACTTAAACACCCACTTGGTGTTGATCTTCCTATGACCATCAGGCAAGTCTACTAACTTCCACACTCCTAATTTCTCAAACTGACTCAATTCTTCTTGCATACCCATGACCCAAGAATCTTCAGTTAGCGCCTCTTTGTATGTTCGCGGTTCAATCTGCGAAATAAAACAACTTAATGAAAACTCAGTTTGTAAAGATGCTAATGTAGAATAAAAACAAGTAAGGCCTTGGTCAATTTGACGTCTAGTGCGAACGCCTGATTGTAGTTCTCCAATGATCAGATCCTCTGGATGGTATGAAAGAGTTCTTGGCATCACCTCGCCTGGAACATCTACCTCGCCTTCCAGATTAGTAACATTCTGATTTGCATCTTGTTCACTGACTGGGTTTGTTTGATTTGAAATCTGAATTTGCTCCCCCTCAGAATCTGAGTCACCACGATCAAATATCGGCATATTCTCAGATTCTTGATTATTATTCTGTTCCGTCTGATTATCAGGAGCAACTTCATTTTGTTGGACATCATCATGTTCACAAGCATTGCTTGGACCTGCTTCATTGTCATTTGAAGTTTGTCATGGTCGCCTTGAATACTCGGCTGGAAACCTTTCCTGCGATGACTCATACTCTCTAAGAATATCCAACTCGTCAAAGAAATCTTCTTCTTCTTCTGGTTCTTCCATCATGTCAAATGAATCCCACAAAGTGTCGTAATGATATCGCCATGAATCTCCAGGATTCTGCGGCGGCATTGTATTACCTTGACATTCAACATTGTGAGCTTCAATAATCCGCTTTAGACTTGGAACGAAGACTCGGCGTAATGGACTTGCATAATCGATGAACATTCCCTCAATACTCTTCGGACCAAATTTTCCAAAAGGCTCCAGAACAGTACAGGGTGACCCAAACGGTTCAAGATACTTCAGATTTGGTTTGCAGTTATTGATCAACTCAAAGCATGTTTTGTTGAATTTCTTGACAGTGAGAACTCTGTTGAGCGTATAGCATGAGGCTGCAATGGATTCTGCCCAAAAATTTATCGGTAAATTTGAATCAGCAAGCATTGTTCTAGTCGTTTCGATTAGTGTCCTGTTTTTACGTTCAGCAACTCCATTCTGCTGTGGAGTATACGGAGCACTAAACTCATGCAATATACCTCTTTCATCACAAAATTCTTCCATCTTTTTGTTCTTGAATTCAGTACCATTATCACTTCTGATTCTTTTGATACGCCTTTGGTACAGATTTTCAATCTTTCTGAACAACGCCATTAAACTATCAAACGTCTCATCTTTCGACTTTAAGAATGATACCCACGAAAATCTAGAATAATCATCAGTTACCACAAGACAATAGAGATCTCATGTAATACTTTTGACATTCACAGGACCAAAAAGATCCATGTGAAGTCTCTACAGAGGTCTTGAAACTGAATTGACTTGCTTTTTAGGGTGTGACTTTTTCTTCTGCTTGCCTTTGACACAGCTAATGCACTTCTCTTCCAGATGAAAACCTTTCACATGAACACCAATAACTAAATCGTTAGCACCAGGTGATTCATTTTTCGTAGGTGAATGTGGCCCATCTTTCGATGCCACAATTGCGATTCCTTCTCAGTTGCCCTTGACACAAAACAATGAGCCTGATCTGTGGTTGTAGTTGCTACGCTCATATCCAACACGTACAGATCATTGACTCTTGGTGCTCTCATGATAATCCATTTTCAGGAACAACAAATCCTGGTTTCAAGATCAAACATTCTTTGTCAGTAAAGTGAGTGGTATACATCCTGTCACAGATCTGCGAGATTCTCAGAAGATTGTTCTCAAGCTCAGCAATGTAATTCACTCTTTCAAACGTAACAATTCCATTGGATAACATTCCTTCACCAACAATTCTACCACCTTGATTTCCTGCGAACCCTACATAACCTCCATTGAAATTTCTAACATCATATAGCAATGCTGTCTTCCCTGTCATGTGCCGAGAAGCTCCACTATCCATAATCCATCGTGAAACAGATCTTGGAAGCTCCTGCACAAACCACAAACACTTTAGTTAGTTTTGGATGCTACCCAAGCTTCTTTTGACTCAGGTAACTCAACGTTAATCACAGTTCTTTTAAGGATTAAAGGTGGAAAATTTTTATCATTCATTTTCAAGCTTTCTTCAGACCCAACCTCAACCTTTTTGTATAAGAAAAACTCATCTTTCTGAGGTTGACCAGATGGTTGGTCTTTCTTTGAAACTTCTTTCTTTTCAGAAACCATGGATTTTGATTTTTCAAGTTTCTCATAATAATCCAAAGGTACATCCATCTTTACCGGTGTGGTAGAAGATGATTGTTTTTCAGTCTCAGAAACCTTTGGTTTTGGAACATTTTCTTTCTTTTCAACCACTTTTGGCTTCTATGTTTGTTGAGCTGACGCAACCCGTTCGTAAAATTTGTCATTTTTAGTTACCACATTTTTAACAGGTTCAGTTTTGATCTTAGTGTTATCATTTTTCAAAAACTTTTTCTCAACAACCAATGGAGCTTTTCCCTTCACATCATTTTTCTTTCTAAGATTCATCACAACTTCAGTCTTAGGCCTCAAGTTGGTACACTTTCGTGCAATATGTCCAACTTGATTACATTTGAAGCATGTTCGAGTGTCCACTACCCGACTTGTGCCTTCAGACTGAGGTTGTGAAGCCTTCTTCTCAAAGAATTCTTCATTTGATTTCGAAAAAATCTTTGATTCTTCATCAGAAAGTGAACTCGAACTTGACACAAACACTTTCTTCTCAGCAAACATCTTGTTTTGAACATTTTTCCTTTGATAATTCTTACCACCCTGATAACCACCCGACCATCTGTTTCGATTGTTGTTATAAAAACGTGGTGGAACAATAGGCTTCTTGTAGTAAGCTTTATCTTTTTCAAAATTCATTTGCCTCTTTGTCTGATTCAAACCTTCTACTTCAGACAAGTCAATTTCAACCAATTTAAAAACATTTCTTAATTTGTTCACATTTACATTCTCCAGAGGAAAATCAGAATCCGAATACAACTTATCCGATCCCAACATCTTATACATGACAAGATTAGGTTCTTCATTTAAGTTGTTTTTGGACTTTGATTTCGGAATGTATTTGTCCCAGAAACATTCATCTTCCTCAGTAGTGTCATTTTCAGATTTTAGAACATTCTCAACCACACTTTTCACCACTTCAGTTTGGACACTATCGTCATCGGAAGATGAAGTGAATGTGACATCAATCGTGTCTGGAAGTTTCACTTCATTATCATCTTCAATATTAACCAACCCTGATTGTTTTTTCGAATAATTGTTTAGAACTGGTGGTGGAACTTGATGATAACCCACCCCGGTTCCATCCGAAAAGACATCTTTGCCTGCTTTTTTTTTCCCGATGGGTTTGGGAACAATGTGTTGCAAAACAAAGCTTGCGGAGTTGTAACCTTTTAGTTTCAACTGGATTCGTTCATTTTCAATTTCAGCTTCTTGAAACTGAAGCTTCAATTTTGCAATTTCATCCAGTTGCTGGTTGATTAACTCTTCTTTTACCCGAAGAACTCCCGACAAATGAATATTTTCCTTAGTTGTCTTACCATTTCTTTCATCAGCATCTTTAACCGTTCGTTTTTGCTTTTCAAATTTTTCTGAAATCTGACGATTTTCAAGAAGACTCTTCATTTTCTTTTCTAACTCTTTCTATGTCATTTTTATCATTTTCAATTTTGTCAGTTAATTCTTTTAATCTGTCGTTCAAAGCTTTCAACAATTTATCACGGTTTAAGATCTGATCTTCAACACTTCGGGCTCTATCAGTCAAATCTTCAACTTTCTTACCACTGAGGTAAGTGATTGTACTACAAACTTTGCACTCTTCCATGCAATTTTTGTAGTCATTATCACCTTTGATTTTCTTACCTGACTCACTCGTTGACGCATTTGAACTGAGCTGGATTTTAGACTCAGATTCAGACTTAGAGTCTACCTCAAGTTCCTTAGCAGCCAGCACCTTGTCAGCCATCTTTCCCAAATTTTCAGTTGTCAACTCCTGTGACGTATCAATGACTCCTTCATCTATCTTCTTTTGTTTTTCCTCTTTTTCTTCTTCTCCACCTCCCCACCATAATCTTTGCCAACCCTCTTCTTCTTCAGCAATTTGTTGAATCATGGTATCAAGATTGAGGGTCTTTGAATCAATAGCAATGTTTCCCATGGGGTCAAGATAACATTCTCTGTCTGCATCCCATCTCTTCGCCCTTTTAGCTTCAGTGAATATACCAGATATTCTGATCATTCTGTTTTGAGCTTTCATCTTTCTGTTGACATACTTCTCTTGGTCATTTCTGTTGTCTTTAAAAGGAACAGGTTGAACAGACTTTGCCATAAATGCATATCCAATCGCATCCTCCTCTGGTAACAACTCGCTCCATTCAAAACCTTCATCGTCATGAATTACAGCGAGAGCTCTGGATTTCTCTTTGGATGTATCCTCAAGCTGCTTCATTCTTGGCGGTTCTGATTTGTTCTGATGATAAATCGCTCTCTTGTAGTAATCTTCTCTGAACGGATTTTC
The DNA here is from genome assembly GCF_002127325.2 of Helianthus annuus. NCBI lineage: Eukaryota > Viridiplantae > Streptophyta > Magnoliopsida > Asterales > Asteraceae > Helianthus > Helianthus annuus. The sequence goes on from NC_035439.2 coordinate 122,011,711, forward strand.
AGAATCATCAGCATAAGCATTTCGGCACTCTCTTTTAAAATGACCTTTCTGTTTACACTTGAAACAAGTGACTTTCGACTTATCAAAGCCTAACTTGGTAGATGGTCCACCAATAGACTTTCTTCCTGTAATCTCCATGAAACGTTGCGCTCGTCGAACTGCACTGGCCATACACCACCTAATGTCGATCAATTCCATCTCTTCCGGGTCTATTTGATCGTAATCTTCTTTTGTTAAGTTGGTGTTTCCAATCTTGCCTGCCACAAGGCTCTCATACGACTCTAGCACAGAAGCTAAGAATACCATCTACTGCTTTGCAGATTCCTCGCTGAAGTTTTGAGCGTTCTTTAAATCCACAGTGATGTTGCATTGAAATAAGTTATTTGCAGCTGATTGGCTTGAAGTTGATGAAGAACCACTGTGAAATCCACTGCTTGAACTCTCTTTGCTAGATGTGTTGGAATTTTCAGCAGAGAAAGCTGTCTTGGGAGACGCATTCTTGGGAATCATGCTTTTTGGATAATACAAATCCAAATTCTGCTGATATGAAGAATGATTGACTTTATGTGATTTCTTTATCTCTAGCTCGTGACTTTCTAGTCTTTCAATCAACAAATCAACTGTCAGATCCTCAGACTTGATTGTATTCTTCAACATCAACGCAAAGTATTGCCAATCCATCTCATCTGGCAACGAGTCAAACAATTTGTCGACTAATTCTTCTTGAGAATATACAATCCCATGTCTCGCCAGCTCCAACTTCAAGTGCCCGAACCTCTCAATCATCTTAGAAACAGATTCATTTTTTAAACAACTGAATAAATCAAACTCTTTTCTCAACAGTTTCTTTTTGTTTTTAACTATTTCAGCACTTCCCAAGCATTTCACTTCTAACTTTTTCCAAAGATCTGTAGCATTTTTGTACTCGATCAATGATATTATATCTTCTCTGACAGACTGAAACAGCAATGCGATGCACTTTTGCTCGGCAACAAAATTCTCTATATCTTCAGTTGCTGTCAAATTTTCACCATTTTGCCCTCCATCATTGTATCCATTTTTAGACTTTTCCAGCTTGGATACGCAAATGCCTTTAACCACTCTTCAAATTTCTTGGCCCACCGACGGTAATCTTGGATTGCCATCAACTTTGGAGGTTTTTTATATGTGCCGTATGCACTCTCCACGCTTAAGGTGTCAAACAAAGTTTTCTTCGTATTCGGAGTGTTCTCATTGGTGTTGCTAGAAGTATCATCTCCAGAGTTTCCAGCAAAGGCATACATATCACTAAAAGGATTCATGAATTCGTCCATCTTTCACGTACCTAAAACAGTCAACAAACACTTAGAAATTTTTTAAAATTTTGAAAACAGCAACTTCAAGCGGAATCAGTTGAAGCGAAATAGCTTCAAGCGAAATACTGTTCAAGCGAAATCAGGTTAGAAGCGAAATCACTTATTTCGCTTGAACTTTCAAGCGGAATCTGATTTCAAGTGGAATCAAACAATAACTTTCAAGCGGAATCTGATTTCAAGCTGATTTCCCTTGAAATTACACAAGCTAGTTCAAGCGGAATCAAGATGATGTCAGCAAGTCGAACAGTTTTTCAAGCGGAATTAATCAATTTTGTCCGAATTTGTTCGAATTAAGGTCCAATTTTTTCAAGGATTAGTTAGAACTATGTTTTGCTTGATATGTGAGAGTTTTAATCCATTTTGACCATTAAATTTTGTTCAAATCAGAAAAGAAAGGGTAGAAGTGAGAGAATCCGGTAAAATCAAGCTGAATTGGTATGAACTCCTCGTCCTGAGCTCTGATACCACTTGTTGGATCGTCGTGTGACCCTAAATAGTCAGTATGAGTAGTTCATCATCAAGTACAAAGGCGGAATCAATGTAAAAGATGTCAACACAGCTTGTTCCTTTCTAATCTTTATCTATTACTGATTTCCTAAGCTTTTACAGATCTGATTACAATTCGGCAGCACCTCCGCTCTCAAACACACACTGCTAATTCCGCTCCAAATGACACAACAACATGGCTATATATAGATGTGGAGATTCCGCTTGAACATGACATGACTGTTTCAAGCGGAATAAGTAATTTCGCTTGAACATGTCAATGTTCATTTCAAGTGGAATTAACTTCATGATTTCGCTTGAAATGCACATAGACACTTTCAAGCGGAATTACCCACTTTTACACATAAAACCCTAATTTCAACCTTGTTGTGTGCTCGTTTATCCTATCTAGACATAAGACTCGATCAAGACGAAGTTAACAGACACTAGATACACCAACACTTTCCTCTCCGCCGCCCCCTTTGTGACTGGTGTTCGGTGGTGGTGGCGTTGGGGTTGGTGGCGGTGGCGTTGGGGATGGTGGTTGAGCCCGGGGAGGAGGCGGTGGCTGAGCCGGTGAAGCCGGATGCAGGTTTGAATTTTGTGGGTTTGAATTTTGGTTTGATCTGTTAAAAATTGTGGGTTTGAATTTTTGTGGGTTTAGATCTGTTGTTATTTGATCTGTTGGTATTTCTTGTTGTTGGTTTTGATATGTTGGTGCTTTTTGATCTGTTTGTGGGTTTTTGCTGGGTTTTGTTGGTGCTTTTTGCTAGATTCGAACACTGATTTTTTGGATAGTGATTTCGAATCACAACAGTAATTTTGAATGTTTTGGATAGTGATTTTTGAATCACAACAGTGATTTTTGGATAGTGATTTTTTTGGATTGTGATTTTTGGTGATTTGCGAATTTTTTGAATGTTTGAACAGGTTACCTTTTGCTGGGTTTTGTTTGAACAGATGTCAAAATCAAGGCATGGTTACCTTTTGATTATGTGGGGTTTGATATGGTCGATTTGGGCGGCGATGATGAAAAAAAAACGTAAATTTAGATGACGATGGCGCGGCAAGGATGGCGGAGGGTAGGTTTTTTGAACCTGCAACCCCACTTTTGCAGCCTTTTTGATTATCGGATATTCTGAGCCAAACCCCTTTCGAGATACACTTTGTTTTGATGTTGTTGGTTCCCCCCCCCCCAGTCGATGATGATAACAATATATCTGAGACACCTCTCGAGTTTGCGATTTCTGGGTGCGTTCGTTTTTGCGTAAAAAAATTAAAAAAAAAATTAAACCGTAAACTTTTTAACGTAAACCGTAAACTTTTTAACGTAAAACGTAAAAAGGTGAAGCGTAAAAAGTTTTACGTAAAACTTAAACGTAAAACGTTTTACATGAAACGTAAATCGTAAAAAGTTTTACGTAAAACGTAAAACGTAAAAAGTTTTAAATTAAAACGTAAAAAGTTTTAACGTAAAACGTAAAACGTAAAAAGTAAAAAGTTTTACGTGAAACGTAAAACGTAAAAAGTAAAAATTTTTAACGTAAAACGTAAAAAGTTTTACGTAAAACGTAAAACGTAAAACGTAAAAATTTTAACGTAAAACGTAAAAAGTTTAACGTAAAAAGTTTAACGTAAAACTTAAAATGTAAAAAGTCTAAAAAGGTTAACGTAAAACGTAAAAAGTAAAAAGTGTAAAAACGGCGCGTAAAACCGGGAATAAAAAACCGCACATAAAAACCCGGTCGCAAA